>NC_046154.1:267674649-268019649 GCF_011064425.1 Rattus rattus
AGTTGTAAGTTGAACCGCCTGCATTCCTTGTTCCTACAGAAGTATAAGAAAAGCATGAAGGGAACTGGGGATTTGTGCTAGCCAGTCAGGCTCCAGTGACCAATGTTCTTGATTCCTATATCCTGTTGGTTACTACACCAATGTATACTCCACTACACACATATGCCGCCCACACGACACCCCCCACTCCCATGCATGCGTACACATACACACATTCCACATGCATGTATGCACACACATGAATACACACGTACACACATATATACCACATGAAAAATACACACCACACATGCACACATACACATATTCTTGCCATATATGTACACACACATACACACACACACACACACACACACAGGTTCCTGGACTTCACTTTTTCAGGCTCGTTGATGTATATATTGTCTCATTTGCATCCAGTAATTGATCCCCTGGGGAGGGCCAAGGGATGTTCAGTTCCATTTTTGAGAACAGAAAGAAGCCAAGGCCCCTAAGTGAGTGCCTCGCAGATGTTAGTAACAGAGTTAGGACGCAGCAGATGTTGTGGATTCGCACCACATCTGGGACCTGACTCTGGAATCCTGCAGAAGAGAGCATGGCCATCTGCTTCCCGCTTCAGCACAGAAGATGGGCGGGAAAGAACCCTTAGTATCTTCGAGGCTTATATACATCATGATTTCTTCATGGCTTCCCTATGGCTGCCCAAGAGCTGAGCTCCTCACGGGGTGATTCAGGAGGCCAAGGAACAAGAATACATTCTGCTGAGGTGGCAGATTCATCTTCAGGCCGTGTGCAAGACAGAAAGAGATGCCGGGAATTCACAGCAGACTCTGGATGGTCTCCTCTTCCTTAAGAAACATGTAGATGCATCACTGATGTCTCACTGTAAAGAAAATACATTTTCATTAGCTTCGTAAATTGCAGCTCTTCATCAAGACAACAATTGCCTTTTGTCTTTTCCCAAATCTGTTCTGTTGTTTTCAACATAAGATCTTTTTCCTTTTCCTTTTCCTTTTTTTTTTTTTTTTTTTTTTATAACAGCCAGGGCTCCCAAGTTGTTCTGAGACGCAGGGCAGCCTCTGCTCTGTGACAGACCAGTATTTGTGTGCTGGTCTGTGTGCACAGCTGGGAGCTGCTGGGCTGCTCTCAGATCCATCTTCTGCCCCGGTTCACCCTTCCCTTGCAGATGACAGATGCTGCTTTATCCAAGAGGCCTTGGGACTGCAATAATTAATGACCCAAGGCTCCAACTTGGCAACGAAAGAGAACCGCAATGCCTTCGAGTGGGGCATGAAGAATGCAGGTGTGCCCAAATGATGAGGAATGGGATTTTCACTTACTTATGATTGGGAAATGCAAACTACATTTAATCCTTACAAGACTGTCCATGAGGTATACCATTTTTCCATGTTGTGTTTTACAGATAAATTGAAATTTAAGAGATTATTAAATTAGGTAACAGCTACAATCAGTAATCATTCAGATCTTGAGATCCAGAAGCAGGTGTCGTTTACTACTCTAGTTGGTGACAGCTATCTGTAGCACTCTGAAAGGGCTGGCAAACACTAGTGGAAAATTAGGCGTGGGGATGAGATTCTATAGAAGCTTTGGGACTGAATTCATAGACAAGTGATACCAGATTTCTCTTGTACGGTCTTCATCGTAGCCTGTCTCAAGTAGGGGCATGATCCTGAGCTGGTAGTGTGGGTCAGACAGTAAAGTGTTTGCATACCTCAGCTTCCACATGGTTCACGTGGGTGTGATAACCTCCCTTTATTCCCTGCACAGTAGGCAGAGACAGGAATCCCCAGAGCAAGCTGGCTAATCACACAAGCTGATATGTGATTCATTAAAATAAAGTACAATACAGAAACATAGAGGGTCAGCCTCTGGCTTCTATATGCATGCACACATGAATACATTCCACATATGCCTACACAGGTGAACACACATACAAACACACAGAAGCACACACAGACACACACAATACACTCTCATACACACACACATATGTGTGTGTGTATATATATATATATATATAGAGAGAGAGAGAGAGAGAGAGAGAGATACACACAGACACACAGACACACAGACACACAGACACACACAACACATTCACAGATACACCCAACATGCTCACAGAGATACATAGACACACACAACACATTCACAGACACATATACACATATGCACCCATGTATGCACGCACGCATGCACACACGCACACACAACATGTTCACAGAGATACACATAGACATACACACAACACATTCACAGACACACATACACAACATGCTCACAGAGATACACATAGACATACACACAACACATTCACAGACACATATACCCATATGCACCCATGTATGCACGCACACATGCACACAGGCACGCCCTGGTTCCTGGACTTCAGTGAGATGTTAAGCAGGGTGCAGAAGAGTTTAGAACCCTGCATTGCAGTAACTCCCTAGACCTGTTTTCCATAAGTGACATTTTTGAGTAATATGTTCAGACGTGAAATGCTGTAGCCAGAATAACAAACAGAGTGTATTCAGGAGGCTTCTGGCTTCTTGGCCGGTTACAGGGAGAGACATCAGTGCCCTCCTCACAGTCACAGCAGAACAGAGTGTTCCCGATGGATACTTTCTCCATTTATTCTGACCTCATATCGAGAAATTAGCAGTGGCCTCTGAGAAGTTGCCAGTGCATTTCCAGATAACTTTACAGAAACAGAAACCTTCGCCATGGAAACCCGTGACACGTGCTGTCCTCGCCTTCCCGTTATGTCGGTTTTTATTTCAGTCACCCAGCCAGACACACTAGGAATGGTTCTCGGAGGATGCTGAAGATACTGTTCCTCTGACTGAGATTGGGCTTCCTTCTTGTTGTTCTTTCTTCCTGATCCCCGGAGAGATGCTGGCTTCTGTCCTTGGCCTTTCTCATACGCTTTTTGGGTTTTGAGTTCCTCTGGTCAGAGCTTTTGCCTCTCGGGCCAAATCCTTTGAATCTCTATCAAAGTCAAACATTTTGATCTCCTGGAGTTCTTGTGACCCAGTGTGGGGCCCAGGCTGTTAACCTCAGAAGCCTTCAAGTTACCAGAAGGAAGGGGACTAATTAAGTCTTTGGGAGTCAGTCATTGTAATCAGCAAGTAAAGCGGAAACGTTGTTTCTTTGGAAAGTCAGTTATGTCAAAGAATGTTTTGCTGAAGCAGACACAGGAGGGATGTTCTGCTAAATGGAGCACATGAAAGGACACGTGATGAAGGATTCTTCACTAAGGACATGCATGAATTCATTCACCTTACATTGTGAGGCTGAGCTGTTTGTCTTGATTCCATCCATAGAGAGAAACACACCAAAAAACTTGTGGTGGTCTGGCGGCTTCTTGCTGCTTCTGTGGCCTGGGGCTGATTGGCAGAGTAGTGTCAGCTGATATCAACTCTCGTGGAGCTTTGCTAAGACGGACTCACGTGCTGAGGCAAGACCCGTGATGTTTGGAGGGAGTGTCAATAGGACTCAACAGACCGTGACAGGGCTTGCATAGCTAGCTTTGCAACACATTGTTGGTCTTGTGTCTTTGTCTTCGCTGATCTTCACTTTGTTGAGAAAGACAGGGCAGAGAACTTCTCCTGGTGTTTCTGCCGGTCCTGGTCCCTCCTGCTGACTCACAGTGATTGGTGGCTGTTTCTGCTGGGTCCTGCCACTGTTGCCAATTCATGTGTGCTCTCTCCACACTCCTGAACTGGACTGGCGGTGTATTCTCGAAGTATCTGTGAATGGATCGGGCTGCAGCTGCTGATTTCTGTGAACCCAACTGACCACACAGATGGAGTTGCTCCAAAGAACAATTCCTACACAGGTCCACTTCCCCTGCATCCTAATAACCTTTCTTTTTCACCACCTCTGGTGGGAGGTGGGCTAGAAGGGAGGTTAAAGCATTTAAGAACCCATATTAAAAGTAGTTTTTGAAAAAAAAAATCTAAGCTTCTAACCGTGTTTCCTGTTTGATTTGGCCAAGCAACCGTATTAGACACTTTCCAGACTGTTGGAAAAGTATCCGTGGAAAGTGACAGAAAGAAGGAAAGGCTTATTATGATTCTCAGAGGTGCAGTCCACCACGGCGGGTAGTCATGGCAGCAGAACTGCTCATGATGCATCTTTAGTCAGGAAGCAGAGAGCTATGGCTCTGTGCCCCTTGCTCATTTTCTCCTCAGCCTCTGGACTGGAGCAGCTCTCATTAGCATCATCTTTAGCCTCGTCTAGATAATCCTTTTCAGGCATCCCCGGAGGCTTAGCTCCTCAGTGACTTCATCCCGTCAAGTTAAGAATACACAGTAACTATCACAGCCACCAATGAGAAGAATCTTTAGTAGACAAGTCATCTGGAATGCAGAGACTGGAAACTCTGGACGTTCTGTCAGAGGTGTGTTATGGGACACTTTTGAGAAGCAAGAGGCTCCCTCGTTAATGAAGGGAAGAAGTGTTCTCCTTGATTGGCCTGGAAAAACAGAGCATGGGCATCTTTTTTTTTTTTTTAATTAACTTGAGTATTTCTTATATACATTTCGAGTGTTATTCCCTTTCCCGGTTTCCGGGCAAACATCCCCTTCCCTCCCCCCTTCCTTATGGGTGTTCCCCTCCCACCCTCCCCCCATTGCCGCCTCCCCGACAGTCTAGTTCACTGGGGTTCAGTCTTAGCAGGACCCAGGGCTTCCCTTCCACTGGTGCTCTTACTAGGATATTCATTGCAACCCACTGAGGTCAGAGTCCAGGGTCAGTCCATGTATAGTCTTTGGGTAGTGGCTTAGTCCTGGAACTCTGGTTGGTTGGCATTGTTGTACATATGGGGTCTCGAGCCCCTTCAAGCTCTTCCAGTTCTTTCTCTGATTCCTTCAACGGGGGTCCCGTTCTCAGTTCAGTGGTTTGATGCCTCTGTATTTGCTGTATTCTGGCTGTGTCTCTCAGGATTGATCTACATCCGGCTCCTGTCGGTCTGCACTTCTTTGCTTCATCCATCTTGTCTAATTGGGTGGCTGTATATGTATGGGCCACATGTGGGGCAGGCTCTGAATGGGTGTTCCTTCAGTCTCTGTTTTAATCTTTTGCCTCTCTCTTCCCCTGCCAAGGGTATTCTTGTTCCCTTTTAAAGAAGGAGTGAAGCCATTCACATTTTGATCATCCGTCTTGAGTTTCATTTGTTCTAGGCATCTAGGGTAATTCAGGCATTTGGGCTAATAGCCACTTATCAATGAGTGCATACCATGTATGTCTTTCTGTGATTGGGTTAGCTCACTCAGGATGATATTTTCCAGTTCCAACCATTTGCCTACAAATTTCATAAACTCGTTGTTTTTGATAACTGAGTAATATTCCATTGTGTAGATGTACCACATTTTCTGTATCCATTCCTCTGTTGAAGGGCATCTGGGTTCTTTCCAGCTTCTGGCTATTATAAATAAGGCTGCTATGAACATAGTGGAGCACGTGTCTTTCTTATATGTTGGGGCATCTTTTGGGTATAGAGCATGGGCATCTTGAATGTGGGTTTTAAAAAGGATTAGTTTTGATTTATTTGTGTGTGTGTGTGTGTGTGTGTGTGTGTGTGTGTGTGTGTGTGTGTGAATACATGGGTGTGGGTGCCCACAGAAGCTAGAAGAAGGCATTGTGTCCCTCTGCAGTTGAAATTATATGTGGTGTTAAAGTCACGTAGGTGCTAGGAACAAAACTCAGAAGGGCAGCAAGCACTCTTAGTCACCGAATCATCTCTGCAGTCCCTTGAATATAGTTTTTATTCAGTAATTTATTTTATTACTCATAATCAATTACTAGAAATAGTTCCATAGTTATAAAAAAAAATCAACTACACAAATGCTGGGAGAAAACGGAACAGAATAAAAGAATCGTGGCTAATGTCTGTGGAATGAGCATTTACCACGCACGCCATCTCTCCACACACGCAGCTCAGTGACACAGCAACCCTTCAGGTCTCCTTACCAGCCCCTGACGGGAGAGGAAGCTTTCATTCCAGGTCTGACCCACGACTTGGGTCTCAGTTGAATCAACATTCACTGGTTCTGGGCTAAAGGAGAAAGACAGACAGCATCGTCTTTAGGTGAGCATTTCTTGTTCTTAGAAAAACCCAATGTCACAGAAACACCCAGAGCATTCTAGAAGAAAAGAGCTGGGAGCTTTCTCCCCCTAGAATCCTTGAGGGCTCAGGGAGACTTTCTCCTGCTTTGACACCCTTGAGACAAAGTTTAGAACGACTCTGAACCGAGTCCATGTGTGAATCTGTTGTTCCCCCCAGCACTTCTCCTTTTCCTCCAGAGCCCATTCAGTTTTCTCATAAACTGAGGGTTCCTAGCCGATTGCCGCTGTGCTCTCTCCATAGCAACAGAAGTTGGCGTCTCAGGTTGGTTGTAGCCCGGCAGTGTCTGTCTGTCTGTGAGACTGGACCAGCACCGTTTAGGGATAGAACCTTGCTATGGAATGAGCAGTTTAAACCTTGCTAGGCTTGGTTTGAAAACTCGACGCACGGGAAGACAGCGGGTTGAACAGGGCTGTGGGTTTTCTCAGGAGCTGTAGCAGCTCGGGTGTTCATGGGCTGCGACTTGGCCAGGTAGCTTACACTCTCTGTGTAGAGCTGGCTTTGTGGACATGTGGTCTGCACAGGTGACCCGTGGTGCCCTTCTCAGGACAGTTTGGAGCCTGTTATTTGACTTTTGGTGTGTAGTTAGTCTCAGCTCTACGCTGAAGGGGCTTTGTTGTTATTCGTTTGTCTGTTTTTGGTTTTCATGTATAGAACACTAATACTATTTTGGTTTCTGTTGCTGTTGTAAAACACTGGCCAAAACAGCACAGGGGAGGAATGAGTGGCTTACACTCTGAGGTAAGAGTTCGTCATTAAGGGAAGTAAGGGCAGGGACTTGAACCAGAAACCATGCAGGCGGCTGCCTGCTGGCTTAGCACAGCCTCTTGCTTAGTTACCTTTGTTATACAGCCCAGGACTGCTGTTCACAGTGAACTGGGAACCCCTACATCCATAAACAAGGTTGGCCCACAAGCCAGTCTAATCTGCCCCCCCCCACGCCCCGCAAATCAGAACTCCCTTCTCAGGTGAATCCAGGCTCCGTCAAGTCTACAGTGAAAGCTAGCTAGGGCAGGTAATACATAGACGATCCCTAGGAAAGCATGCACCAGTGGGAGGACTGTTGTGTTCTTTTGAAAAAGAAAAAGAAGCCAGGGATATGCTTGGTGGAGGCTCGGTATGGTGTGGGAGCTGGGGTGCCTCTGCAGGCCCATGCTAAGGCGTCCCTTCCCAGCAAGTTACCAGCCACTAGACTGGTATAGAGTAGAGTTAGGGCATAGGGAGGGGAGTTGAGGAGGTAGTAGAGACAGAGAGAGAGATAGATAGATCACACACACACACACACACACAGAGAGAGAGAGAGAGAGAGAGAGAGAGAGAGAGAGAGAGAGAGAGAGAGAGGAGAGAGACAGAGACAGAGAGAGATAGAGAGACAGAGTAGAGGAGTAGAGGCTGGCCATGAGCATATGGAGAGAGGGGAAAGGGGAATGGGGAGAGGGGACAGAGGGAAGAGGGTAAGAGAGTAAGAACAAGAGGAGAGGAGAGAGGAGGGGCATGCAGCTCCTTTTATGGTGAGTCAGGCACGCCTGTCTATTGCCAGGTAACGGTGGGGCAGAGCCTAGGAGGAATGCTAATGAGGACGAGCCACCTAATGAATTTAATCTTAACTGATTGACTCAGTGAAAGGGAGAGTGAACTTGAATCTCCCGGTGGTCTCTGTCCCCTGCATTGCTGGTGTTGGTTTAGTTTGTTGTGAAGGCGTGTCCCGTATCGGGAAGGGGGAAGGTCAAAATGATCTTTGAAGTGTGCACCTTTAGGATGCTCTCCAGGTGTGTGTGGGCAGGTACCAGGCAGCCTTGTTGTGGATGTGAAGCCAGGCACTTCAGTGTGACGTCTGGAGAAGAGGGGGTTTCTCATGATTTACTTCAGCAAGGCTACTCTGATACCATGACGTTGGCGGGAGTGGGGTGGGGAGGGGATCCTGCCACTGGGTTGCCGTTGGCTCAGTGCACTGGGTAAATGGTGGTGGTAACGTTTTCTGTATATTTCAGTTTATTTTGTAGTTATTATTCATTGAGATGACGCCCAGGAATGGAACCCTGGGCCTTGTGCATGCTAAGCAAATCCTCTGCCACATTCTTGAAGCATCTCAGGGAGCCAAGCAGCAGGCACAGTCACTGTGGGGACAAACGGACACCTGACACCTGACAGACAACAAACTGTTGAAAACACATTGGACACATTTGCTCAACTGAGGGGTAGTTGTGGAGGGTTTTGTTAGGCCCCGAGTCTCCTTAAAACTACCTAGGAGAGCAACTCATGGAAACATTGGGGTCTTATAATGTTTACATGACCTCTGACATCCGATGTTACCTTGGTGTGTGAACCTCCTTTTCTCCTTTTAGTTAAAAACAGGAAAAATTGGATCAACTGTACCTGAGGAAGCATGGGTTGACATATATCCCAATTGAGCACAAAGGCAGAGAGAGTACTGCCTCCTCTCAGGTGTTACCAGGTCATCTGCATGTCTCTGCCTTTTAAAAGTAACAATGGCTGACAACTGTACCTCAGGAAAGTCTTCGTTCCTTGCTTTCGCCTCTCAGTGCCTGCTGCAAGCTATTTAATGTGTAATTGAGGTGGTCTCCTAATGACCCCACGTTTCTACACCACATTTCTTTCCCCAATGAGCCAATGCCGTTTTACATGTGTATCATCAGTACCTGTAACGACATGTTAACTTCTAGGTATGCCTGAGTAAAATGGTTGGCTGTTTAGTTGAACTTCTTCAGCATGGGAACTATAGCCCAGGGTGGGTCCATTGTAGCTGGTTGGAAAGTGACTGTTCAAAAGGAATACAGACAGAAACAGAACAAGAGAAGCGAGCACCAGCCATTTCTCCACCAGTGGGGGTGAAGACTCCGACCACTGCTGA
Source organism: Rattus rattus (assembly GCF_011064425.1). Taxonomy (NCBI): domain Eukaryota; kingdom Metazoa; phylum Chordata; class Mammalia; order Rodentia; family Muridae; genus Rattus; species Rattus rattus. Next base: position 267,683,664 of record NC_046154.1, read on the forward strand.
ATGCTGACATTCTTGACGGTGTGCAATTAAAGAATCCACAGGCAGACCAAGAAGCAGTTTTTCAGTCTGTCAAAACTGTCATGGAGAAGCAAAAACCCCATTTAACAAGCCCCCTGCCCAGGTGTCTTTGCTCCTAACAGCTGGCAACTCCAGAAGGTGGAAACAACTTACATTGGCCATGAGCATCCCAGGAAGTCCGTCCTGGGGAGTTTACGGGAATCCTATGGGAGCACTCAGCAGGAATTGTGCTCTAATGCCCTTAAACTGCTGTAGGCAGTGAAAGCGACCCCTTAGCCTGTTCCCCAAGGCAGTGGCACCCGTGCTGTCTCCCTCCTTACTGCTTCTGTTAGGACGGCGTCAGGTAGGGCTTGCCGTGAGCAGGTAAGGGGCTCTGCTCTGAAGCGCTGCAAATGTTATTCTCAAGGAGTGTGTATATCATCTTAGCTTACTTCTTTATTATAAAGAGCAGGAAAAATATTTTACTCTTATTTGCGAATGGTTGGAAACTGCTTTTAAGAAGCACAAATAATGGCTGGAACTAATACATTTTCCTGCTTGTTTACTGACCAACTAGGGTAATGTAGCATCCTGTAGCATAATATAGCATCCTGTAGTGTATTGTAGCATCTCAGCCCTGAGTGCGGCAGATTCCTCTCACCCTTGGGCTGATTTGAAGAGGATGATTTTGCTCTGTGTTTGAAATAACACCTTAAAATAGCACCTGCTAAATTGCTAAATTATATCTTAAGGTTTTGCTGTTGTTGTTTTAATGAAGGGCATACTTTCTAAGGATAGCCTTGAAGCATTAAGATAATTTCATTTGAAGTTGTAATCTTGAACACAATGCAAAGGGCACCCTTCATGATTCTGCCACAGCCCTCAAACAGAAGAAAAAAAATCCAGTATCCTGAATTAGTTACTCTTTGTGCTGACAGTTCTGGGCTATTGGTTCATATCTTGTGTTTTTCTTTTTAATAGAAAATCCTGTTGTTCATAGATACGGCTCTAAGAATTCTCTGATCCTGGGATATGTTGCTGTAATTATCTTCCACAGATAATAAATCCCCAGTATTTCCCTGACATTCTCTACAGCAGGTAACTCAAAAGAATGTGAGAAGCAAGAGACAATTCAGAAAAGAAAATTACAGGGATTAAATAATCATAACTTCTGTGCTGGTGATAAAAACTAAGAAATAAATGAAAGATATAATCATCTCAAATGTTTAGTTTTGAGAAATCTAACGTCACTGGTCTAGACGACGTTTCCAAACGATTAGCAGTTCTGTCTTCTTCAGCTAACATTTTTCAGGATTGTGGACTCAGAGCAGAGAGATATGCCAACCATTCAGACATTTAGGATCTCTCAGAAACGTCAGATATCTTATCAGAACTGACAAAATCCTATCAAATAATTTAAACCGAAGGAGTCAGCTGAGAATAGATGCCGTGTGGCGCAGATGGTGTGGCCTTTTCTTGCTCTGGAAAGCCTCCCTCTGCAGCTGCGTACTTGTTTGGACAGTGACTGTGTGCGTGGGAGGCTCAATCACAGCTGGTCTCCTGCGGCAGAGGATGGGTTCTGAGGACAACTTAGGAGCAGACATATGGCTGGAGTAGCCACAGAGAAGGCTCTTTGGGGCTCACCTCACAATGCCGCAGACCTCCCTCTGTCCTGATTTCCCGTTTCACAGTTTTAATCCACCTGCTGTCATTTGTACTCTGAGAATAAGGGGAAAATTCCAGAAAGAAACAGTTTGTTTTAAGCCGTTCTAAATGGTGCACAGTTCTGAAGAGTATAAGTGGATCCTGTTGCCATATCTCTTCCCCAGCTTTTTGGTGACATCCATCATTCCCTCATCCAGTATACCCACGCTGTGTATAGTCTCTGCCCATTTGTCACACGCATAACTGTCCAAGTTACTGATTGCCTGCCGCAGTCTCACAATGATTGCGTTCAAGTGACCCTTGATTGACTTACTGATAGCCAGAGGAGTGGTGGGCCAGTGATTGGGTCATAGAACCATTTCCCCGTTGGCGTCTTTGTGACCTACATTAGGTCTCCTAGGAGGTTTGTATTAGATAAATAAGTTGACATTTAAAACGGAAAATATTGGTTCTTTAAGATGATCCAGCCCACAGGACATGGCTTAGCTGGTGGCGTTCTTGCCTCAAATGAGTGAAGCCGTGTGTTTGATCCCACACACTACAGAAACCAGGCATAGTGGCCCATGCCTGTAATCCCGCCACTTAAAAGCTAGAAGCAGGAGGATTGGAAGTACAAGGCTGCTTTCCACTACATAATAAATTGCAGGCCACCCTGGGCTACAGGAGAAGAATGAAAAGGAGGAGGAGGAGGGGGAAGGGGGAGAGGAAGAGGAGGAAAGCCCATTGTAGCTATGTATTTTTCCTTTTAATTTGCAGTGTACTTTGGTGACAAGTTTATATTTAGAATTTCTCTCCTGCCCCTGAGGTACTCCACTGGAATACTTTTAAAACAATGCGTTTGTGGAATCACAAACCACACCTGTGCCTGGTTGAACTCAGCTAGATAAATGTAATCCTAATTAGGCACACGATGTTCTAGCTTTTTATGTCCCAATTCACTCCTCATGCTCGCTCTATGTTGTGCAGTATTAAAAATACATCCAAATCCCTAAGATTATCCACACCGACAGTCCTGACTTCCGAGATCTGGGATCATCCGTTAATACATAAAGAAACTGATGTGTAGAGGAGCGGTGATTAGTTTACCTTAGAATATAAATCTCAGATTTCCGCTATAGGGCGGCCTTCTTCCAGCAGACTCCCTTGGAGTCCGAGATTCCTGTGCTTCTGGGTTATAATTCATTTTGAAGTTAACGACTCCCCCGGGGCTTCTGAGACTGGATTAAAGTCAATGCGCAGAACTTCTAAGTGAGTCAACAAATAAATCTCTAATCCTGTCAGGCGGTGTTTGTTTTACTGGAAGCCTCGTAAATGGAAAGAGGGTAGCCTGCCATTCCATAAATGATGTCACCTCTGCATAGTTTAGTGCCAGACATACATACATCTCGGGGTTGGAATCAGATCCAGGAATGATATATATATATATATATATATATGTATATATAATATCCTTATATATCCATGTATATGGTAATTACTAGTTTTCATATATACTAGTTAGGTGAAAAAGAAAATGGCTTCCGTAGACTGACTCTTGCAATTATTCCTTACTGGCATGAACCCAGAATCATAACAGACTTGATTGGATCATAGAATCACTTCCCTTTGGTATCTTCATGATCTACACTAGGTCTCCTATGTATGTATGTATGTATGTATGTATGTATATATGTATATATGTGCTTGTATGTATGTAAGTATATATGTATCTATCTATACTTATATATACATATATATGTTCATATTTGACAATCATTTTTTCCTACAGTATATTTTGATCATGATTTCCCTTCCCTTACTCCTTCTAGGGCCTGCCCACATCCCCACCCACCCAACTCTGTGCATTTTCTTTCTCTCTCCCTTTAGAAAGCAAAAATATAGGTAAATGAAACAAGTAAACAAACCAGAATTAAAAAAAAAAACCCAAACCAACAAAAGAAATACAGATATACACACAGACAAGACAAAACCTATAAAAGCATGAAATTGGAAAACCTAATATACAAGCAAAAAACTAGTAAGATAAGAAGAATTATGAGCCAAAAAGCAAAAACTAAAACAAAACCCCCCAAACAACCCAAACCTATGAAAACGTCACTGGATTCGTCGTGTGTTGGCCATCTGCTGCTGGGCCTGAGGTCTAGCCTTAAGTGTGCTTAATGTTTTCAGTGAGACTCCATTGGAGAAAATTGATTTTTACTTTGCCATTGGTTACCAGCTGGAGGTAGATTCTTGGTTAGGGATGGGAACTCACGTTCTCTTCCCCTCTCGGCACTGGGACCCCATCTGGCTTGAACCTGTTGCAGGCCCTGTGTGTTCTGATGCTGCCGCAGTCTCTGTGAGTTCCTAAATACACCAGCCCTTTTGTGTGTGGAGGATATTGTTTCCTAATTGTTGCTCACCCTCTCTGGCTCTTACAGTCTTCCCTTCTCCTCTTCAGTGTGGCTCCCTGAGCCCTGAGGGGAGGGGTTTTGCTGAAGACATCCCACTAAGGGCCAAGTGTCCCAAATCCTCTCACTCTGCACACCATCAAGTTCCTGTGTTAGTTCCCATCGAGCGCAAAGGAAAGCTTCCTGTTGATGGCGGAGTTGGAGGGATTCTTATACATCATAGTGTGAGGAATGGTTTTTATATTTAAATGTTTTGTGTGTGTCCATGTTGCCTGTGGAAGTCAGCAGAAGTTGTCGGGTTTGTAGAATTGGACTTGCAGATGGCTGTGAAGCACAATATAGGTGCTGGAAACTGAACCTGGGTTCTCAGGAAGAGCAGTCAGTGCTCTTAACCTTTGAGCCATTTCATCAAAAAGAAAAAAAAAATCCATTTTGAGGAGCTTTTAAAACCACTTAGAACAAACAGGCCTACCAGAAAAACCTTCCTAGATAAAGACTAATAAAACACAGGTTAACTTTTAATGGAACTTCGAGCTTCACAACTGAGATAAATTTCATTTCAACAAACAGCTCTGCCAGGGCGATCACCGCTGCGTTAATCTTTATATATTAATCTTTATATTATCTGATAGAAAACAAAATTGGATGTTGATAAATAAGAGAGCTATGAAGTATTAAAAAACTGAGTATGAGTTAGAAAAAGATTTAAGAACCAGTATTTTAAGGGCATCTAACTTAATACAAGCTCAGTATTTTTTCATTAGGGATACGAGAAACATTTGGAATGCTGACCATCTCACGTGGTCATTGGTGTGGGAAGGAAGTGTTATCTCTAAATCCTGCAGTGACCAGGCTCTGTCTCAGGTCTGACATCTAGAGAGATAGAGATGTGAGAGAGATACTCAAATATTTTTTTTGAGAACAAACTATTAATTGTCACGTTACCTTCCATATGATCTTTAAAATATGCATAAAAGGTCAATTAAACGAGGGAATATGACACGACAACACTTTCTAGGAAGTAAAGAAAAATTATTGAAGAATTAAAATCACAAAAGAGCAGAACTAGTCAACAGATTTCATATATCAAATCACTGGGGACATTGAAATATGCTGATAAATACAGTCCTGCATTGTGTATCTTTCTGGTCAGTGATGGATCTTGCATGTGACCACGGTCCTGACTATGTTATGGCACTGGGTCATAACATCTAGAGTCGTGTAGTACACAGGCATGTAACATTTAACAGTGCATTTTATAGAACACAACTTGAGCAGCACATAACTGAATAAAATAATCCATTCAGTATGTGGGCATGTTATAAAATGCCACAAGCAGCCAAATCAAGAATTAGTGGGATTCTACATTTGTGTAGACATGGCAACTAGCCCCACGGTGTTACGGCAAAATGGCTCATGTTATCCATACACACATGCTGTACTTGCACACAAACACTATACGTGTGTATCATAAAAACTATGGTGCACACAAACACTACATATGTGTAAGCTTAAAACTATGGTGTTTGATTGGCCTTATATCTGAGCTTCTTTTTGTAACTCTGCTCATCCGTGGTAGATTGGCTGGTGGTACTTGATGTCTTTTCTGTGTAGTGGAATATTCCATTGTGTGAGGATGTCACAAGTCATCTTATCTTACTCTGGGATACTTGAGCTATGCCGAGTGTCCCCCGCCCATCTTATATGCTGCTATATTAGTGTGTACATCTTCTGATACACATTTGCACGATTTAGTGCATATGTTGAGGAGAAGAATTATAAGACCATAGTTAATCCAGGTGTACATCTGGATCAGACAAAGACGAAGACTTTCAGTTGCCAAAGCCAGTATTCTCTTGCAGCTCCATTCTGTCTCACCAACGTGCTCCCTGACATTTGATATCTTTTTAGGATAAGCATAGATTTACAAAATGTAACTTTCAAGTGAGAATCTTAACTGCTAAGCCACCATAGTTTTAAGGTGAGAGTTTTGTCTAAGATTTGCTTAAGGTATACTTAGCTCCTGGTAGGGCTTTAAGAGGCTACTTACTACAACAACAGATGGAAACAGGGGTTCAGGGGAAAGTGGAACGGTCCCTTTCTCTCCTCTGAAAGGAAGTTGCTGATGGTACCCTAAACTATTAAATCTACCCAGCTTTGAAATTCTATGATTTCTTTTCTCCTTGGAAGAGAAAAAAAATCTCAATTATGCTTGTATACTAAAATTAAATGTCTATAACACATAAAATACTGTTACTTTGGTTCCTTTTTTTTTCTTTCTTTTTTTCTTTTTCCTTTTGGCAGGCAACTCTTCTGGGAAAGGGAGGGAACAGAAAGAGAGTAGAGTTCCTCTTAAAAGGGTAACGTTGGAAGCCACAGTTTGTTAGGAGGGAGGGAGAGGAGAGGAGGCTAAGGGAAAAGGGGAGAGTAGAGAACAGAGAGCTGTTGTGATGGAATGACCCCGCCCCGCCCCGCCCCGCCCCGCCCCCACCCCACCATGCTCCACCCCAAGGATCAGTTTGAACAGAGAGCAATGAAGCTCAAGGCCAAGGGTGTTTGGTATCTGGACTTTATTCCCACAGAATGCTGAAATGCTTTGCCTCAGAGATTCCTGGTGTTCCCAACTCTTCTGTCTTGCCTTCACCTTCTTTAGCCCCTGTTTTCTACCCAAGAACTACGTTGGTTGGGCAAACTGCCTTTAAATTCCATTTCTTTTCTCTCCTAGAAAAGCTTGACTTGCTCTAATCCTGATCAGAGTCTATCTGGAGAGATCAGATATTCCATTGGTCAAGGGCCACTTACAGTCAATATTTTGTTTCACTATCAAAACAATACTGTTACCCAGTTCTTAAAAACAGTTTCCACTTTTAGTGAGGTCGTGAGGGTAATGGGCGTGGCCTGACAAAAGCTGTGTCACAACAACCAGAGTTAGTTCTGAGTCTCGTTTCTTGAAAATAGTCCTTTGTAGACTCATTTAAATTAAATCAATATGATTACTTGCTAACATTGATCAACTAACATTTATAACTCATAAATAGTATCGGTTGTAGAACCAGCCACAAAACTTTGGTGACATTTTCCTCCTTATATTACATGGGAGGGAGCCTCCCTAGTTTGGAGATAAAGTCTACCAGGAGATGCCTGGAAAGTCAGGCAGTGTCAAACCCCAAATGTAACGCTTAGTTCTGTAGCTGTGATAAAGCTGAGTCTGTAAGTTAGGAAGAGTAAGAAACCGACAGGAGCTAAATACTGGGAACATCCCAGTAAAGCTTGTGAGATGTGGTCTCTCTCTTTTTAAATTACCACGGTGGGGTAGCATACACCAGGGTGGACCACTGGGCACTGGGCAGAGCAGGAGGGTGGGGAATTGTATTATGCTCCTCTATTCTGAACAGCAGTTAAAACTTAAGTGAATTCTTTAGCTAGAATCTTACTTGATTTGTTTTGAGCTGAACTGGACTTGCTGTAATGGAAGCTTCAGACGAAGCCAGGGACAGGGGAAGCATCTGCACACATTGCCATAGATCCCGCTCCTAATTATTTTCGTCCGTGACACTTGACTAAAACAGCCCGTTCCAAATTAAAATCAGTTGTCTCACTACACTCGCAAAACAAAATGACTTCTAAATAAGAATTTAAACCAACAGATCATATTGTTTTATAAAACATTCATTTATTCACTAATTAGTTGGGGTTTTTCTTGGCACAAGAAGTGAGTTGGGCTTATACCTCGGATCCAATGTGGTAAATGCACCATAGTTAAAATAACAGGGCCTGCAATGCAGTCCTCGACTGTCATTCGTAAATTATGTAGACTATTCAAGCATATTTCTGTCTCTGTAGCGTAGGTGTATGTACATCAGAGGAACAAACATGAAGGCTTTATTTGCTTAAAGCACATTTAAAGAGCTCCACCATTATACAACAGGGGTTTACAGAGAAGGGTAGTCTAAGTTTGCTGTTGAAACTTCTCTCCTGCTTTGTTTCTTTGTTTCTTTCTTAGTTTCTTTCTTTGTTTCTTTCTTTGTTTCTTTCTTTGTTTCTTTCCTTGTTTCTTTCTTTCTTTCTTTCTTTCTTTCTTTCTTTCTTTCTTTCTTTCTTTCTTTCTTTCTTTCTTTCTTTCTTTGAGACAAGGTTTCTTTGTGTATCCCTGGCTGTCCTGGAACTCACTCTGTAGACCAGGCAGGCCTGGGGCTCACGGTGATCCACCTGCCTCTTCATCCTAAGTGCTGGGATTAAAGGCCTGTGCCATCCAGCTCCTTTATCCTTAAGTGTTAGTGAGGAATGAGATTTGCCTCAGAAAACTCCATGACCCACAGACCTCAGTTCTCAGTTCTCTCAGCCAGGACACTCAATCCCTGAAGTCACCCAGTGGCTTGGCTGACAGAGTGGAAACTCAGATCACGTTGTTGTTGTTGTTGTTGTTTGGTTAGGGAACTTGTTTTGCTGAGGCCCAGATGGGTGCTGCTGCATGAGGGGCTTGAAGATGACTCAGCTTCAGGGCCACTCCTGGGTTTTGACAGGGGCATCACCTTACACCAAGGGAGATGTAATGATCTGGCTCTTAGGGGGCTGGGGGTCTGGGGAGCTTGGAGGTGTGGGGGTTTGGGGGGCACCACTAACTAGCAGAGTAACATCCAAATCTCAGGGGCTGTGATATATGAGAGACAGAGAGACAGAGAGACAGAGACAGAGACAGAGACAGAGACAGAGAGACAGAGAGAGCTGGGTCCAACTAGATGAGGTTCTGTTCAGTCTCTGGAATTTGAGGCTGTTTTGAATTATGATGTAGTCTCTGGATTTCCAGAAGCCCTGTGGGGTAGGTGAATCTGACTGTGGGTAACCCGGAGTCTTAGGACTGTACCTATCCTAAAGCCATACTTTTGCATTTGCTTTGGACTCCTCAGGAGGCCTAGTGGGCACGGATTGCTCAGGGACCGGTGGGGCCTCCCATATCACACTCGTGCCTGCACAGGCTTGCTGAGCCCATCCCGGGTTAAGCTGTAACCCCCTAGCTAGACTGAAATCGCCGCCAGGAATAAAGGAATCCAAACCATTTGCCTGCAGCTGGCCCTTGTGGGTATCTAGGTGGAGGGCTGCCATTTCAGGTGTGCCTTCAAACTCTAACCTTTGGGCGGATGGGAATGACGGTGCTTGTGAGCCACAAATCAAACTGGCCAGGGTCAAGTCAGCTCTTTCAGGATGCCGCTCAGGGCTTTGATTCCTAAGGCATTCAACAGATCACAGGCGTGAGGGACATAGGTATGTGCCGTCCTAGGTAAGAAGCTATAAATAACAGTGCTAGATGTGCTTTGATGTGAATGAAAAAGAAGGGATGCATTTGTAGATACAGAAAGCTCTGGGACGACCTGTGCTTTGCAGTGGAAGTGGTCGTGAAATTTCAATGACCTCCACTGGTAATGGTTTTCTAAACCATAGCTTTGCTGTTTGACCCATCCACTAAAGGTAAAACAGAAAAAGCTCTCCCTTGTTGACTAAGAAGAGAAAGTCTTATTTCCTTCGAGACAAAATCCTCACTTATGTAACCCACGCTGACCTCAAACTCACAGAGATCCCCCTGCCTCTGCTGAGAGGGTTCTGGGGTTGAAGGTGTGTGTTGGCCTCTAGCAGCTTTGTCCGTGCCACACTTCATTTCCGGCCTCATTTCTACCCCTAGGCCACCCAGCAGCTTCAGCCAAGTTTTCTTAGGTATCTCCCCACCCCACAGATCAGGAGCTCAGGCTCCTGTAGCTTCCTCTGCTCAAGTTCTCTCTCTTCATGTCCCCTCGCCACTGACTTCTACTCTTTTCTCAACCTCTCCCTGAAAGAAAAAAAAAGCCTTTTATTTTACAGGATTATAGCACAATCACACTCATCCCAGCTACTCTACTATAGACCCTTCTTGATTTCTTTCAAATTTGCGACCACCTCTTTATTTTTATTTACTTATTTTCTTAATTTCCCAATCTCTCTCACCAAGCTGTCGCCTAGTAATCTTACTGCTCTGGCCTTCGACAGCGCAGCAGTCACACATCTTCTGTGAAGAAAATAAACAATACCTAGTTGGCTGTTGCAGTACAATATAAAAAAGACGCCCACGTCCTGGTTCCACAAGTTCCTACTCCGCGCAGGATCTGAGAGTTCTAGCTGTTTCTCTGTTACCACTTTCACACACTGTCCCCTTGCTGGGTCATTACCATGCCTGACATTCATATTGAATTCCACAGGCCGCACTAGCATGGCCCCATACCATGCTAGCCCCAAGCCTTCTATAGCCTAGCATGTCTTCCTGTCACAGACTCTGTTCGTATTCCCAACAACCCAGTGAAATCATTACTCAGCAAACTGGAACCCAACAACCAGACTTATGTGTTAAATGCTCAATGTACAATACATCCACACAATTAACTTACACTCAACTGATAAGGTTATAAACTGCCCACCTAGATAAGATACAGTTTGCTTATATAGACACACAAAATCCTGTGCACATCCATCCCTTAAGAATAGTCATAACAACCTGTATCTTTGTAAGGATGCACGGCAAGGATCATTTACATCTGCCTCCATGTTGCTTCTCCCACTGCTCCCTCCTCACTCCGGTTTCCTCTTTTCCTCCTTAAAACTTTTCTCCCACCCATCCTTCCTTCTCTTCCAATGACAGGCCTCGTTCTATCCTGTACCCGCCTTCACCTGCATAATGACGTCAAGCTACAGTTGGCTGGATGTTGGTCTCTGTTAGACTGACTCAGTTTCACTGTCTTAGAATAAAAGCCGTCATGTTCCAATAAAAGCATGTGCGTTTAAATAGTGTGATGATTTTTAAAGACATTGTGCATGAATGTCTGTCTGGGTATGTATATACATATAACTATGTTAGAGTGGGCACTGACCATTAAAAACGCTGGGAAGCAAACGAGTCCTCTGAAAGAGCAGTCAATCTCCTAGCCACCGAGCCATCTCTCTAGCCCTGTAATAATTTATATTATTAGGTTTATTCTGCACACCTCGATTTCAGTATATCAAACAGCACGTGCTTGGATACTTAGCTGTCTGTGATTGACTCAAATATGCTTAAAAGGCACCATTCCCCATCCCCTGCAAAAGGAACTCCAGAATACAAACAAACAAACAAACAAACAAACCCAAAATACTCGATATGACTTCACATCCATTGCTCTTTTGCTTGTGTATTAATTTTTGTTTTGGTGCTTATATTACTTGATGTATTTATTTTTAGCTGAGTGCTTGCATCGGGTCAAGCCGAGATATGGTGCTTACTGCCGTTCGGTAAGCTTTCTATTAAAACAGATTAGGATACATATCTTAAAGTGCATGCTAGGAAAAAGATCTCATGACTTATCTGTTGTCAGGATGGTTAGATGAGGCCTCTTGCTTAGCCTGCTCACGCAGCACTCAATTTCTTAGAACAAAGTACCACTCATTGGCCTCCTGATAGAAAATCTGCTGGGTTTTTACCATTTAATAAAATAGGGTACACAGTGTAATTTGTCCAGTGTCAAAACTCAAAGAACAATTTATAACAATAATGTTTCTATTTACAGAATGCCACCAAGAAGGGACAATAAAATGTCAAGTTTGGCACTGTCTACTGATTGATATTAAGGTCACAGATGGGGTTATTTCTCCCCTCCACATTGCAAAGTCACCTGGCACAGTGCAGGGTAGAACATAATCAGCTCTGTGTCCTTTACAAAAATCAAGGCTTTGCAAAGGACATACACATCATGTTTATTCAGGAGAGACTGGAGTATAGAAATAAAAACAATCGCAAATTGCCTGTTTCTAGTTTATTTTTCTGTCCTCTTGGGGAAAAAGAGTCTGGTAACTCTTGTCATCAGTTGTTATCGATTTGGGTATGTTAGCTGTCCATAGCATACACTACAGCCATGTCTGCCAGTGACGCAGATGGTGCTGGAGAAGATTCATTGCAGCCTGGGAGATGTGGAGGACTAATGGAAGGGTATAGCTCTCTCAAGTGACACCGGAAGATGCTCAGTTCAGACACCGCCTTCTGGGGTTTGAATGATGATACATTGTAGCAAGGAATAGTTGCATTGATCACAGTGAAGAGTATGATACATGTAAGCATTTCTCTTTAGAGGGAAACAACACAGTGATAAATATAAAAATGAGTCCTTCTCTTACCGTTATGTGGGATGAAATGCTTAACTGGGAAGAGGAATTCATTGCATTCTATTCTCTTCACACCAGCGAAGGTCATAGAATTTCCGAAAGTGTATTCTTCACTCCCATACTCTGACAGAGTGTTGCTATCAAATGCAAAGCCAAGAGATAAGCTCCCCACAGCGATCCAAATGCCACAGGGCTTGGCTAAGTAATATGACCAAGAATACAGATTGCCTAGGAGAGCATCAATGTAGATGGCATTGCCGTCATGACCCTCTAGATCATAAAGGGTCATCCCAAGGCATTGGAGCAGACACATTTCCTGCTTCACCCATGGGGGTGACACCACCCATGCAAGAACTGTTGTTGATGCCAACTCACGAAAACAAAACTACTGCAATCGACCAGAAGCAGCCACGTGACAGACAACCAGACTTGTCTTTAAAGAGAGAGCTCGGGCTGAAGGAAAAGCTTCTCTGGTGGCCATGTAGAGGCTAAAGATTGAGGACCAGGTTTTCATTCTTTGTTTAATAACTATCGAGCTGCAATTTTGTGCCAGAGTAGACCATCAAGACAGAGGCAACCCTCTGCACACAGGTCATAGAGTACAATCAGATTACCTCTTGGCTCTGCGAGCAGGGGGAGAAACTGCTTTGAAAGTCTGTAGTGAGAGGAATTGACCTGACCTAATTTGGGAGAGGGTTTAGGATAGAAATCTTCCTTGGACATTTATGCTGCAGTCAGAAGCATGACTAGAAATTAGGCTGAGGTGGGACTGGAGAGAGAGAGGACAAGCAAGTGTCTTAAAAAGAGGGAAACAGGCAAGGAAGCTTCTGGACTGAGGACTCTGTCCCAGGTTGGGGACTTGGACGCACCTACCTTGTACTGCTTTAGTCGTCCTTTGTGGCACTAGAATTTCTCACATTCTTCCAATAAAATTGTATATTCAATTCCTCACACTTGTTATTTTTAGTTATAGCTGCTTTTCCCATTCCCAAACCAGTATTATTGTTATAATTATATATTATTTTTAGCTTAATGAAGCATTCTCAGGTATTTCGTGCATATTTTTTAGAAAATGAATTCTCCCAGTGACTATAGACAGGAAATAGTATCTAGGGCTCTTCTCAAGGACGAGAAAAATATTGGTATAAAACACAGTCATGTTTTAGACGAACTATGCTTACAGCGCTAAAAAAAACAAAAAAACAAAAAAACCAGACACAGAAATTAATATTTAATTCCTCAATGCAGTCACAGGAGACTTCTCCTCAATGAAATCATAAATCAGCTAAACCACCAAGAATCATCTTTGCTTTTCCCCCATTAAATAGAGTCCCGTATCTGTTAAGTGGTGTGATTTCCTTGTGGATGCTGCTAAGAGACAGAACACCTATGGCCAAAGCACGCAGGCCACTTGAAATTCATTTAGACATGGGTTTCTATAGCATGAGGATCCTCGAAAGATGCTCCGATGGGTTTGCTTATCACTGTGCAGGAGGCAGGGACATTTCGGGCACTCCAGGGTCAGTCAGGGACTGGTAACTTACTAATGGCGTATCACATGCTAACAGTAGTGTTTAAAATGCACCGGAACGAAACCTGAGGCCAACGGGAAGCAAAGCACGGAAGGACCTAAACTAGCTGTGACACTCATGATCTACGATGGCTCCGGCTTGATACATGACCGTAATAAAGTATCGCCATCCAATTAGAGCGAGTTAACTTTAAAATTAATATTGTGCCTACGCCCGGTTCCACTGAAGGGCTGATGAAAGGGAAAAGGACTTTGAGCTATTCATTGTGCATTAGCTCCCGTGACAGAGGATAAATCAGAGTAAGTCATGGGCGTCTGCCCAGTTCTGATCTCTGCATGAGGCACGTCAATGTCCAACATTAAAAATGTGCGCCACGGTGAGATTGGCATGCCTTTGGTAATTGAACAGAAGTGGATGGAACGTTATCAGAGGTTAAAAGTTGGCCCTCTGGAAATGTTTTGACATCAGGATCCTGCCTTTATTAGCATCAGTGGTAGCTAAGTTTTTATTTTGTCTGATTTTCCAGGAGGAATGGTGAAACGATGCATTAAAGAAGAATATTACAAAAATTATTCTTGACGTCTCTACCACGAGGATCAAGCAAAGATAGCTTGAAAAAAAAAAAAGAGCACAATCAATCAATAAGAAAATCCACTTTAATCTTCTCCTTCATGCCCAATACAATTTATTCATCCCATTCCTACTAGGATGCTGTAACAGGAATTCCATCAATATTATGAAAATCCATCCTATAGTTACCCATGTCAATATTCTTCAAAACTCATCCATTATTAACAAAGCGAAGTAGAAAAAGAATTGAGAAACGGGCAAACTCTTAGTAAATAGGATTCAGAGTTCGGCTTGCAGGAAGTTCGTGTGGAGAAGGATTTGTACACAGGGACAGGCAGGCTGTTAGAAAGAAGCAGTAATTCCTACAGCGCAGTGGGTGTCTCGGTGACTTAGATAGTTTAAAAGTCAGAGAAAGAAAGGGGCCTGCCTGGTACAAACCTGACGCAATGATAAGGAACTATGTTAACTGCTCTGACTTAATCGGAACACACTACATACTCGTGTTAATATGCTGCAGGGTACCCCATAAGTGTGCATGATAATGTCCTTATATTAATATACTATGGTGTTCCTTAGAAATATGCAGGATTATTACACGTAGAGTGAGGCTTAAAACAAAAGTTTAACGAAGTGGAAATGACAAGAATGCTGATTCTATCATGACAATTATATACATGTCTTGGATTAGGATTCTACCCCATAAAGAAAGTACTATTAAAATAATAAAAATCAAACACAAACTTAAAAAGAAATTAAACTTGATATCCCTCTGCAACAAAAATTAGAAATTGGGAGATGTAATCGTTTGTAGTTTAATGGCAGCTGGATTGTGAGGGGATATCAGAACAGAAAGGAAGGAGAATGGTGGCCCTTCTTGAGACTTAAAGGAGGGTTTTAAAAGCATCCAAGAGAAGGAGGGCGGCCAGTTACTCAACGTTGCCATTTATTCCAGTTTTGGAATTAATTTTTAGGACCACATGATTGCTTCCGGATGTATGCCAGTACCCAGATTGGAAATAAAATAATTTGGACTTGGAAGGGCGACGCGCACACTGCCTGTGCCTGGGCCAGTTCAAATGGGCACCTGTGATGAATTCTGAAGCAGAGGATATAGGATAAGCATTCTTAGAGACCGGTTTCATTAATAAGTTAGATCGGAGGGTGAAGTCAGCTTTTATATAACGTGGTCCTGGGGTCAGCAGGTTCTAAAGTGGTCAGGTGGAATGTGGACTTATTTGAGGAGAGACCCTGCCTTGGCCATCTTTGCAAACGGAGAAGTAGACGAATTCTCCCAGCTCAGAAACACATTTAAAATGTCTTCTTCCTGGATAAATGGTTGTAAGACAGACAGTCTCCTTTATTTCCCAGGCATTGTACTCATAGAGGCCAGTCATGGTGAGATGGGACTGAACACCTTGTATGGAGAGAGGTGGGTGGCAGGGGTACCATTCTTTACTGTCCAGACATCTGGATTTTAAAGATGGAAGCATCCGGTATGTTTTGGTGGTGATTTAAGGATTGAATTATCTACCTAATGTCTTTTTTCCCCCTGAGTCTGTTTTAACCAGGCTAGCTTCTGATTATAATTTGATAACTTGGATTCCCCTGATGTATGTGCTCATTGGGACAGAATACTCCAGTAGACCCAATAAGAGGGATTCAGTGCTTGTGATGTTTACGTTTCTCTGTTGAACACCCACTACCTTCTGTTCTCTCCCATGATTCCATCCGTAAACGGTAGTCTATTCTCAGACTGCCGTCAAACCAAGGTTTTGAGTCTGAAGGCCAGATGCCAGCTTTTGTATTATGATGCCTTTGCGAGTCTCCTGAGAAAGCACCAACGAGGCTTATCTGTGTCCCCGACTGTTTCTGTTAGCCATGTGTGTTCTCGCCATGTATGAGAACAGGGTTACTCACCCCTCCTAATATCTATTGTGGATTTGAGAGGTGCTGCACCTGTGGTAGAGGTGGGATAAGCTCTTTCTTCCTCATGGTGGTCCCCCTCCCCGTGTGAATATCTGAGCTCATCTTATTCCAGGTATCCCCTTCCTCAGGTATGGCTGGCACGGAGCCAGCCTACCATTCTACGGAATGTCCTTCTGCTGAGGGGATGTGAATACCCCAATCTCACGATGTGTTAATTTGTTTTTGATACCTGGGTCTTGCCTATCTGCTGAGAATTCTGACATGATCTGGTGACCGGGAAAGCCAACCTCAGACTCATATTTATTTTTTTAGAGCACCTGAAAACACCACTACTTTCTCAGAAGATCTTAAGTAGGACATCAACTAATTGTCCTTTCACAAAATTCTGTCTTTCCTTGGTATCAGCATTTTTCTCTTTACACACACACACACACACACACACACACACACACACACACACACACACACACACACACGTATATAAATCCCCTTCAGCATACAATACTTAAATAGACTTCTGGCTAGTGGGGACAGTCTATTTTTACCACTGCATTTTGCAGATCTCAGTTATACTTCTCTGTCCCCAAGTGGTATCCAGCAGGGAATGTGTATGAGGAGACTAATATTGAACATGCTAGAAAAAAATCTACCATAGCCCATCCACATTACAAACCCCCATGCTGAGTATTTGCAAAAGGAATTTATTTCGCTTGGAGGCTTGGAGACTCACAAGCATGGTGCTAACCTGTGCTCAGCTCAGGTTGTCACGTGGGTCGCATGGCAGCATGGGGTGAACATAGATGAGGGGACATATCACATGGTAAGATAGGAAGCCAGAGGATGGGGAAGGATGAGAGTCATCCTTTGTAACAGTCTTCTTTTGGCAATGTAGGCAGATCCCATGTATGCCACCTTAAAGCACCCAAGGGGCCCAACTTCACAGACATGAATCCTGGGAGAAGAAAATCATATCCAAACCATAGCGTGGTATGGTGGACCTCACAGCAAACATAGCATTATAAGCATGTTTTCTGAGGATGATAAAAATATTTGAGTGTATAGCTGTTTGTGGAATTTATAAAGTCACAGTACTGCAGTAGGATATTTAGAATGCCAAGGGTGTTCTTGATGATCAAACTCTTGGATTAGCAGTCCAACTCCATTTTAGAATAGAATATGGAGATCCTGCTATAACTTAACCCTGGAGACCCTGCTATAATTAACCCTTGAGAGATGAAGGCTTTATGAGCAGATGTGTTAAGGAGGGTTCCGGCATCCAACTTGATAAAACACAGTTTCAAAATCTAGATGTTAGAATTGCAGTATCCAGTGTGATTATTGGTCAGAAGGAGAATGAGAAAGAAACAAAATTACATTTCCCGTGTATCACATTGTAGACCACATTGCATTCTCTGAGGCAAATGAGATGGTGGTGAGAAGGCTAAGATGGGCCCAGAGGCCATAGCAAGAAGGACGCTGAGTATGCCTTGGGGTAGCAGGGACACCAAGAGTGATGGCTCAAGACTACACTGGTGAGGAACTGTTACAGATTGCGGAGTGACACCAAGGGACGTCAAGGGGCTTACAGCTGTATTAAGATTTGAATGTGTTTTTATGAACAAGAGAGAAAGCAGAGAAGGATGCCCAAGACTACGGCAAACTTTAATTTCACTCATTCATCCTCTTCAGATCAGACACAAGGCTAGGTACTAAAGAAATGATGCTGGAGCTTCAAATTGAAAACGTGGATTACTTCATGTTCCAAGACCATTCCTGACTGGAAGTACAACCTTCTGATTCCTGCTGATACGCTGGACAGTGATGTACAGCGACTGATTTTTCTATATAAAGAACTGGGTTTTATTCTTTTTCCTAGTCAGGGTCTTCCCACCCCCCACAAGGGTAGTATAGGTAGAAAATTCAAAGTACATTGTGAACATCTTTGCATGCGACTACTAATAATCTATTTTTAAAAAACCTAATTGTCTCATAGATTTATAGCACATACCAATGTATTATATTACACATCATCAGAATATTTAATATCAGGTTCATTCCAGTTTTAGTGAAGTCTTACCCTTGCCAGGTGATGGTGTGTTTAAGCCCACAAAAATATAATGCTTCATGGGACTTTGCCCATATTCTGCTCTCCCTCCTCTGTATATAGCATTCGCCCACAGCCAAACTCCTTCTCAGCCTTTTAAATCTCCCTTAATTTAGTGTCTTACGCCGTTTCTCATCATCACCATAAAACTCCTAGGCAGAAGCGGTTTTATTTCTCAGTATTTACTTCTCAGCTCAAGGCAGTTTGTCTACTCTGTCCTCTCTGATGGATGCACTTCCCCCAGGTCCGTCGCGATGACCATACAGGGACTCTAACGCTCCCTTGCGGCACCTGGCCTGTTGTGTAACGTTAGCCCGTCTGAACTGTGATAACAAATTAATTCCATAAACTATGTGACTCGTAGACCTACAGAAAGTCTGCAAAGCCCATGGAGTCTGGCAAGGGCCACGCTCTGTGTCATACAACACAATGGACCGTGTCGTCAGAGGCTGAAACCTGCAGGGCGTGCCTCTTGAACAGCAGTTCTCAACCTGTGGGTCGCAACTCCTCTGGGGGTCGAAAATCAGAGATCCTGCATATCAGATATTTGCATTACAATTCATAATAGTAGCAAAATTACAGTAATGAAGTAGCAACGGGATAACTTTTTGGCTGGGGGGGAGGGGTGGTCACCACAGCGTGCGGAACTGTATTAAAGGGTTGCTGCATTAGGAAGGCTGAGAACTCTGCTCTTGAAAAGCACCGGCCTCATTTACAGAGTCACACCTCGATCCAATCACCCCAAAGTCCTAACCCCTGTACCATCAACCTTGAAGGTTAAAAAGTCAGCATATGAAACTGGCGGGGGTGGGAGGGGGGCGCAAACTTCCACTCGCAGCAGAACTACTTCCCCGGGGAGCCGCTCTTGCTCTCCTCACCCATGCTCCCTTAAGCTCTGGATCCTCCTTTTCCTTCTCCATCGTGAACTTTTCTTCCCCAGTTCGTTCATGTCCACTGCATGCGCGTTCAACCTTCAATTCCTGCGACTTGTGTCCTAGTTTAGCAGTCATTACCACGCCTCTGTCTCATTCACACGAAGATATTCCAAGTCCCTTTATATGGGTGTAGACCTCTCCACCTGCTACAAAATGCCCTCCGTTCTGTGGGTGGAGGGCGTCCATTTAACCTGGTTCTATCTATATTAGGTTGTATTAACCTGTCAGTACCCAATAGATAAAAGGAGAAGGGAATTTCTGTGGCCCACGAGAAGCCCCAAGTCTGGTTCCCACTTTCTGTTTCTCTCTCTCATTCTTCTGCTCTTCTCTCTGCACTCTGCCTACTGCCCCTGAACTCATGCTGCCTGTCGATGTGCTTTCCCCTCATTGATCTGACCGCCGTAATGTCTCTATGCAAGCGGGATGGTGGTGGCCAAAGGAAATGAGGCTCGGGTAGCTGATCTATGCATGTGCACACAGTTCTTTTATTAGATTACTCTCCAGAGGGCTGGGAGAGATTTACAGAGGATGCACAGGAAACCAATAAAGATAATTAAAAGTTTAGAAAATTAGAATCACAAAGAAGCCAGAAAGGAACAATTACTCAGCCAAGAAAAAAAAAAAAAAGGCCTGAGGGGAGATATAAGAAAGAAAAATTGTTTCTTAGAGAACAGACTCAGGCCATCCTCCATTAGGACTGAGAAGAAAGCAGGGCAGTGCACACAGAATGTATAAGTTCTGTGAGGACGTTCCCATATCAGGGCTATCTGAGGTTTATTTATGCAACTCCACAGTCACACACACACACACACACACACACACACACACACACACACACACACACACACACGGGTTTTTTTCTAATGAATTCAGATATGAAGAAGCTTGAATATGAGTGGGTGCTTTCATTCGTCTCCCTGTTTCTGAGGAGTTGCCATAGCGGGTAACTGTAATCAAAATATACTGTAAGAAAGAAATTTAATTTCAATTTTAAAAAAATTAAAATAATTTTCTTTTATCGTGTTTCTCTTTACCTTTGTGAATCTCCTCAAATTTCTCTCTCTGACTTTTGGGTTCTTTCTGGTTTTTTTTTTATGTTGTTCTCTCTTTCTCTCTCTCTCTCTCTCTCTCTCTCTCTCTCTTCATGTCTCTCTCTCTCTTCATGTCTCTCTCCCTCAGTATTTAGTTATCTGCGTCCCAGACCTCCCAGCCCTAATGTCTTCTAGGAACAAGAGATATTTTAAAATGGTCTAAACATCTTATATTGATTTTTTTCTTGTTTTCTAGTCTCTTGCATACTTAGGCTACCATATATTTTAATATAGTAGAAGTTCTTTTAATTAGAGAACATTTCTGTTTCTCTAATAGAGGAGGGAGACAATGTCATGATCATTTCATCAGCTCCGTCCCTACCCAGAACAATCCCATGACATTTCCTGTGACTTGCAGGCAGCGTGAAGTTCCCAGAGTCCATGTGATCACAAGCTCGGGGGCAGAGAACATTCATCAGTGCCACTCTGAAGGCTGAGGAATGATAGTGCCCTGGTTACCTTCCAGCTACATGCGGATAGGTCCTGCTTTTGACCACTGAATGCAGTAAGATGTAAATTTACCTTTTAGTACAGACGTGATTGTTATTTCCAGAGCTTACTGCTGGATAACCCCACCTTTTCCAGCTCTTTCTGAACTCTGGTTGGCCCATTCAACTCAGTCATGCTGGCCCAAACTCCTCCCCAAGCTGACTGGTTCATACTGAATTTTCTTGGCTTCTCACTGACTCACTCTGGCTAACCTCAAACTAAGTCTGGTCATCTGTTTTAATCATCTGGCATATTCTGTCTTTACCTGGGAACTCTGTAAAATTGTCCCAGTAAAACTTCCTTCTCTCTCTCTCTCTCTCTCTCTCTCTCTCTCTCTCTCTCTCTCCTCTCCCTCCTCTCCTCTCTCCCTCTCCCCTCCCCTCCCTCTCTCCCTCCCTCTCTGAGCTACTCTCTACGTTGTCTCTATTTCTTGTTCTAATGAGCGTTGGGTGTACCCTATCTTACTCATTCTATTAAATTTTTCTCTAATTTCTCCCTTTTCCCTTCAATTAGACACCATTTTCAAACGTGGGTGCTTCCTTTTACAAACTAACTTTACCTTCCTGGCTTGGGATTAAAAGTCTGTACTAAGAGTGTATCTGTATTCCTGTCAGAGGGAATGAAGTTATGCCATTCCATTCCAACTGGATCACAGAGATGTAGGTCTTTGGATGGGAACCTTCGCCAGAGCAGCCATTTACAGATTAAATTCCTCCACGGAGTGGGAGACTGTGATAGTTGATGATATCCCGTATGGGGAACATTTTCACCCTCTTGTAGATGTTGACTTCAGTCTTATTTGTCTTTGGTTTATTAATCCCGCCCCCTGGTTCTCCACTACTCCTTATTTGCTGTTCTCTTGTCAATCATTTTCTTTTTTCAACCTTTGATGATGCTTTCACACGCTCCCTTTTTTCCCCTGTGATTATCTCCTTTGGATGCTGGCTGTCCTCCTGCATCCTGTAAGTTGGCATGCTGATGGATGCCAGCACCCATTACAGAATCCACATAGTAATTAGATGACAAATGTCAGATCTCATATTATCTTTGAGAAAGTCGTGTGGGTGAATCAACTGTCTCTTTTCCCGCTGTTGACCATGTCCCGTATCTCTTTTTTGGCTTTATTTGGTTTTCCTCTCAAGTGCTATAGAAGATATCATGGATTTAATTCTCTCTCTGCATTTTCACTAATACTCATGTTAGTCAAAGACATGATCTAGTGCCCTTAGCACATGCCCACCATGACCCAGTGAACCCAGAAATAGGGCTTTCATGGTATAAATTAACAGGAATGTAATCGGTACCTTGAAGAACTCAAAGTAAGGCAGGAACTGTGGTCATTTAAAATATGAAGCTACCAGTGTCCACAGGACAGATCCTCACACCTTCTCATCAGCCACCTAGGACCTGTCAATACCGTGCTGTCAAGCAGGCAGTTACTCTATTACCTGTAATAGCAATGCAAACAGGGGCTTGGATGCCTTCCCACCCTCACCTCTCCATCTTCCTTGCTCTACACTTCTCCATTCCACCCCCTTTCTGCTTGTACAGTAAACGCTTCGTCATTTCTTAACTTCAACTCTGAGCTGAGCTGTCTCCCTAGCCCTTGTTTGATTCTTTCTCACCTGGTTTCTTTCTTTATTATTCTGGAGTATGTTTTCCTCTCTTCAGGCTTCCATCAAGACTTCTTTATTTTCTCTGGTTTAGAGAAAGTTTTTTTAGGTATGGCATTGGCATTGTCTGCAGAGTTTCTGCTGTGATTCGGTGTTTGCTGTCTGGCACTGTTGATCTGTGAGTTTCTTCGGCTCTCTTCTCCCAGAAGGGATACATTGCACTGGTTTCAGAGTCTTAGAAACTTTGTTTCTTTTCCTTTCAGCCATCTTTGCTTTTCAACATTGGGAATTTCTATTGATATGTTCTTAACTGAGATTTTCTCAAGTGTGTCCATCAAAAGGTGTCATCAAAAGACGACTACTTTCCCCTTTCTTCTTCTTCTTCTTCTTCTTCTTCTTCTTCTTCTTCTTCTTCTTCTTCTTCTTCTTCTTCTTCTTCTTCTTCTTCTTCTTCTTCTTCTTCTTCTTCTTCTTTCTTCCTTCTCCTTCTCCTTCTCCTCCTCCTTCCTCCTCCTCTTTCTCTTCCTCTTCCTCTTCTCTCTTCCCTCCCTCCTTCCTTCCTCTTCTTCCTCCTCCTGCTCTTCCTCTTTCTCTTCCTCTTCTTCTTTTCTTCTATTCTCCTCCTCCTTTTCCTGTCTTCTCCTCCTTCTCCTTGTCACAGTTTTTAGTTAAGAATCTCTCTTTCTTCTTACATCACTACTCTTTTTGTCTGCTTTTTGCATTACCTCCTTAATGTATTAAGTGTCAGTACTTTTAAAATCCTTCTGGACTGATTCCAACATTTTTGACTCTTAATATCTGTACAGTCTATTAAAACTGTATTTTTTGCATGGGGGGTGGTAATTATAGATGAGTGCACAGTGAAAAGACTGAATTAGACAGCTTTGGTTAGAACAAAAAGTTTATTAGAAGAATAAACTGTGGGGCTGTGTCAGAAAGTAGAGGACAGCATTCAGCAGGAAACAATCATATTTTATGTGGTAGTTGGGGAGGGAGTACTCTTAGGGCAGATGAAAGTTGTTCACATCTGGACTAGAACTAGATGCCCTTGCCCAGATAGAACAGTGGGGGATGGCAGATGATGCTTTCTTTGTAAATAGATATTCACTTTATGAGACTCCTGAGGAATGCCAAATTTAGGTTTCTTTTTACCTGATCCGGGTCCTCCTGTTTAGGACATGAGCAACACTGCCATTTTGGGTCCTTGCTTTGGGCCTAAGAGTAATTTTTTTTTCTGGATGAAAGGAGCTATAATGTAGTGGCCTTAAGTATTACGGTGACAGAAGAAAAGTGGCAATTAATTGGGTCCCATGTATCAGTGAGACTGCGTCCTGGAATGCCAACTTCTCAGCTGCTTCTTAGACTCCCTTATGCGCATGCCCATAAGAGAGGCGCTGCAGCCAATCATGTTCCTTTCTGCTACTCCAGTGGTCTGCAGTAAGTTTCGGCTCTGTAGAATTGATGTTCCAAGTGATGGCTTGTGAAGGAAGACCAGAGTGCTCCAGAGTACCCCAAAATTAGCACAGTCTTCCATATACCTTCTAAAAGCACAAGGGGAAATCTTAAGTAACAATTTTCACTTTGACAATCCGGTGCAGTTCTGGAAACAAACTTCTGAAAGCTTAGAAGCCATTCTGCAATTCAGTTTCCTCGGAGTTCTCTGCTCCTGGAATTGTCCACAGTGCAGTAACTCCTCAAGCTTAATACCACTGTAGTGGTCCCCAGGATAGTTCCCATTTAGTTCTCTTGTTTTTTTTTTTTTTGCCCCTGGTCCTTTTGTCCCCCACCTCAATAGCCCCTGCCTCTGGAGCTGAGGATCAAACCCAGGGCCTTAAGCTTGCTAGGCAAGCGCTCTACCAGTGAGCTAATTAGTTACTTTTCTATTGCTATGATAAAATACTGTGGCCAAGGCAACTAACAGAAGAAACAGTTTCTTGGGCCTATGGTTCCAGAGGGTTGGAGTAGATGGTGGTGGAATGAAGGCATGATGGAGGGAGCAGGGTGTGGAGGACTCACATCACAAACTGCAAACATCAAGCAGAAAGAGGGAACTGGGATGGCATGTGGCTTTGAACCTTCAACACCTACTCCTAGTGACTTACTTCCTCTAGCAGCAATGAACCTCCCCAAGCACCACCAGCTAAGCATCAAGTGTTCACACCTCTGAGTGTTTGTGGGGCCCTCTCATTTAACCCTTATTAAGTGTGCTGTGATGGCTTCCCGGCTCTTGATATCCTGGATTGGAGAGCTTCAGTGTGTCATATCTGTTTTAAATATGTGAAAGTTGACTCTGTTTCCTGAGGCTAATTAACTTGCTGGAGTACAAATGTAACTATAAGTGATGGTGACAAATACTTCTAAGCACTGAAGTCCAGTTTTCTTTCAATTATGGTATCGACAATTCCAATTGGTCTTTTTTTTTTTTTTTGTGAGTGGCATTTATATATTGTTGCACCTTGAATGATAATTATATATTCTTTACCTATTGGTCAAAGAGTACAAAGTTTCAGTCAGAATTATTCAGTCAGAGTTTTATGGCACAGCAGGGTGAGTAAGGGTAACAGTCATATATTGTATACATCTGTCATAATACTGTGTCACTCCCATAAACAGATTCAGGGTGTGATTTTTTAAATTATAATACAAATAATACTTAATCAAGCAAATATATATGTCTGGGAAAATATTTCAATTTTGCAGTGCTCTGTCAATAGTTTATATAATCCAACTTGATAATCAACCATAAATTAATAGGTGGTATTTCGTATGTATAGGAAAAGATGAGGTTAGAGTTAGAGTAGCCAGTGCACTCGATTCTGTTGTCTTATTCAACAGTGCAGTTCCTCTCCTGGAGACTGTCTTACCTCTGTAGAGTGTATGCCAGTCTCTCACACTCTCCCCTGACATTTACATCACTCCTCACATTGCCCTTGGTGAGATCTCAGAGGGACTTTGAATGAACTCACCAGTTTCTAGTGCAAACAAGAAAACCAAATTCAAGAAATTTAGAAAAAGTTCCCCAGTTCCCAGGAGCTTGTGAGGTGTAGGGCAGGCAGGTGAACTTGAGTTTCTTGACTTTTCAAATGACATTAAAATCCGTCATACTCCAAAGGAAGGTTACATATTCAAGATATTTAGGCAGCAAAAACTGGTCTTGAATGGTTAAAAAAAGGGACATAAGTTAGGTAGATAGGGAAGGGGGATGTATCTGGAGAGAGTTAGAAGGTGGCTATGTTTAAAACACGTGCACCTAGGTAGTATATTTTCTGTTAAGAACCCTTGCCTTTTTGGTCATCATTAGAGAGAGGGAAAGAATATACCTAAGATTTCTAAGGTGTGCTTCACAGAATCGGCAAAACTCATAGAATCTAGACTCGTCTTCTGTTGTTGAGTACCTGGAGAGCATCATGTTCATGTTGGGTTAGATTCAGACACACTGATTCATAGTCTTGAATGTGAGCAGACATAAAGATTCAAGCACGCATGATTTGATTATTAAAATTAGCATTTACTATCGAAGGGGGAGCAAGCACAGACCTTATGTTTCAGGATTTTTTAAAATCTTTTTGCGGTATTGAAAACTTGACAGTGATGTTTGATTACGCTCTACTTGTGAGTTCACAAAGCACTTCTTCTAGAATAGATATTTTGTTTTACCTCCTTTTTGAGATGACTGTATGATTTAAAATTGCCTAATCAAGCGTTCCAAATCAGGTTTTATCTCTCAGCTCACAAAGATTTCGTTAAATGGATTCAAGCCAGAGTCACCTGGGAACATGGATCCTCAATTGAGGAGCTGCCTCCATCGGATTGGCCTGGGCATATGTCTGTGAGGGCATTTTTCTTGATTTATGATTGATACGGGTGGGTCCAGCCCACTGTGGGCGATACCACTCCTAGGCTGGTAGGCCTAGGCTATAAGAAAAGAAGCCTCCACTGTTTCTGCTTCAGTTCTTTTTTTGTCTCCTGTTTCCTGTCCTCAGTGCCTGCCTTGACCTTTCAGGATAGTGGATATATAACCTGTAAACCAAATAAACTCTTTCCTCTCCCAGGTTGGCTTAGCACAGCGTTAGAAAGGAAACTTTATTATCTGCTTTCTGTTCCTGCCACAAAGACCTGGGAGATTTCACTTAATAGACAAGGCTCAGAAGTTTCAGTGGATGGTCACTGACCCTGTTGTCTTTGAGAAGTAGGTCATGGTGAAAGCACATGGTAGAGGAAGATGCGGTGTGAAAGCCAGGGGACAGATGAGAGCCTTGGAGTCGCTGATATCCCTTTCAATGGAAAATACCCGCTGACCTACTGCTCCCCACGCCCAGTGTTCCATTAGCTAATAGTAGCACTGTAAGTTCATAACCAAACCTGTAGCAGGTAGGCTGTTGTGGGACATCTATACAGACCACCTTCCATCTGGTTGGCCATCAAGACACCTTGACACCCATTTCTTGTTTGCACAGCAGCCTCTGAAACCTAACTTGTTCTCTTTGTGCGTTCATAGTTCCCATTTGTCACCAAGACTAATAGCAAGCTGTAATAAGAATAATTACCCTCATAGCAGTCTTAGGAGATTAATGAAAGACTGCCCACAGTGCGCTGTGGAAGTGAGATTCTAAAAAGTCACTCAGGTATTTGAAGTGTAAGGACAGAAGGCTGTGCGTGGTGGTATGTAGAGGGATTTCCCCTCATTGACTGATTGGTGATAAAGAAACCAAGAAGCCAGTCCCGGGGTGAGGAGGGGGTGGGCCTTCTGGGTCGGAGAGGAGAGAGGAAGTGGGATGCAGGAGGAAGGAACGGTCCTTTCTTGGACAGCTAGGCAGGTGTGAAAGGAAGCCAAATGTAGACCAGGGACTATTAGATCTGGTGGTGGATGCTGCCATTGGGAGATTTCTAACATAGAATGAATGATGGTTCAGGATGATGGACTCCATGCCCAGTGGTTGTCTTATCTGTTGATTCTAACCTAGGACTGTCTGGTGTTTTACAGTGGTGGTGACTCAGGTGGGCCAGAGGGAAGGAATTTAGCTGGGGTGGAATTTGGCCAGGCTTTGAAACAGGAAGAGGGTGGTTTGGCAGCTGCTGGCCTGGGGAGCCTAGGGAGCTATCTCAGAGCTCTGGAGGGGCAGAACCAGGGTTGCTGGGAGAGGCTTGGCTAGGAAAATACGAGGTCTCAGTCTCGGGCTATGTACTGGCCTGGGAACAGACAGAGACTGACGGTACCTAGCCAGCCATAGTGTGGATTGTTTTTTAGTAATTACATGCTACAGTGGTACACACCACCAATCTTAGTAGTCAGGAGGCAGAAGCAGGTGGAGCTCTGTTAAGTTACTGACCATCCTGGTCTACATAGTGAATGTCAGGGGGTGGGGAAACATTATTCTTTTGTTCATTTATATTATTAAATAAACATACATCCCCATAAAAATGCTGCCATTCCCAAGTTTCCAGTACAGGGATTTTATGTTTGATTTTTTTTTTTAATAAGAGAAAAGTCTGCAATCAGCCATAGATAAGATATCTCTGCAACTTTAAATTCAATTCATCATGGAAAAAATTTAAACCCTCGGGAATTTTCAGTAAAATATCACGTATCCATATAACGATGCACTACTCACATGCACCATCTTTAAAGCACTATATGCACAAACCATTTCGCAGCCTGGCTGTGTGTAGCTGTGTGTACCAATGTCTACTCCAGCACATCCTAGAGACGCTGGCAACTCACTGAACTGCTCTGCCCCACCCAGCGAAGATGCACTTTCTGAGTCCTCTGCATCACAACGTTCTAGGAAGGTGTGATCCATCGGTCCCTGCTCTAGATGAGTTCGAAGTTATTTCATTATTCTTGGTGGAGAAGCTAAAGCTCATGGGTTGGAGAGAACTTTATTGGAGTGACATGATTTCTTACTCAGATGCTTCTGTCGACTGAACTGTGACACTGGCTGCTTCTATACCTTCCAGCCCTGGCTGCATTCATTATATTATTAATACTCCACTGATGCTGATAATTGACGCACTCGCTGCTCATTAGTAATCTATCACTAACAGAGCAGTCACTGGGTGTGCCATGCCCGAAATAGTACTGCTACACTCAGGCCATTTACACAGAGAAATCAAGTCACTTGGGAAATTAGCCACAGAGCTGATAATGTTCCATCTGTTTCATTAAACAAGAGATTGTGTCTCTCTCGTCGCTCAACACCACGTTGTCTAATTATTGGTGGTTTTGTGCCCCCATCTCTTGCCAGCCATGCTTCTTGTTAAAATTACTGCCCACACCCCAGGTCTCCTTGGTTCCATTCCTACATATGGCCCCACTTACTGCTTTCCAGTGTTGGTGTCTTCTTAACCTCCCAAAGTATCCTCATTGTGGCCAGCCAACCTCATGTTAAATTTGTCAGACACATTTCTATTCTTATTTCTTAATTTCATTTAAGTGTTTCATATTCTCAGTTCTCCTTTGAACTTTATGTTATATTCCATTTTCTGATATTTAAAAATAGTGCTAATTTCTTCCTGAATTTTCTGGCTTTGGGGCAGCCCTCTCTTTAAACTGTGGATTCCTTTCCTTTTTCTTATTCTTTTGATATTAACTGTTACCTCTATTGTCAGTGGTATAAAACGAGGTGGACTAAAGTCTCACTCAATCGCCAACTTCATTTAGAGTATCAGACAATTTATAGTCTCAGGGTTAGGCAAGGTCACGAGCAAAGGTCACAGGAATCCAAGCTGTATACAGTCACAAGGGCAAGGTGTGTTTATGTGAGTTTAATTTGTGCACGGTCACAAGGACAACCAGAGCTTGGAAACATCATGTGAATAATGTTAAGATGATGGGTGTCTCAGGGTTTTACTGCTGTGAACAGACACCATGACCATGGCAACTCTTACAAGCACATTTCATTGGGGCTGGCTTACAGGTTCAGAGGTTCAGTCCATTATCATCAAGGTGGAAACATGGCAGCATCCAGGCAGGCATGGTGCAGGAGGAACTGAGAGTTCTACATCTTCATCTGAAGGTCCCTAGGAGAAGACCGGCTTCCAGGCATTCTTAAAGCCCATGCCTACTGTGACACACTTTGTCCAACAAGGCCACACCTACTCCGGTGTCCACATAGTGCTACTCCCAGGGCCAAGCATATTCAAACAACCATGATATGCAATCAGAAATAAACTTGATCCTATTTACAGCACCCAGGAGAGGCACAGAAACACCTTTCAGCAACATTCCCTTGAAGAGCTGTCACAGGGCTGTTGACCTGGTTTCTTTGAGTTCTCCCAATCAGAATTCTCCCTATGTAACTTCATTCATGGTCCCCTTTTTTTTCTCCCTGTAGCATCTCCCCTCTGCTAGAATTATAAACTTACCTTTGGCTTGTGTGATCACCCAGCTCAATGCAACATGAAAGGGACCTCAAAGTTGGCACAAAACACCCCAAGACTAAGTTCTCAGCACAGAGGAGATTTATTTACCCCAGAGGGGGAAAGTGCAGGGAACAAGAGACAAAGACAGGAGATAGAGGATGGGGGAGAAGGAGAAAGGAACAAGAAAGAAGAGAAAGGGACTAAGGACTGCCTCTGGATAGAGAGGAGAGAGATGTGGCCCATAGGTAAAGAATGTTTGCAAAGGTAAAAGGGCAAAGTCTGTCTTAGGATGAGGTGTTTAATTCTGATGGTACATGTTAATTAGGTGAGCCAAACAGGACTTTCGATAGTTAGACCTTGGTAGTCAGGCTCAGGAGGAGGAAGCAGGCAAATAAGGGAAAGGACCTTGGCGGCCAGCTTCAGAAATGTAATCTAATGGGTTTTAGTAAGGAAAAGGAAATGGTGGAAGGGCTAGGCCTGTGAGAGCCTGGTTTGCAACGCTTAGGCCTGCTAGAGACCCTGCAAAACCAGTCAATGCAGCTCTCACTATGGCTTCACAGGTGTCAAAAGCTCAACCTTACAGAGCTGGAAGCCTCCTTTCTCCTCTAATCCGCCCTGCCTCCCCGGTCTCTGCATTTGCTGAGTGGTGCTCCTTTGAGTGAGTGGCCAGTTGCTGGAGCAGACTTGAGGTGTTTTCTTAAATCTGTCCTTTTTCTGACTATGTTTGTCCACTCACCGATGATATAAGATCAGTTTGCTCCTAGCTGTTCTCTACGCCCTTGTTTCTCTTGCTGATATTTTTTTCCACCTAGCCTTTGTATTTCACTTGGCTCCCTGCAATGACCCCTAAATGGTTCTAATTTCGTCCTGGTCTCGCCTTATCAATCACAGCTCCATGCTGATGTCAGCTTAGCCTAATAAACGAAAATCTGCAGCGCCTGACAGCCAGGCTTGGGGTAATTGAAAGCTTCCTTTCACACCTGAGATTAAGTTCAAGCTGTCTCCACCAATGTGTAGAGGGGAATGGATTCTTGTGGGCGCTTCGAGCTTTGCCCTCTTCAGCCTGTCTCCTCCCTCCTCTCGGTTCCGGTTCCGGTGCCGGTGCTGGTTCCGGTGCCGGTTCCGGTTCCGGTGCTTTGATGACCTCGAGAGCATCCTTCTCTCTCTCACTGCAATGAGTTTACCACCTTGTTTCTTCTGACTCTTGCCTTAGCTAAAGCGATTCATATTCTGAATTTCAATGGTTAGGACATTTTCCTATAATAGTTTCCGGGTTTTGTAGCACGCTATCCTTGCTTCGTTGTTAATTATAGGATCTCTGGATGGCAATGAGAGCCCTGTCTCCTTTTGCTCTCCTTCTCAGTGCCCCGACTGTTCATGGCATAGATTGATTGGATCCAGTGTAGCAGGACTGGGTTTGATGCCAGAGTCTGCTTAGTCCTTTTTGGACTCCTAATATGCCTTTGGCATAGTTTCTCTGCTAGGATTTGTCAGTGTGGTAGCTAGTGGTCCATGCTATGCAGTAATATGTGAACGTCCACTGGCGAGGGAGAGAAATGCTGGAACCCCGAACTGACGTCCCGTGGTGCCAATATTGTCTGTGCTGAACGTGGAAAACTGTATCCACGATACCGGTCCAATTGATCAAATGCAGATGGTCCCGACTTCAAGTAATTTCCTTTTTAACTGTATGGTCATGCCAAAACAACACACATCTAGCAAGAGCTTCGCTAAGGATTTTGAATTTTGATCTTTGCCTGGGCTAGAGCTTTGCTGTATGGTACTCTCTGTGTAGACAGCTGCAAACCCCAGTCTGCTGCATGACAATAGAAGTGATCGCCTCGTCTCTGTGGCATGCTGTGTTGCTGAGCTGAGAGGTTCAGCAAATCTGAGGCAGTAAATTAGGAAATTAATGATATTTCCAGTTGTTATGAGTTTACTGAGATGCAGCCCCAGCCTAGGTCCTTTTAAGTCTTCAAATGTATAAATCCTGACGTGTGACAGAACTTTAACTGGGGAAATTCAACACATACATCGACTCACCCCAGATACGGAACCCACGGCCGACCAAATCGTGCACTGTTAGGCTAGAACGCCTGCTCGGCCTGCCCCTTCCACACAAGCTGGGAAACCCCTCTGACCTCCTTCCCCCAATCCCGGCCTCACAGAGAAAACTCCTGCCCGCTTCCAGAAAACTCCGGGCTAACACGTCATCACTCCTCGTTTCTGTTTTCCCAGCAACCCACCCAAAGAGTGCCCACTCAGGGGCTCAGTTTCTGCCCATGTATAGACACAAGCCCACCTCCTGGCTGACACATTATCGCTCCTCACCTAAGCTCTATAAAACCCCCTTGCTTTAGCCCAGATGCCTGATTTCACTGACCTCCACCTGTGAAACCAGAGAACCCACCTGAGAGCCGCCACCTAAGAAACCTGCCTTGATTTTTAATCTGGTCTAATCTGGCCTGTTTCTGAGTCACTGAGAGAGGGGAAAAGCATGTCAGATACCACTGTAAGGGTCCATGATTTGCCGAAGAACGATAACCCTGATTCAGTGTTTTAATTTTCAGAAGTCCAGCATGATGGTGTCTCCCCGTTACCAGGAGAGAGAGAGACAACCAAATGAGCTCGCAGGTTAGATTTAAAGCATGTTAGGGGATTCTGGGGTAGATGACCTCTACCTTACTCCGTCTCTACCGGGCGTGGGGGCTGCAACCTTTTACTGAGGAGGCCTGGAAACTTGCTGACCCATTGTTCTTGCTTTAGGCAACGTGGCTGGGCACTCTTTAGTTTCTGACTAGCTACCTGAAGCCTGTTTTCCCTCTCTCTCTCCCTCCCTTCCTCCCTCCGTCCTTCCTTAACTGACTTGCCTGGACTTGCCCAGTTCTTGGAAATAGAGATTTAGGCCTAGTCTCCTTAACTGCCAATTTGAAGCCTGTCTCATCCCTCCCACCTAAGTCCAGCTTGGTGAGACTGAGTCTTATTGGGGTTACTGAAAAGGAATATGGGTGAGGTGTTACGTACAGGGGCAGAAACGACTGAAAGGTATATGCATCCCTAATGTCCACCTCAGCTTGGGTGACAGCTCACAAAAGTTGGGAACCTGGAGCTCACTGAACAGCCAGCCTATGGGCAGCAGCTCAACTGGTTGGAAAGTGTCCTTTCCAATTGACTCAGTTCCTCTAATTCCCTTCCAAACAGCCAGGTCTTGTCTCAGAGTCTTTGCAGTGTGGCTTTTCTGAGAGTGACTCTAAGCAGCTTTATTGCTTCCTCTAAGAGAGGGAGAAGGGGGGGGGGGAGAAAAGGCCTAAAGACTTACTGAATTTGGTAGGTTTCAGAGACTTCCTGAAGCCATTTTGAGTTGTTTACCTTCCTGTTAAGGAGCTTCCTTCTGGGATAGAATGTTTTAGTTTCAGGGGAAGCTAGGCAACAAATCCTTAGAGTATCTTTGTTTTTACACATTTATTGAAATATATGGATTATTGGGTTTGCAGTTAGACAATTCAGTTTTCACACATCATCAGCTTTAACCTTTAGGCACATTTTAATACTAACACACTTTTGATGTTTGATAGTTGTACTGAGTGACAGACCGTTGGGTATATTTTCCTTCCGGTTTTTAAATGCTCTTCATATTTTAGTAGAGAACTTTTGCAGGTTTATGGTTTAAAACCTTAAGAAGAAAGAAACAAAAAAAGATAACAATGTGTTCATGAAAAGAATACAGGTTAATGTAGAAGCTAATTCCTTTCTCACTGAGTAATGAGACACATTTGTTTCTAACAATTGCCATTTAATTAACAATTTTAAAAAATAACTCTATTAACTGGGAAGGGACTATTGTTTTAGAAGAGGGCAGAACCCAGCTCTGCTTCAATGGAGGCTCAGTAAAGGGAAATGGAATTGGGGACATTATTTCCATTAAAAAAGGCAAAGAGGTTGATTGTTGAAAATATAAAAGCAGTGTGTCAGGAGCAGGGAGCAGTTTCCTGGCAAACCACAGACCTGGAATGAAGCTGTCGTTCCGAGATGCCAAGGGGATAAGGTAAAGTACTAAAATTAAATGCTATGTTAGTCCATTGATGTATATATAGTTTGGTCAAAGGAAAGTTTGTCCCAGCCCCCTTCATGAATTCTCCAATATTATATAATATCTGACCTTGTTTATTTCTTATTTTGAATGTTTTATGCTATGGCCCGGACTAATCTTTGACCTTGCTGTGTGTGTGGTCTAGAATGATTTTAAATTCCTCCTTGTTAGGGTTCAAGAACCGCTGAGGGAAGACCCCAGACTCAAATAGACCTTGCAAAGGCAAAGAGCTTTTATTCTGCAGAAACTGCTAGCATGCAGGGAGCAAACATTCATCTGAATGGTGACGACCAGAGAGGCTCACAGGCCCTCTTTTATGCAGGGCTGAGGGAATTTCCCAGAAGGGTTAGGTAGGGGCAGAGCAGTGGCATTAGTGCGGTTTTGATCGGTTGCTATGCTAGTTTCATTTTAATTAGTGAGAACATGAAGAATTTCATAATCTCCTCCAGCCAGGTGTCCCAGCCGTTGGTTCAGTTCTGGAGCTGAACCTTCCTAGTTCTAGGTCATCACTGACGCATTGTCAGCGGCTCCTTCTGGGAAGCGCAGTTTGCTTCCCAGGGAACTGAAACATTTTATTCCCAAGGTTTTGAGGCTGCTCCCCCAAGTCTCTTGAGTGCCGGGGTTACAGACATTCCTCCTTGCCCACCGTAGGATGAGGTTTTAGTGATGGCGTCAAGGCAACCTTAATGTCTCCAGGCAGGTGAGTTCTGTTAGGGTCCCAGAATTTGGGAATAATCTACTGTAAAAACCAAGTTTGAACCAACAAAACTTTTCTTTATTCAAAAAGCAGATATATCAGGGAGAAGCCTGGGTTCAGGATCCAAAACGTGTGAGCAGGCATAGGACAGAGAGCAGCCTTTTAAAGCAAAAAACCACAAATTAGGTGGGGGAAGGGTAGGGTAGAGGCAACCAACCGGGTACGTACTTACGTTGTATGTTTCCAGCCGTTTTCATGCCTGGCACTTTACGTTGGTTATTAATTGTCAAGTCCCTCAGATGGCTTTCCTGGGGACTTGGCCTGGGTTGAGACCAGCCAATCAGAGTCTTTAGCAGATGCTGGGGTTCAGTCCTGACTAGGTGCTGACCAACAAAACATAGGGTAAGATATCGTGGTCTACGTTCATGTGGAGGACCCAGCGCTAGCTGCGGTTTCTGGGAATTCAGTTGTTTCTTAGAATTTAGCTTAGTACAAAATGGAGGTTCTTTGCAAGATGGGATCCCTGCACTAAGGAGTCAGCACAAGTTTCACTAGCTTAAACGTGCATGTGTATCATATCCCTAGATAAACATCGCCATGCTTTGTCATGAATGGGTTTATGTCTGTGAATGGCTCTGAAATACAATATTTGCTTTTCTACATCTCTATTAGGAGTTATTTTCAGGAATACATTGCAACTGTTAGCAGAAAGAGTTTCTCCTTTTTTTTTTTTTTTCTTTTTTCCTGTATAGGACCTAAAGTAAGGTCCTTTCTACTGCTAACCAAGGTTTCATAGTGTACTGACTGGTTTTGTGTGTAAACTTGACACAAGCCAGAGTTATCACAGAGAAAGGAGCCTCCCTTGAGGAAATGCCTCCATGAGACCCAGCCGTAAGGCATTTTCTCAATTAGTGATCAAGGGTGGGAGGGCCCATGGTGGGTGGTGCCATCCCCGGGCTGGTGGTCCTGGGTCCTATAAGAGAGCAAGCTGAGCAAGCCAGGGGAAGCAAGCCAGTAAGTAATGTCCCTCCATGGCCTCTGCATCAGCGCCTGCTTCCTGACCCACTTGAGTTCCAGTCCTGACTTCCTTTGGTGATGAACAGCAATGTGGATGTGTAAACTGAATAAACCGTTTCCTCCCCAACTTGTTTCTTGGTCATGAAGTTTGTATACGGATAGAAAGCCTGACTGAGATACATAGTGACAGAGTGGGGATGGATTCTCAGGCAAGCAAATCTAGCTTGTGTGTGTGGTTTCCTCCCACTGAACTTTGAATGCATTGGGTTCCAACAGAGTAGCACAGCTGACTGCTTACATTGAGCTCTCAATGTAAGCAGTTTCTGGTTCTGTGGATCCCCAAAGCTATCCTGATCATTAACCGCAGTGTGCTTCCGAGCCTCGATTCGAAACAGGCTGTTCTTTGATAATTGCATCACGGTTTTCATGAGCACGCAGGGAGAATGAACAGTTTGGAGTTGAGGCCCCCAAGCAGGCCTCAGCTGCTACTCAGATGAGCCTTACTGCCAACCTGGGAACACCCAGCTGATGAATGAGCTAAGATTCATTATCGGAGTCAGGAAATTGGACGTTTGTTTTTCAACAATGTCAGTCTTGAACACTCCTGCTCTAACCAAACGTACTTAATTATGTCCGTTGGGTGTCTATGATTCCTGTTCCGGCTATGATTGGTTTAGTGCTTCTGGGGTGAGTGTGTGTGTGTGTGTGTGTGTGTGTGTGTGTGTGTGTGTGTGTGTGTGTGGTGTGTGTGTATGCGTGCGCACGCATGAGGCAGGGTTTCACTATGTAGTCCTAGCTGGCCTGGAAGCTGCTGTGTGGAACTGATTGGCCTTAAACTCAGAGATTCTCTTGAAGTTTCATACCACCACACCTAACCTTTTAGATTCTGCTTTTCAACGCTCCTTTGTAGCAACTGCTGACACACAGATTCCTTGTGCAGTTTGCACCTGTGGCCAGTACCAGCTAAAGTAAGCCACGATCTTTGAGATAGGACTTGGCCAATGGCGTCTCTTCAGAGTTCCCAGGTTGTTATGAACAACAAGATTGAGAAGGTCTGAGAGTGACTACATCGTGTTGTGAAGAACACGGGGGCATCTGGGAGAAGCGTCTTAAGGAAGTTGTAGCAGACAATCCAGGCTTTCTGCAGGCCACTTAAAGCTAGCAGGATGAGATCTGGAAGCCAGGAAGGCAGGAGATAGGAGATTAGGCACGGGGTGGTTACTTAGGCTGCCCTCTGGTGGCTGTGAAGGTAAGTACTTGGAACAGGCAAGTTTGCATTGTGACAAGTTAGTTGAGAACTAATACTTAAAATTAGCAGACTGGCTAGGTCCTCTGAATATGTGTTCTGGCTGAGTATCTTGGTGGTCTTGTGAGAATCCTAGTGTTGGGAGCAGGGCCTGTCTCTGACTCTTCGACTACTTGTGGGACCCTTTTCCTCCTACTGGCTTGCTTTGTCCAGCCTTGATGTGATGTGCCTGGTCTTAGTGTACCTTGTCATGCTGTGTTTCGTTGATGTCCCTGGGAAGCCTACTCTTTTCTGAGTGCAGGCAGAGAGAGGTGTGGTTCTGGGGGAAAGTGGAGGTGAGGAGGAGAGACTAGGGGGAAGGGAGAGGGAAAACTATGTTCAAGATGTACTATATGAGAGGA
The DNA here is from genome assembly GCF_011064425.1 of Rattus rattus. Taxonomy (NCBI): domain Eukaryota; kingdom Metazoa; phylum Chordata; class Mammalia; order Rodentia; family Muridae; genus Rattus; species Rattus rattus. Next base: position 267,720,946 of record NC_046154.1, read on the forward strand.
GAAAACCCCGGATAATATATAGTTTTCTGCCCATGTTCTGTTATTCTCAGTTTTGATATGAGTGTGGGCCTAGAGGCAAACAAGCCACAGAGAACGTATCCAAGGCCGTGGGCAACAGCATATGGGGTCTACAAACCAGCTTGACCTTGCAGTGCATGGCTCATAGAAGGGTTACCAAGCCTAGATACTGGTGTCTGACACAGGCCTGTTTCACCCTCCTCTGGTACTGCTGGCTGGCCCTTCCTCACAGCTCCAGGTACTGGATAAAAACCTAGCCATGAACAATCAGACAACCTGTGTTTCTTCTCAGAACTTGTATCATTTTCCCTTGTACCATCTGTGAGGAATTCCTGACTGGATTCCCCAATCACCCACCTCCCAGAGCTTTGGTGACTTGGCTATTCCATTGGTTGCCCGACTTTAATTTGGTGTCAGTTGTCCACCTACCCTTGGATTCAGGGTTCCCATTCAGACTGATTACTCTGGACTGGTCTGCTTTGTATGCATAGAGATACATAGATGAGAGACATGATAAATAGACCCAGCACTGTTTCTCTATCACTGTCCTGCCGGCTACTTGTTCACAAGCAATGGTCCACTTTAGTTAAGGACATTGGAAAGACCTCTAAAAGCACAATCCTGAGTGAAGGTAACATCTGTAATAATGATATCATTCTTTAAAACAAATGGAACCCACGTCTATACAACACTTTGATCTGACGGCAACGTTCTCCCCCAACCAACGACAGAACAATTTATTCTCTGTCTTTTGATTTAACCGGCATCCATTGAGTGTGTACAGCCTTGGGCTTTGTTAAACATCACTGGCTCTGCTCACACAGGGTCCTGACAGGCTCAAGGCTCTAGCAGGCTTCTGATTTTCGAGGGCTGGCTGCTGCTGAGCTACACTGTTAAAACAACATCCCTGCTCTTAGGCTGTTGACCACTGAGAAGAGGGGGCTGGTTTTAACACATTTTTGTTGTTGTTCAAGAGATGGTCTACTTTTGATGGGAAAATTGAGTCATTTGATTAAAAAATATCTAACCCAAACATGAGTCCCGTGTTCATGAGGCATTCAAGGTTGATATCTTTGGTTTCAGAGACAATGCTTTTTAAACTGGGCATGAAAGTGACAATTTTGTAATAGCGTGCAGTTGTTCAGATGTGAACAGAGGGATGATGGTGCCTGGCGGCACAAACAGCTCTAGTATCAGTAACAAGAAGGGGCTGGAAATTGTGTAGAAATGAAAGAAAAATGATCATGTGTTAATAAGGCATGGTTACGGTTTCATGTGACCTAAGAAATAATCAGAAGTACTTTGGAAACCTGTCATGTGAACTGTGAAAGATTGAGAGATGGTAAATGAGTGTTGACTGATGGCATCGACGAGAAGTAACTTTTCTGCTTGATGAGTTGTGTGTATGTTACATAAGCACCTGTACTTGGACCCATGTGTTTGTGCATGAGAGTCTATGTGTGTTCATGTATGTGCATGGGCATGCATACATGTGTGTGTGTGTGTGTATGTGCATTGTGTGGAAACATGCACTCATGCACTCAGGAGAGTGTACAGGTCTGTGTATGTACACATGTGCCTATGCACATGTGTGTATATCTGAGTATTCACATGAGTGTGTGTGTGTGTGTGTGTGTGTGTGTTGGTGAAATTGAGATGATATTATAGAATTTTTGTGTTTATTTTTTAAATTAGGGACCAGTGAGATGGCTCAGAGAGTAAGAGTGTTGCCATTTAGGCAAATGACCTGAGCTCAATCCCTGGTGGACAGAGATTACTGACTCCTATACATTGTCCCTGATTTCCACACGTGTGTTTGGTTCATAGGTACACACACATTCAAAATTAAACAAAAAATTAAAAAAAAACCTTTAAAAATCTTAACTTGGAATTGTGATAATTCAACAATATTTCTTCAGATGTTTATGGTGATCATAGTTTTGCATAGAAATACAAATATATCTTTAAATGTAAGTTGGCAAAATTCTATGATTTTTTTTTTTGTAAGTTGACTTGGCTGGGCTCAGCACACTGTTGGTGAGTGTTGAATGTGGGAATCAGTCTGACAGTGTTTGGTAGATGTGCTTGGTGTCCTCAGTCAGGTGGCTTTCAGTAACGGTAAAGAGACTTGCATTCAGTGTGAGGTGGGTCTCATGCAGTCAGCTGAAGGCTCTTAGGAATAAAAGCTAAGGTTTCCCAGAGAAAGAGACGTTCCTGAATATTCCAACTCCAGCTCATGTCTGGTTCTTCAAGCCTGTTACCTGCTCCACAGAGCACGTGGATTTAACAACCCTACAATTCTATAAACCAATTCTTTGAAATAAGTCTATTTATATGAAGTGCATATGTACTCTAAATCTGTTAGTCTATCATCTGTCTGTCTTTCATCTATCTATCTATCTATCTATCTATCTATCTATCTATCTATCTATCATCTATTCAGAATCTGTTAGACTATCATCTGTCTGTCTGTCTGTCTGTCTATCTACCTATCTACTACCACCTACCTACCTACCTATCTACCTAGGTATGTATCTCTATCTATCTATCTATCTATCTATCTATCTATCTATCTATCTATCTATCTACCTACCTACCTAGGTATCTATTTGCCTGCCTGCCTACCTACCTACCTAGGTCTGTCTGTCTGTCTGTCTATCTATCATATCTATCTATCTATCTATCTATCTATCTATATATATATCTATGATTTATCATTTACATTCCACCCATCATCGATCTTCCAGTTATCGCTCCCATTCATCTATCACTTATTCTTTACCACCTGTACCTTACTATCCTCAATCTTCATCCGTCTACAATTGCTTGCTGCTGCTTGTTTGCTGTTGTACCCTGATTTACACAGTTCCCTAAATGGAAAATCCTTTAAGGATACGACATAGATCGTACTCATGTGACCTTGTCACCGTCCCATCTCATTCTATAGCCCCTGTTGGTGCTTCTCTCCGTTGGACATCTGCTTCCTTCGCCTTCCAGCCCTTCTCCTATTCTCTGAGGCCTTCTCTGTTCTCTGCTCCTGCTCCTGGGAGATTCAGGTGGTTTTCATCCCAGCCTAGCTCCTCTCACACAGCATTTCTCCTTAGGGCTTGTTTGCGAGTGCTTTTCCATTTGCTGTATGGTAATGGCTGGGTCTCATTCATCTTGGTATTCCCATCACCTAGCACAGTCTATGGCTTATAGATGGTATTCAATCAATAGAGCTGAAAGAATGAATAAGTGGGTGGTCCTCTCCTTCAAGGATAAGCAGCTGCTTTTATGTGAAGTTGCAGATGGCTGGGAGGCATCCTCAGTGCCTAGTCTTTCAGGAATGGATGTTTCTAAGCTGCACTGCCTGGAGAAAAATCCCTAGCAGACTTTTTAATTGCTAGCAGAATCTGACGCTGTCAGTTTTGTGGGGTATAACATGTCTGCCAAACTCAAGCCGATTGTGCAGAAATCTCTGGCATCCTATGTGGGTGGCATAGATGCTCCACAGAATCAGATTGCAGGTTTGCACTGACATATTTTAACCTATCAAATTAATGGCTCGAATCTCTACCTGCATGCCCTAGTAAAGGGTTCAATATCGCTTTCATGTTTCAGCGCTGAATTAACTGGAATAGAATAATGGCGTTCTGCTCCAGGCTCAGGCCCTGGAGTTCGCATTTTTTAAAGTAACAGCCAACGAAAGTGTGGTCCCATTTAATTATTCTTCTCTCCCCTGTGTGTCTTTCTGTTGCTATTCATTGTTGAAATGTAGACCTTCAAGGTAGTGTGGACTTTTGCCTCAGAGGGTCCTCATAGGTGACTCAGCCCTGCATTGTCTGTGGGTGTCCCTAACTCCACAGTGGTTGAAGAGTTTCCACTGAGTAGAATGTGCACTGATCCCACAGTTCCCTGAGTAGCCTGGCCATCTACATGGCCAGAGGATATTTGGAGAAGTCTCATCTTTCTGGACCTTTCTGTTCTTTTCAACAGTCATGTCTAATGAGCTTGACTGTCAAGAATTCTGAGGGCTGTGCTGGAGCCTCATAGGGATTACCAGTCTCCTCCAAATAACTCTCATAGCGCAGGAAGTCACTAAAGCAAGTGATCCTTCCTGGACCTCAGTGAGTGTATGCTCCAACATGATCTGCTGTTACCCCTTCAGATAAAAGAAGTGGGTCAAAGTTTGTATGACTCCTGCTAATGGTACCTAACCTCATCTCTTGCTCTATACACTGATGGGAGCCCTCATAGTCAGCAAAAGGTCACCTTTCTGTGACTAGATGCTAAGAGGATGTCCAGTTGAACAGCATGTCATAGAAAAACATCCAGCACTCTGGTTTTCCATAGGCTTTGAAGTTGGCGCTCAGTTATGTAGTGCCATTCCATGCATCCAGAATGTCGCCTTCTATTCTGTATCATGTCTCCTCACCAAGCTGTATCTCAGGTTGTCCATTCCAAGGCAGAGCCTAGATCACACTTCAGGAATCTGTTCTTCCTCTATGAGTACCTTCAATCTAGGTTAAAAAGAATTTTCTCTCAAACGTTACTCTGGTGTTTTTCTTACAAAACGATTGTAGGATCCACCTCTTCTGGGGCTTCTACTATGCAAACAGGTTTCCTTTTTTATGTTTTTCAGTTTTCTGAGATGTGGACTAATATACCTCTGGAAAGGCTTACACAACACATATGCCCAACAGAATTTTGTGAAGGGCGATTATCATGTGAAGTACTTATCTGTGTTGCCCAGGTTATCACCCATCACGTTAAATGAAAGAACAACCCAAGCGTCCCAGAGACTTCTGGCCGACTTCCTTAAGGTTAAACCCCTCCTCGCCACAGACAACCACGGAACCCTTCCTTCCCACAGACAACCACCAAACCCTTCCTTCCTACAGACAACCACGAAACCCCTCCTCCCCACAGACAGCCACTAATTCCCCCTTCTCATAGATAACCTTTAAACCCTTCCTTCCCACAGACAGCCACTAAACCCTTCCTTCCCACAGACAGCCACTAAACCCCTCCTCCGCACAGACAACCACCGTCTGTCTTTCGGCCTATGTTTCATAGCTTTGCCTCAGGGAAGACTTCTCTAGTGTTGCCGACTGTTGACTGTTCCCGAGCTTAGGAACATTTGCAGCCCCGCAGTGTGTTTCTTCCTTTAGCTGTTCATCGTATATTCCTGCGATCCATCGGGCGTTACGGTGTACTGATTTGTTCACGTTCACCGTTGAGTTGTCTGCATTGTGTGATAATGCCACAATTCGTGTATCCGTTCTGTTGATGGGCATTCTGGTTGTTTCCAGTCGCAGACTCTCATGCACATTGCGCTGTCAACATTCCTTCACAAGTCCCTGGGTGCCCATGTGCACATCTGGACCTAGATTTTCATTGTGGGGAAGTTCATAGCTATGAAATAAGTTTTGTGAGTGGTTGTAGGTCTATTTTTTTTTTTAAATTTCTTCTTCCTTTTATTCCAGTGTAGTTTGGTGTATTCTAGATGATTTTCTAGAAATAGATCAGTTTTTTAAATCAACATCTCAACTTTACTGGCATAAGATTTCTTAGCATGTATACTTCCTTTGTTGAACCTCTCTCAGATATTGGAGCAATGTCACCCTCTCCTGATTCCAATAAGTAGTTACTTACACCTGCGTTATCCATTTGGTCAAAACCTGATGAGCTGTGTGTGCTTCATAGGATCATGTATGTGACACACACTGTCATTGTGACAACATGCTGACAGTGTATGTTCAGGCGAAACAGATTTATCAGGGCTTATGGTCTCAGGGGGTTTCCATCTGTTACAGTGAGGAAGGCACACGGTAGTTCCTCTGTCCATGGCTGCAGACTAGGGTGCCATGGCTAGTCTGGAGACAGTGGAAGAAGCAGGGAGAGAGGAGGGAGGGAGAGGGGGAGAGGGGAGAGGGGAGGAGGAGGAGAAGGAGGAGGAGGGAGGGGAGAGAGAGAGAGAGAGAGAGAGAGAGAGAGAGAGAGAGAGAGAGAGCACGCTGAGAGCGAGAGCTGAGATATAAACGTCAAAGTCCTTATGGCCCATTTCCATTAATGAGACCCTGCCCTCTTAAAGGCTCCATAGACTTCTCCTTAAAGATCACCTCCAGCTGGTCAATCAGCGGTCAGGTTATGAAATTTTTGAAGGAACTTTCCAGATTCACCCCATAGCATCGCACCCCTGACCTCTATAGGTTGATGGTGATCTCCTAATGCAAAATGCATTCATGCAGTCTTACAGTCAACATCTGCTCTAATACTGTTCAAAAGTTGGAAGTCTCTCCCAAGACTTGAGGCAAACTCTTTAACTGTGAACTCCCATAAAATAAGAAGGTGGCGTGCTGCCGCGTACAGTTCAGGGATGGCTGAGTACAAAACGGGAAGATGTGAAAGGATGTACCTGTTGGCCAGCTGAGGGAAATAAAGAGATGCACAGCCTGAATGTGTGCATGGCTCTGAGGGAAATTGAGACTGGATCCCTACCCTCGTCCCTTGGACGTTTAAAACACCAAGCCAAATCTCATTGCCAGGTAGGAGACTTCTGATTGCAAAGCCAGTGGTTAAACATTTTTGTTTGCCATACGTCACTGTGGCTTGGTGTCTGGCAGAATTGTCTATTTTTATGGGATCCTGATAAGCACCTGCTATAACACAGCCTGTAAGACTGTGGTCCTCACGTAACGCCACCTCACAGAGAGGTTCTCTTAGACTTTCCTCACGTCTCTTTGTCCTTGTTTTCCTGTGGATGTATAACCAAACTGAGCTTCATTGACTTTTTATGGTTATAATAATTAGACAACACTATATCATTAATCTTACTCAATAGATTATCATATAATGAGATGCTTAAATATGGTAATCCTTTCATAGTGTGTGAAATTTTTATGCTTTTATTCATGTTAACATTGAGTGCAATAACATAGTACTAGCTCCAGTCATAAATAACGGGATCTCTCTGCTGACAAGTAAGCTTTTGTGAGTTATGCCTGAAACCTTAAATCTGATGTTTCCTGTACTTGCCACACTGTGTTAGAGTGTGTCCTTCAAGCCCAGCCTCCTGGAAATTTTCAAACTGTACTATGTTGATATTTCTTGAAATATAACTCTGGTAATATACCACATCTTCATTTTAAATAGACTATGGTTTTAATTTTGAGCAGCTGGTGAATTTTAAGGGGTTTGGGGGACTGCTAAATAGTTGGGATCATGCAGAGAATATGTACTGTGCTGTAGTAATTTTGTCCTTACATTTCTATCACGTGACGTAGCATGTGGACGTTAGTCACTGCTTAGCTGTGTTAATAAGGGTGGTTAGCTCTACGAGGAAGGACAGGTACTATAAATGACAAGAGCTACAGTGGAGGAGAAGAGAAAGGCCATGTTCGTATCAAGAAGACAGAGAAGGAGGGAAGGGCACGGGAGGAAAGAGTCGCCCTTGGAAATACCTTGGATTTGAAATTTTTGTAGTAAGTAGTGACATAGATTCATCTTCTAGGTTTTTTCCCCCTATTTATTGTACCTGTGGACAAATTGCACTTTCTGCTAAAGGTGATTATATTTATCAGTTTCTTACCTAGCTTGGCCTTTTAAAACTACTTACCTTCACAGACACATCCATCGGAACACATGTGCTGTTTTTTGAATGGCCTCAAAATCTTAGGAGGATCTTTGTTGTGGTAATCATGAGCTTCTAATGTGTGTGGAAGACGTATCATGAGGCCATTCCGGTTCAGCTTGTAATAGCAAGAGTGGCTTGTTGGATCTGTTCGTTTCAATACTGCTAAGGATGCGGGGCCTTATTTATACTATCCTGTGCTTAGTTCACTGGCACTTAAGGCAGGCTTATTTTGCCATCATTTTGATGCTTTAATTAATTAATTAATAATCAGAAAGATGGCTCAAAGGACAAGTCTGTGTCACGTTTTTCCTTGAGGACCTCTCAGTTCTGTTGAGTACAAACAGCAAAGGTAGTTTGGCACTGTCCATTCAAAGGACAGTGGAGCAAATTGTCTTTGTTTTACTTTACAAGTGTAAAATAAATGTATTTTTCTAGATGGCTTTTACACCAGCAAACTGACATATCGCACTATGTATTCAAGGGGCTGGAATGATGGCTCAGTGGTTCAGAGCAATGTTGCTCTTGCGAAAGATCCAGATTTATTTCCCACACCCGTGCGACAGCTCACCACCACTTGGAACTCCTGTTCTATGGGCTATCACTCCCTCTTTCTGGCCTCCATTGACATTAGACATGTACAGAGCGCACAAACATACATGCAGGTGCACACACATACAAATAAAATAAAAATCTTAAAAATATACATCATGATTGATACCATCTAACTTAAAGGGTGCTTTTAAAAACTGGGATTTTAGTATGCTTACAATATTATTTTACCTTTTTACTTTTAGCCAACTGAAACACAAATGCAGACGGTCAAGAGCACTCCCTTCAGTTTGATTCGACTATGCTATGGCCCCTAATGTTTTCTCTTACAAAGCAATGGTACTTCACTCTCCCTCTGCTGGGAGGTCATAATTAAGTGGCTCATAATTTATCCTCGATGTTATCTTCTAATTTTACCTTATATGATTATAAGCCTGTTTTCACCTCAGTGCTTTTATATAACTTTCAGTTTTCTCTGGTGATGGGTTATTTAACTAATCTTCTTACTCTAATCAGTTAGCTATTTAATTCATGTAATAGTTATTGTGTTCCTAAAGTATACCGTACTCTGGATGAAGAAGTTGCCCGGCCTAGGTGGGCATATTGGGTATATTCTAAGGGTTATGACACAACCAGGAGAGGGGTGATTTTGCAGGCAACGGCAGAGGTTTCTGAGTGTACAGACTGAGTTATTCTTCTTAGCAGGAAGATAGACAGTGGCACTCCAGATTCAGAGAGCATGGGGGTAGTGACAGTAGGGATGTCACAGAATGACGGGGACTTGGTGGATTGATTTAGGGTTGGACTGTAACACAAAAGACAATTGTAAGGACCCAAGTGACATGCAGAGGGTCTCCTTACCCTTGTGTGCCCCTGAGAGCGGGAACTATTACATTATTTGAGGAAATGCAAACAGGTTTAGAGGTTTGCCTTTTAAAAATTAAACTTACATCTAAAAATCACACACACGCACACACATGCACACACACACATGCACACGCACACCCTATGTTTACATCATCTCTACCTCTCTCTACTCCTCCAGAGCCTCCTATGTCACTCTCAAATTTGTGACTTTGTGTTGTCTATTATTGTCTCACACACAAACAACACTTTCACACACATACACACTCACACCCACGTTATTTAAATAACTTGATATCAGAGAAAACTGTGTGTGTGTGTGTGTGTGTGTGTGTGTGTGTGTGTGTGTGTGTATGAGTAACTATAGTAAGTGGGTCCCTCACTAGAGAGGACTAACTCTTCCTCTCTCATCAGTTGTTAAATACCTGTAGCTCTTTGTCTATGGGTGGGATCCCATGAGACTTCCCCCACCTGTGTTGTCATTGCTCAGGTCAAATTGTGTTGTTGTATTGTTGAGATGGCCTGGGTGCAGCTTCCCTGTCATGTATGGAAGACACAATCTTGCTGTAGACTTCCTGGCTCTCTGACTCTTGCAGTCTTTCTGACCCCTCTTCCGCTATGTTTCCTGAGGCTTAGGTGTAGAGACTGAGTTCTATTAACCGGGTCTGGGCACCCCAGGGGCAGGTGTTCTCTGCATTTTGACCAGCGGTGACTTTCTGGAATGTCTTTCATCTGCTGTATAAAGAAACTCTTTTGATAAAGGGTGAGAACCACACTCATCTGTGGGTGTAAAGGATGAGTATTTGGAACATGGTTAGGAGTGAGGTCGGCTTAAGAACATGGCAGCAATAGTTCTCCTCTGTGATTCATCACTTCACCAGTCACAGGGAGTTGCCTAAGCTTACAGACTCCTTCTGTGGAGTGGGCCTGAAGTCCCACTGGACAGCGGTTAACTTAACCTTTTCTATTTTTGTTTAGCATGAACTCGTTACCCTAGAAACATAGTCTTTTTTTTTTATCCTGTAATATTAACCAAAATCCTGAGAAGTGAAATTTTGTTCCTTATTCATAATGCTAAATATTTTTACATACAACCATCCATTAACAATTCTTATTATACTCTACTAAGATGTTGAGGTTGCCCCATCCTGAAAACTGGAAATGGGTTGGGCGTTGGCTACTCAAAATTGGCTTGCATGTGTGAATTCGCTGTTTAATTAATGTCTACTTAATATGTATTAGTTATATCTGATTCAGTATAATATTGGTACACCTACATATTACATACATGTCATGCTCTATTATAAGAAAATGCGTGATAATCAAGGTTGAGTATTGTTTTTCCAGGTCACGGACATATGAGATAGGTTGCTGAGTTGGTAGCCTCCCTTTCCTATCCAAATACTGATTACTGAGATAATCAGTCTATAATAAGAAAAATCTATTTTTAAACGAAGTTTTGGGTGTTTTCGTATATAACTAGTAAAGGCTTATGTCGTGGTAAACTATCACAGTAGGCATGTTTAATGGAGCCAAGTTGCTCATCTCGTGGCCCATTGAGCCCCTCAAGGCTATACCTCTAGAGGTCCCAGTAGGTACTACCTTGTGAAGGTTCCACCTCCTCCCAGTGGTGCTAGGGGCTGGAGACCAAGCTTTCATCTCAAGGCCCTTTGGGGGAACAGCACAGGTCCAAACCATAGTAATGTCAAAACTAGTTTCTAGTCTCATGATCTGGGCTCCTCCAGTAAGCCATATTTCTTCCCCGGAAGTCATCATAATGACAAAAAGAGTCTACAAACAAGAAATATCCTAGGAAATAGGAGACTACTTAATTTCATATTAGAAATTGTTATGAGCAGATCGGTGGTGACAGAGAAGTTGAAGAGAATGGAGAGCCTTCAGAAATCACTTTAGATTTTACGCTGAGAGTGAAGGGAAGGGGGGACTGTTAGTATAACAGTGTGCCTGTATTTCACACAGATGGTGTTCACCGAATGGGCCGAGGTTTATTAAGCAACGAAACGAAGGATTAGTATAAAGCCTACATATTCAGGGTGGATTGGGTCAATGTATATGCATGTTTTCTGTATGGAAATCAGAGGGACTAGGAGGCAAATGTTGGGAAATTTAGGCTGGCACTGAGGGCTAGGAACACTTTCAATCACTCATGGGTACTTTACACAACTGTCTGCAATATTTATAGCATGACCATACTCATTTATCCCTAGCTTCATAGCCCAGTTCTGGCCTGAAAGTTCTTAAATGTGTGTTGAACTGCATCAAAGTCTTTCAGTAAGCAAAGGGAGAATTTTTGAGCAGCAATACCAAAGTGTGGTTATTTGGACACTGATTGGTTATATGACTGAAAAGTGGCAATCATTTTTAAACCTAAAATGATTTTAGATTTAACTCATTTTAAATGCTTACTTTCTGGTGTGGCAATACGTTTTTGTTTTGTTTTGTTTTTAACCTCAGTAAGTTAAGAATACTTAAAGCTTTTTTTTTTCCCCAAGGATATTTTTGTTTGATGTAAAGTTTTGCTGTTGAAATTGTCAGAAGCCTAGCAGGTAGCCTTCCTGGAGGTGGCCCATTTTGTCCCATAGAGTAAGATGGATGAGGCTTTGAGAGGCAAAGTCCCAAGGAGACTTCATCTCAGGATTGCTTCTTGCAGCTGAGATGCCTTTCCTGTTCATTATTAAGTTAATATAATAATCCCTGGTCCATCCTGTTGAGCAGATTTTCTTGAAGATCAAGATAAAGATGAACTTTCATGAATTAATGCTGTTTAGATGAATTAATGATTTTATAGAACCCCTGATTTGATTCAGATAATCTTAGAAAGAAAGTTTTAAGACATGGTTCTAGTTGTTTTGCTAGAGGAATGTATTTAAGTTAGAATTAAGAGTGCCCACTCTTCATAATGGTAAGTTAAGGCTACCTAATAAGAAATACAATGAGCTTTCACAGTTACCCTAAAAATGAGAAATAGGCTTGGGACAAGTTTGTGTTCAAGGAAAATCATTCATTCTAGGTCAGTTCCAGGAATGAAGCCACAGGTGTACACTATGATATGACAAGGCCATGTGAAACTGTTGCTTTGAACTTATAATGAGCTTATAGAATGATACACTGCTTTGGACTTAATATCAACATCATTTTGTAACTGCAATTCTGTGTAACGTTTTACCTATGAGGTAATTTTCTAAGACCTTTTATCTATAAAAACGCCGGGGAAAAGAAAGAAAGACGGTAGGATTGGTTTGGGGAGCTCTATTCTATGCCTCCATCCAAACGTGTCTATGGCTGTTTGTTTATATGTATGCATGTAGGTACCATTTTAAGTATATAAGCATGCATGAACACTTTTGGAGTTGATTGAGACAGGTGACTGGGCTCTGCTAAAGTATATATATATATATATATATATATATATATATATATATTTGCGTATATGTCTGTGAGTATTTGACTGTGTAAAGGATTTTTAATTTTTTTCTTTGCTATCTCTTTGGTTCACAAAGAACTAACTAGCCTGACAAGTGAGAGGCTCCTGGCCCACTAGCCAGAATGCTAGTGATAAATCCACCACCCCCTCCCACATAGGCCACAGATATTAATTCATCTGAAGCCATAGGCTTCTGGCCCCACAGTAGCAAAGAATCAAGGAGGAAGAATCAAGAAGAGTAAATATTATTTATACTAAGCAACCATTACTTTCACAAAACCAAGGTTTGCTCCACCTCTTCTCGGCTGCCTTCTAAAGAGAACCAGTGCTGGGGCAAGCTCCTGGCAGTAAGTCAACTCTTTACCTGTGATTTACCTGTGTATCAAGCCCCCAATCTTGTTTATGCTGCCCAAAATGGCTGGGAGAGACAGCCGTGACATTATGAATCCAGCTGGCCACAGATGGATCTGCAGCGAGGCATGAATCCATATTGGGCTGGTGATCTATGTTTATAGCGCCCTGTTAAACTTTCAGGGACGCAACCCCTAAATCACCTGGCATTGACTACCCCCATTTAGTATAAATAATTGGTGGATGTGAACTGGAACTCTCGTTGTTAGCGATCAGGATTCTCCCCTGTAAGAACCATTCATCTCAGTATGCTCTCGCTGACGATTTAGCTCATTTTTGACTCTATTAATTCTAGTCATCGAGCACCCAGGTTTTTGAATGCAATATGGCCCTCGCTGTTCTTATTTCTGAGCTGTTAGGATAATTAATTACTTCCCTTTCTAAGAAGCTGTCTGTTGAAACCTCCACATATTTGTAATGGGTTTGATAGTTTAGCTTAAAATTTGAAAACAATTGAAAAAAAAAAGAATGAAGGTAGATTCTAAGAGATGAACTTAGAAATTTTACCTGCAAGGGCGATACCTATGTAAGGTTTTCACAATCTATTAATAGCAGAAATACCAGCCAAAGTCCACATGGTGTAGGACTGAAATAACTAACTGTAGTGCCAAGCAAAAGTAAAATTATAATTGCCTTCCAGCAATGAAAACTAATTCTGAATCTATGCCCAACAACTGAGTATGTGAAATTTCACAATTTCAGTTTCTACAGTGATCTTCCCTTTGGCTAAAATTATTGAAGCGAGGAAAAAAAAATCAAAGAATTATGTGTTCTTTAGAACCCAACAGGGAAATGGGATTAAATGTCAATTGATGTGCAAGTTAATGAAGTAATGGTTGGATGTTTTTATGTCAGGTCTGTACACTTGTAACGTATTTGTCAAAAGCAATAAAAATAAGACTAATTTCTGGTCCTCGTACATCACTGTTCCTCTTTAAATCTTCTGGCTGTTTTGTAAACCGCACTATTTCATCCATATTGTTATAGCAGGTAGGACTCACTGTATGCCCATAGCCACAGAGAAGTACAGTTTTTATACCTCCCATCATAGAGGACTTGAGGTAAATTGGGCAGTTACCATACATTAAGGAGCTACAAATGCAGCTTAGAGAAAAGCAAACACACCCACCACCTTCCATCACCTTCCTCTGTGTACAAGTTCTCCATGATTCAACCCCCATTTTGTTGATGGTTTTTAATTTTATTTTTCTTGGATATTATATGTATTTACATTTCCAGTGTTATCCCCTCCCCCGCCACTCCCATACTCTCTCCCTTGCTGATGTTTCTAAAGATTAGTATACATAGACCTACCCATGACATATGAGCATGAATATTCCATTCCTTATAAATTAAACAAATGCTTAGTGATCATTTGCCTAATTCAGGCAGCCCTGTGGATGCTGGGATACCAGCGGTGAATAAAATAGCTCAAACTTCTCCCTGTTTTCCTGGAGCTCATTATGTTTAAATATATTTTTAATCTGGGCTTTCAGCCATATGGTCATATTTATTGTTTATTCACTTCCAAATATCCAGCAGATCATGTACGAAATGTATACAGGATCTGGCTTATGTTTCATTTTCCCAAAGAGTCTCATCCCTTTCTCTGTTGGAAGAATAAAATTGAAGGGATGTAATCCTGTCATAAAGGAGATGGTGAGGGTGGTGAGGGATGATTTGCAAGTTCATCAAGGATGCCCCCTCTCTCCGTTCTATCCCAGTGATTCTCAACTTTCCTAATACTGCAGCCCGTTAGCACAGTACCTCATGTCCTGGTGATCCCCACCCATAATATCATTTCCATTGTAACCTCACGATTGTAATTTTTGCTGCTGGTATGAATTGAAATGTCTATAGCTGATATTTCTGATGGCCTTTAGAGACTCCTTTGAAAGTATCATTTGGCGCCCTCAAAGGAGTTGTAACCCACATGCTGAGAACCACTGCTCTATCCCTTCATGGCCTTGTATTTTCCTAGACCCCACTCTTAATGAGTTATGATCTACACTAGTCTCCGTAGCATATGTTATAACAATATTTTTGACTTGACTTAGTCTTGTGGTCACTTCCCCTGAGAAGTTCAGAGTATGGCAAATGCCAGGAAAGACAAAGCAGCTCCATGTTGTGTCCTCTTCTGAATTCTCTCTTTCTCACTAGAGTTACAGCTCTTTGTTTTCAATATTCTTGATTCAGACCAATATTCTTGTGAATGGGCCAAGCCAAGCTTTCATTGCCTTGCATCTGGAATGAGCAAGTGTCTCCAGAGAAGATCCACAGTTGTCTCCAATGTACTGCTCCGATGGCTTTAGTCTCTGATGATTTATTAACATTTAAACAGATTTAAGAGGGCTTATTTATTTATTTATTTTACTTAGACTTATTTTAGTTGTTCTTGGCTGGATCACTGATCTGTTACAAGTATATTCAGGCTATCTGCTTAAACAAAATAGGATGCATTCACACACACACACACACACACACACACACACACACACACACACACAAATGTACCCTTGTGATTTTTACTCATTGAGAAGATGTACAGGGAGTAAGATGTCATTGAACATATTCATAAAAATGGTGTCATTGAAAATGATGGGCAATCATTGAAAATGATTGCCAAAGGTGATACTCCAGAGTGCATGGATTTCAGTGTCTCAGAGCTATTCAATGACGGTTGTGGTGATGAGCTGGGTAACAGCAAGCTGGGTTCAGTAGTACTCAGGTCAGTGAGCCTAAAACAGAGGGCGTCCAGTACATGCGGTAGCTCTGAGTAGTGGCTAATGCAACCGTTGGCTTCTTACTCTGACTCATCCAGGGCGTTACATCTTCATCGTCTACTAAAGTACTAAGGAGATCTTCTTCATGTTTTTATATCTCCATTAATACTTGCAGTAGGCAGGTATAGCATAATCGTTACTAGACTCTATGGGAGAGGCAGGGATATTTATACTCTAAGCTTACTCATTTGTGACGTGCTTACTTAGAACAGGAAGTCTAGATGTTGTTCCCCATATCTGTAAAACGCAAGTAGTAAGCCACATTGCTGTATCTAGATGAAAATTGATGGGCACATTGTACTCAAAGTACACATCGTGAACACGCAAGTTCTTGTAGTTATACTTCTTCACATAATATGGAAATCCAATCAACAACTACAATGTTTGCACGAGAGTACAACACATTTACATAGACCAGTAGTTTTTAACCATGGGTCTCAACCCCTTTGGGAGTCACATATAAGATATCCCTCATATCAGATATTTACATTATGATTTATGAGAATAGCAAAAGTAACAATGAAAATAATTTTATGGTTGGGGTTCCCCACAACATGAGGAACTGTATCACCTTTGTGAAGGTTGAGAACCACCGACCTAGACTTTCCAACCAAGGTGAATGAAATTTGTAGAAAATGAATTATTTTAAGAATATAAGATTTTGTTCTTTTAAAAAACAATCTAGATTTTTTCTTTTTTAAATAATGAAACTGTCTAAAATAATTCCAGGAAGAAAATAACCCAATTAAAGATGGTTTTCATGTCATCAGTTTAAAAAATGGAATTTACAATTTTCAGTAGATAAACAGAAAACATGTTATCATCTATCTAAAACTAATTGAAGAAGAAGCAGGTTTTGATCAATAAGGTAAATCGTGTGGTATCTTAAGTTTTAGGAAAAGGGGCAAAATTGAGATTAAAATAATCAGAGTGAAAAACCTGAGGTTAAAAACATAGTGGGGGAGAAAAATTTGATCAGCAGTAATCTTTTATTTACTCACGTGATATCGACTAAATATCATAGTTTCCCTAGAGACATGAGAAAGTAATAATTAGTACCAATGATAATATGAGAAATAGAGAAGGCAATGCTTCCCTCGAGACTCATGCTGCTGTACCATGACCTCTCTCTCCCTGAGCTGTAAAGAGTATGAATTGTGCTATTGCAAACAAGAGTTAGCAGTTTTCTGTTATCCTTGCAGCCAGCAGCCTAGCATAACTGTCTCCTGAGAGGCTTCATCCAGCTGTGGATGGCAGATGTGGAGACCACAGCCAAACATCAGGTGGTGCTTGGGTAGCCTTGAGGTAGAGAAAGGGGATGGAAATGAGTGAGCCAGAGGGATCAAGGACACCACAGGAAGACCCACAAACTCAACTAGCCTGGGCCTATGGAGGCTCACAGAGAATGAAACACCAACCAAAGAGCTTGCCAGGGGCTGGTCCTGGGTCCCCTACACATGCATAGCAGATGTGTTGCTTGGTCTTCATATCAGTTCCGTAACAACTGGCATGTGGGCAGTCATTGACTCTGTTGCCTGCGTTTGGATCCCCTTCCCCAAACTGACTGCCTGGCTGGGCCCCAGTGGGAGAGGATGAGCTTAGGACTACTGTGACTGGATGTCCCAGGGTGGAGTGGTACCCAAGGGAGGCTTTCCCTTCTCTCAGGAGAAGGGGAGAGGGTGTTGGGGGGGGAGATTTGTAAGGGTGGGACTGGGAGGAGAAGCAGGATTGGGCAAGGTGCTTTGGTATACAAGGTGAATAAATACATAAATTAAAACAAAAATAAAAGATTAAGAAAAAAGAATTAGCTGTATAAAACTGAAATGATGCATTATGACCGCTGTTGTTTCCGGTAGTAATTGAAACCACACTTACTAAATCAAACATTGCCTTGGTTCACTGTGCAGATGTCTTTCTTAAAACTTGACAGTGTTCCGAACATTATCCTGGTGTGATATACCAAAGCCCTGTCCAGCACCTGCCCAGTGGTTCTAACTTGACAGAACACGTCTTTCCTCTCAGGCTCTCCATGTCAGGAATTGTCTCAGCTCTGCTCACACTTGAGTGAGCGTGAAATGAAGGCTTTGCTGAGGATTTCTGTTCAAATGTTCAAGAGCTGCTGTCGGTCTTGCAGCTCAAGGGTGGACCACACACAGCAACGGTCAAATTCCCAATCAGTTTTCAAGTCTAATTGAAACTGACCCAAACATGCTCCAGATGTCCCCTTGCCTTTGCAAATGTGTAAGCAAATGTGAGATGACATCCAGGTAGCTTATTAAGAGGGGAAAGACAGCGTGTGTCTGTCTGCACTGGGAGGCTTGACTGGACAGCTCTCTCAGACTGGGCAATGTCCTCTGTTTGTTTCCACAGAGCTTATCTCATCACAGACTACATGGGCATCCGGAATGAAAGTTTCATGAAACTAGCTGCTGTAGGAACCTGGATGGGGGACTTCGTCACGGCCTGGATGGTAAGAAAACCACAGCTCTTCTCAGTTTGAACAAGCGTCAGTCAAATGGAAGGCCTGCCCATAATGTCAGAAAGACGTTGTGGGAAAAATGGCTAATTGTTTTAAGAGTGCACATTTGTAAGTATGTACCAGTGTCAAGAACTAATTGCTTATTTTCTGCACAGAATGGATTGCATAAGCACAGGTTAGTCTAGAGGTTATGTTCAATCCCTGTAGCCCTCAGAAAGTGATCAAGGCAATCAGAATATATTTATACACACACATATACACGCACAAATGCACAAACACATATACATGAATATGCTTCTTAATGGAAAAGTCCTCCCGGTGAAATTCTGAATGACCTTTTGGAGGCTGTTATTTTGACCCACACAAAGTTGCCAGGCAGTGAATGCGATTTGGTCTATGGGAAATGTTCTTTAGGTGGCCTTTAGATGTGTTGGCCTCCATGAGCCAATGACTCGCTGGTAACTAAGAGTTTCGATAGCTCTGTCTTTTAAACTTAACATTATCTTTTGAGAATTTCATATAAGAGCATCCATAACTGAACCAATGCTGCGTGTTCTCTCTGCCCCCCCCCATGCGTATGCCTGTGTTGTCCTCGTGGACACGTGACTTCTAGATTTATTATTGTTATCTGTACACAGCCTACTGCTGACCACATGGACATGGGTAGAGAGATGACCACGTGGGCTTGGGCTAGCCGTTGATGGATTCTCCTTCAAAGGAGGTTGATGGTGTTCCTGAGGATGGCATGGAAGGATGATATATCACTTTTACTTGTATGTGTGCATATGTGTATGTAGACATACAACCATACATGCCCACCCCTCCCCAACACAGACAAAACAGACAAACTCAAATTCATTTAAAAATGACTTGCTTTTTTTTTTTTTTGGTTCTTTTTTTTCGGAGCTGGGGACCGAATGACTTGCTTTTAATGAGTGAAAATTGTGGTCAGAATAGGCTATTTATAGGGTTCAGGTTATGTCATCAAAATTTTCATTTCCCTTAGTAAAATCTATTTATGAGGAGGTGCACACATTGGAAAATGATGTAATTAAGACCCTGGGATGGCGCCTTGTGAGAAAATTCTACATTAATTGTGATTATGATTTCACCTTGACTTTGTGAAATAAAATGGAAGTGAGAACCAGATGAAGGTTTCAGAGACAAGGACTCTCTGACCTTGACACTCCTGCTTTGACCTTCAAGAAGTAAGATGCAATGCGTGTAGATACAATTTCCACATCTCTCAAATGGATCTAATAGTTTCTGTTTTTGTTATATGTTTTTGTAAATATGACGTGTGGCCCTACATAGGACTTAACATGTTGAAGAATGTGGCAGATGTGAGAGTTTTACTGCTGCTGTTGTGCTATTTGGCTGGTCCCCATCCATTGACTGTAAGGGCTGGTCACTGAGCCACGCCTCGCGCTGCCAGGACTTCCTGTCCCTTAGCTCATCCCACCAGATCCCAGGCCCAGGTGCAGATTGTCTGCAGTTGCCCTGACATTGCCAGTGCTGAGGTAGACAGGCGGCGTGGCCCACCACTTCCTGGTTTTGCCCTTGAAAAGTCAATGAAGAAGCAACAGAATTAAAGACTTCCAAGGCTTGCTCTGCAGTTTGGAGGCTCATGCCAGCCTTTAGAATGTAAGCCATTTGCTGTTTCTCTTGGGGTGTCATTGTTTGTCTATGACCTTTCTCTATCCAGATCTCCAAACATTTTCCCACTGCGGTACTCCTAGTCTAGAGCTCTGCCTCTGTGGCTTTTTGTCTGTTGGGCTGCTGCTGCTGTTGTTAAGTCCACCTCTTTAGGCTCCTTCAAAGGAGTGTGCATAGGGTAGCTTTGACCTCTAATCCTTTCGGGTTGTATTTCCGGTCCTGCACATGTCTGCTTTCTTATATGCAAGGGTAAGGGGGAGGGCAAAGAATCAGCCCTTGATGCTGCCCGTCTTTTTCTCAATCTCTGACTCAGATTCACAGCTTAACGTCCGCTCCTTTAATGCCCCCTGTTTGTGTTTGCTAACGTGGCTCTTACCTCTTCTATAGATCGCTGCTTTATTAGAAAGCTAGAAAAGAATTGAGAGTGAAGAATAGTGTGTTTTAGTCATAACCACCCAAGGCGAGCTTGAATCCCACGGGCTGCCGCTCTTTTCCTTTCTGTAAACTGGGGCAGAGCTCCAAGTCTCTTTCTGCTTCTGTTCTATGAAACACTGACCTTTCCCCACCAGACTCAGGTAGAAATGGCAAAGTAAATGCAAGCTCCTGCTTTGCAAGCACAGCCACACAGAGAGCATTCCCAGAGCGCAGCCTCTATTCCCACTCCTATTCATTGACAGGCAGTAACTTTCCAATAAATATTTATATGCCTACACGTGTGCGCATTGATAACGCTTTAAAAAATAATATTTTTCCTCATGAGAGGAATCTCAGGTAGCTTTGACCTTCGTGTGCATAGAATTCTCAGTATGGGATGAATGTCAATGATGACGGTGACCTTCAGGGAAAAAGCAAGTGACTTTTTTATGTTAGCAATCATATATTAACTCTTCATGCATTTCTGTGGTGAAAGACTTCTCTTTTCTGGAAATAATTCTCAACTTCCCCATGGTTTATAAAGGCTACCAGATTGATGCGTTCCAAAAATAAGCATGATCTCAAACACTCTGTGAAATACCATCCTGGCCGTCACATGACAGTGTCCAGCCATGCCCTTGGCTTTGAAGTAGATCCTGTGTGTGTTAGACAAATGAGCACAAAGCCCCCTTGTGCTTCCCGTCTTTTGATAATTGTCAAATAGTTTTTTTTTTTTTTTAAATAAGATGCACAAAGTGTCGAGCACTGTAATCAGCACTGGGCTACACTGTCGCCATTTCTAGGAGCAAAGAGTTGTGTCCTGAACACATGTGGGTAAAGCAGAAGCAATAGCTATCTGGAGCCACAGTTTCCTCCTGTCTACTGCTCTGTCACTCAGGAGCTGATGGCTCCAACTTTCCATGACCCACCCGTTCCACCTCCCTGAAAGCCAGAAGTGGTTGGGATTCTGTGGACATCACCACTAGGCTGTTGCTGTTCATTTCCTACCAGAGGGAAGAGGCTCCTGCAGTCTCCAGCTAACCATTTCCGTTCTCCAGCCCCTGCTATCGCGCCTCTCCTCCTGGCTTTTCTCTTCTAGCAACTAATAATATGATTCAAGGCAGTGAGAAGTTTCTGGGGAAGTAAGTAAGGAAGAAGGTACTAACACAGCAACAGGAAAGCATGCTCTCCCGTTGTTCGCACTGTTATGACAATAGCCTGCCCTCTGAATGCCACCTGCCGTGCACATGTCTCTGCATGCGTGGCCTGGGGTGGCAGTGGGCATTCATTTACGTGTGGCAACGCAGGAAAGATTGTTCCACAAAGTTATGTCACAGATACCTTAAAACAACTTGGTCATCTCTCTTAGTTAGGGTTCTAATGCTGTGATGAGACACTATGGCCAAGGCAGTTCTTACAAAGGAAAACATTTAACTGGGGCCGGCTTTCAGTTTCAGAGGTTTAGTGCCTTATCATCGTGGTGGGAAGCATGGCGACACACAGGCAGACGTGGTGCTGGGGAGGTAGCCATAAATTCTACATCTGGATCTGCAGGCAGCAGGAAGAAAGTGAGACAAGGCTTCTGAAACCTCAAAGCCCACCCCCAGTAGCACATTTCCTCTGGCAAGGCCACGCCCACTCTGCCTAGGCCACACCCCCTTAACAGTGCCATGCCCACTTGTGGAGGCCATTTTCATTTAACCCACCACACCATCTGTCACTTTACCTTTGTTTCCTATGCTTCTCGTACCGCCTTGTATAGCATTGTGTTTGGTTTTAATACGATGCTTTCTTAAAAGTTCTTTAGAGCCAGAGATCTTATTCAATACCTACCTGTGGAAATGCCTCTTTGTTAGAAAAAAACGTAGCATCTGCAGTTAGACTACTTTGAAAAAGCAAAGTTTTAAACCTCCTTAATGGTATCTGTGGCAGCTTGAGCAAGAATACGATTTTAGGGGGGACAAGTGGTTTTATTCCTTTATTGTCATTTGAGAATTTCATACATGCATACACTATGCTTTGAACGACCGTCAATCTGCTCATTTCCTTCCCTTGAGTCCCTCCCTATTCCCCGGAACCTTCCCTAACTAACTTCATGTGCTGTTTTTAAAAAGCCAAAAGCAAAAAGAAAACAAGGCCCTTGGCATCCCGGAGGAAAACTGGCATTCTCTCTCCAACTGCCACCCACTGCCAGTATCCTCTTGACTGAGGGTGGATTCATGGCGCCCTCCCCAATCCATGCTGGGATTTTGATTGGCCTGATCCTGTGCAGGCCTTTGCATTGTAGTCCTAGCCATTGAGGGTTCATGTGTGCAGTGGTGCATGGCAAATTCTTTTTCAGTCCGGGCATCTATTATCTTCAGGTCTAAGCATCTTCCTGCCCCTCTTGCCACTGTGATCCCTGAGCCTTTCAGGGTGGCAGAGTGTGACACAGGTGTCCTGTTTAGAGCGGAGTGCTCCACAGTTCCTTATGAAGTCATCTGTTGCAAGGTGTTAATCCCCTGCGTTAATCACCGTCCGCTGCAAAACGAAGCTTCTGTGCTGGGGTTGAGAGGTGCACTGAGCTCCGAGTATAAAGGTCAGAACTTAGGGGCGGTTTAATCCTACATCTCTCTAGCAGAATAATTTGATTATGGCCTCCCCAGTGAGCAGGACCACACTGGGTAAGATTGTTCATTGTCTTCCTCCTCTAGGAGTCTCAAAGGAAACTTCAAGCACCATGAAGGCGAGTCAGCAAGGATGAAATGGATTTTTAGGACTAGTTTATTCCTCTGTCTTACCGGTGCTTGCTTTGTTTATAAATATCGTAATAGCTGTCTGAATTTCAGTTGCTACCTTCTTTCTTGTCACGTGTTTTCTAATTTTTTGAAACCAAATTTCATAATAATAAACCATGCTATTTAATTACCAATTATTAATTATTAATGAATAATTGATCACAATTAAATATTAATATTATTAATTCATAACTATTTAAAAAAGCTGGATCTATTTACACAGAAGGTATGAGCACCGCCTTCTTCCACTAGATGCTTCTTGAAGGGAGCAGATAATACCAGTCCGTTCCAGGCTGTGCTCCTAGCCGTCATCATTGAACCAGGTATCAAATAGGAACTTAAGAAATGCTCATCAAAGCCCAGGGAGCATTGAAAGCAAGGGGCAGGAAGAGCCAGAGGATGTAGAAAAGTACTGTGAAATGCTGTCCACTGGACATGTCGTGGTTGTTGCAATCGTGAACTAATTAAATGGTCATGGTCTTTTGGCATAAATTCAAGGTCGTCGGGCAGAGCAGCTGCTGGGCACGGAGAGTCACTTTCCTCGGAGGATGTGGACACTGATAAATTGTCTGTGCCCCAGTGGGTGACGCTACAAGTGTGTAGTCAGAGGTGTTGCTGATTAGATTCAATGGAGTGTGTGTGTATGGTGTGTGTGTGTGTGTGTGTGTGTGTGTGTGTATATCTGTGGTGTGTGTATCTCTCTGTGTGTGTATCTCTCTGTGTGTGTATCTGTGTGTGTGTGTATCTGTGTGTGTTTGTGTGTATCTGTGTGTGTATGTATCTCTGTGTGTGTGTGTGAGTGTATGTGTGTGTATGTATCTGCATGTGTGTGTATGGTGTGTGTGTGTATGATCTGTGTGTGTGAGTGTGTGTGTATGTATCTGCGTGTGTGTATATGTATCTGTGTGTGTGTATCTGTGTGTGTTTGTGTGTATCTCTGTGTGTGTGTGTGTATGTATCTGCGTTTGTGTGTCTGTGTGTGTGTGTGTATCTCTGTGTGTGTGTGAGTGTGTGTGAGTGTGTGTGTATGTATCTGCGTGTGTATGTGTATGTATGTATCTGTGTGTGTGTATCTGTGTGTGTGTATGTATCTGCGTGTGTGTGTATATGTATCTGTGTGTGTGTGTATCTATGTGTGTGTGTGTGTGTGTGTGTGTGTGAAGAGAACAAGTGGTTGAGAGGGAGATGTTTTGGGGGAACTCATGGAAGTTGGAGAGAGGGAATGGATGCAGATATGAACAAGATACAGAGCAGCATGGCGTCCCATCCCTGTGCAGTGAGCTGTGTGCATTTGACAGCTACTGCAGAGGAAAAGACAGTTTTCTTCATAGGAGCGGCACCGAGCAGTGCCCATGCTCAGACGCCGCAGACAGCACGGACAGGACTCCACATTTTGATTTGCTCTTTTAAAAAAGAGATAGAGAACAGGAAGTTGGGTCGATAGGAAGATGGGGGAGGATCCAGGAGGAGCTGGGGGAGAAGAATGAATATAATGAAATATATTGCATAAAATTCTCCAAGGATAAACAAAACATTTAAAAAAATGATTATCTGTCTTTTTATTCATGTTTGAGAATTTTATTCATGTTTGAGAAAAATACTTTTAAAAAGAAGTTTTTTTTGTTTTTATTTTTGTTTTTTAAAAAGCCAGGCATGGCGATGCACACCTATAATACTTTGGAGGTGGACGGAGAGGGCTTCTGCTCATGGTCGTCTTCTGCTGTAAGGCAGGTCCCAGGAGAGCCTGGGTTACCTGAAAAAGTATCTTTGAAGGAGAAGATAGTCATAAAAGGACATAGTACTGTTTTGTTTCTTTTTTCCTAGTTCAGTTCTGTAACTCCACAGCTGCAATTCCAGAAGGCTGGGGGAGGGGAGGAAGGACAGCTACCCTGGTCCAGAGACATGGTGCCGACCCGCTTGCCCTCTGTCCACACAGCATACCTCACCAGGCTCTGCACTGCCCATGCTAAAACGTTTCCGTTGCCCTGAAGGAACACGCTTGTGACAAACCTTGGAGTAAGGGATTGTTAATGGGATTCTCGCGGATGGTGATGTCAGAGGCAAGTGTACAAATCAAAAGCTGAGTCACACAGATCCTCATGCCTCCCTTCAGTGGTCATTGTTGTTGGTCCATGGTCTTGCTCCCACCTGTGGGGAGAAGGCAGAAGGGTGGAGATCTGTTTCCTAAGTCACTTGAGCAAGGAGAGAGCCCCGCTCGAGGCAGAGGATGCTTGGTTAAGCATCACTGGGGGCATAGATCTGAAAGTCGCTCAATACTCGATGGATTTTTATTCTCCTCCTGGGAGAACAGAACAATGATAGTATCTGAAGTGTTTGAGAATAGAGGTTTTTGTTTTTCAATCTTAATATAGAAAACATAATATTTATAATTACATGTATATACAAATCTAAATCGTGGTAAGTTTTTAAAGTTGTATATGCTTGCCACATGCTAAAGGGGGAGAGAATGAAGGAACGTTTGATCTTCATTTCACCAAAGTCAGAAATATCTTTAGCTATTTTTTTTTCTTGAATAGGGGCAGGAGAGTTTGGTTCATGTGTAAGAGCACTGGCTGCTCTTCCAGAGGACGTAGGTTCAATTCCCACCATCCACATGGTGCCTCACAACCATCTATACCTTCAGTCTCAGGGCATCTGATAGGCTCGTCTGGCCCCCAGGAGGATTGCATGTATGTGGTACACAGCCACATATGCAGGCAAAACACCCATAAATGAAAAAAATTCTGATGTGTTGCTGCATTTTAGACTGTTCAGAAAGAGCTAAATTTATCAATGAACAGTAACTGGAAAATAACCAACCTCAAGTCTAGCTTGTTATTCTGCCTGAAACTGATCTTGACAATTTGTATTGTGATGGATGCCAGGTTTCTAATTATTTCTCTCTTGCCGATTTCTCAAAATGACAAAATAAAAAGCATAATTGAATTTGATTTACTGCTTCAAATAAAGCAGCAGTTACAAATTTACTGAATTTTATAATAGAAATTAATTGAAACTCTGAAACACAGATTAGAGGGGCAGAGTGCACAAACTCAGTGATCAAGCTGAGCTGACAAGTGGACGGGTGTGGACCAGATGTTTAACCACTGGAGATGGTCCCAGGAGCAGCTGGTCTAGAACTTTCACCTGAGTGTCCCTTGTGGCTTTCTCTGCCTAGACAGTGGCATTACTTCACAGCACCAGTGACCTTCCTGACAACACCATGTACGGGAGACTTTGTACCCTGAATTTCATTATGCTATACATTTAAGATGGAAACTGGGTTGAACATTTAATTATGCTACATGCTGTGTTTCCATAAAGTTTCTGTATTATGGGAGATTACATAGGGGTCATCATATCAGGGAACTTGAGGGTACATACATGATTTATGC
The DNA here is from genome assembly GCF_011064425.1 of Rattus rattus. NCBI lineage: Eukaryota > Metazoa > Chordata > Mammalia > Rodentia > Muridae > Rattus > Rattus rattus. Next base: position 267,747,355 of record NC_046154.1, read on the forward strand.
AGTGTTGACTGCTCTAGAGATGGCTGCATGAACCTGGGAGAGCAGCGCCTAAAAATGAGGCAGACTGAAGTCTCACGCAATAGCCAACTTTATTCAGAGCATCAGACAGTTCATACTCTGAGAGTAAAGAGTCACCTGGGTAAAATGTATAATCTCTCTCTCTCTCTCTCTCTCTCTCTCTCTCTCTCTCTCTCTCTCTCACACACACACACACACACACACACACACACATACATACACACACATAGACACACATTCACACACACGCACACTCACACAGACACACACACTCACTCTCACACACACATACACACACTCACACATACACACACACACTCACACACACATACACACTCATACACAGACACACGTACACACACAAACACAGAGACACACACGTACACACACACAGACACATACATACTCACACACACAGACATACACATAAACACACACACATACACACGTACAGAGACACACACATACACACACAGATACATATATACTCACACACACAGACATACACATAAACACACACACACACACACACACCCCTATTTTGCCACATGTGACAAAACCACATTTTCTATAGAGGTGGATAAACCACTAGTAGACAGCTGTAACGGACAGTCCAAAGTGAGCTCACTCCTATCCGTTACCCATGGGAGGGGCTCAAAAGCTCATCCCAAGAACAATTCTGTTTTTGAAGGTTTTGAAGAAACTTAGGCCATAAAGACTCTTGTCTTGTTTCCTTGTGAGTATTCTTAAAAGCACCCAGAATTGCTGGGTGGGGTCATTTTGCTTTAGCCAATATATGTATTTTAATGACACTAAAAGTATTTCAGCTTTGTGTTTCATATTTCTCAAAAAAAAAAAGTTTTCACTAAAAAACTAATAAGCCAGGAGGGTCTAACCTCAGATAGTATCACAGATGGATCAAGAGACTTTTGGCTTTTCAGGACTATTGGATTTGGACAGTGTGTGACATTTAAGAAACGATTTCTTATGTATATGTATATGAGTACACTGTAGCTGTCTTCAGACACCAGAAGAGGGCATCAGATCCCATTACAGATGGTTGTGAGACACCATGTGGGTGCTGGGATTTGAACTCAGGACCTCTGGATGAACACCCAGTGCTCTTAATTGCTGAGCCATCTCTCCAGCCCCAAAAAAGGATTTCTTAATTTAAGAAGTGTAATATAATGTCTGGATGTTTAATGATAGAAGCAGGCGCTACAGCATTTGGTACCAGTCTTCCAATGTTAACGTCTCCCCCTAAATGTAAAAGAAAAAAGTCATGGCATGTAGTGCTTTGTATTTAATTATATTCATTTGCTAAAAGTGTATGAATATTCCGTGCTAAAAGCACAGAAGCCACTTGGGAAGGGATACTGGGTTAAAGCACAATGAACTTGAGCGACACCGAGGACATTTCTCATAGACAGACATGGCCACCACAGCCAGCTTATTCTGGCTTACATTTGTTTGTACATTTGTTTGTTTTTCCCTTCCCAGCTCAGGGTCAGATTCTTCAGTTCTAGTACACCTTCTTCATCCTCAGGGCTCTCTGTCCACACATTCCTTACGGTTTTGCTGCCACAGTGTCCTGTGCCTGTTAAAGTACCGCTTGCCCGTCAACCACCCGGAGGAGTTTGATTGTGAGGAGGCATCGCTCTCTGATTTATCATGAAGTGGGGTCTAGTTGTCAGTATTAGTGCTGATTAGTGTGATCACACAGAAGACTCTTTGGGGTGTTTAAAAACAGGCGAAGCTCCTTTCTGTTCTTGTCTTTAACCTTTAACCTTCTACCTAGGACCCTGTAAGCCAAGCATCAACTCATGCATGTCGTTTGATATTCGGATTAGTGCTTATACATGCTGATATAACTGCTACATATGTTCGAAACACATGTACACATGCATATACCCATACATCCATGCACACATAGATAAAGTTTACATGTAACCATATTATGCAAGTACTGATCAATTCTGTATCCTTTCATGCCCCAAACATATTAATAGAGAGCCAGGTACATTAGATACCTTATCACACATGCTCTTCTACATATGTACACGTAAATACATATCTGGGAGAACTTTGAATGACAGGATGTGTTGAACAAGAGATAAAAGAAATGAGTGAAGTGACCCATTAGTATCATAAGAAGAAGTCATCTGTGTGTGTGTGTGTGTGTGTGTGTCTGTGTGTGTGTCTGTCTGTCTGTCTTCTCTTCCTCCTCCTCCTTTTCTTCTTTTTTTTTAGTAACCCTAAACATATAAGGAGGGTATCATACCCCTCCTTAATGTCACATTTGAACCCAGGCAGTATGGTTCCAAATTTTCAATAGTGTCAACTACTACACGACCCTTATGATCTCATTTGGGAGGGGGAGGTATTTTGTGGGAAACTTTAATACAACATGAGATAACGCAGCCGCCTTTGAGTTGATTGATTTCTTTTTCTGCTAGCCCGTCCATTAAACTGGTTGGATTTTATTGTGAACCAAACAGAGCAGACTGTGCGTCTTTCTGAGCACAAGGTGATGCTACGACAGCATCCAGTCAAACTGTCACTCCTCACCGCGTGCATCGCTGAGACTCTGCTTCCCTTTGACAGACGTAGGTGGCGCAGACCATATTTCACCTAGAACCAGAAGGGAGTTAGGGTTTCATACGGACTAACTTTGTTTAAGATAGATGCTGCAGTTGCTAGGTATTTAAGTGCTAAGGGTTTTGTTTATGTGAAATTGCTATCCTTTAGCAGTTGTTTGCCCCAAGGATTTGGGGAGTACTAAAGATTTTTATGTTCATAAAGTATGCTGCACTTGTAGTTAAATGTTCTATAAACATCAAAAGGAAATTTATAGCAACGGAGTAGTTTGTGCTTAGGTTTTGTTGTTATTGCCCTTATAAAAGCTATTACATCAGGGTACGAGTGTATCTGAGTGAATTATGAGAAGAACTGGTTAAGACTTCTCTCTCTCTCCTTCAGTCTCTTGCCTTTTATCCCTTCTTCCCCTCCTCTATTCCCCCCCTCTCCTCTTCTTTCTCTTCCTCCTCCTCTTCTTCCTCCTCCTCCCCCTCCTCCTCCTTCTCCCCCCCCCTCCTCCTCCTTCTCCTCTTCCTTCTTCTGTATTTGGTGCTAGCTGTCAAACCTGGAGACCCAAGCAAGCCAGGTAAATGTACCACCCTTGAGCCATACCTACAGCCATAAGGGAGAGTTCATTAAAACTACATATATAATAACCTTCTCTGGTCTTATTGGTTTGAAAGATGATAGAAAAGAATGAACTAGCTTTTCCCCCTGACTGCTGAAATATACTAAGGTTTTTTTTTTTTTTCTAGACCTTGGTCCAATGCCCTATTCTTCTGTAATCTACTGAGTGGCTCTGTGAGGCATCTTAAGTCACTTTGAGCCCATCATAGTAGGGGTGAGGAGTCATAATTACTTACTAGTCTGGTGCAACATCAAATAAACACCGCTGTCACATATCAATTAAAACAGAAGATAAAGGCCACTTCAGTAGTCTCTTTGACACACAGACCTGAACCAAAAGGAAGGTTAGGATACCATGTGTGCCAATTAGACAGTTCCAAATTGTTCTTGCTTTGACACCTGACCAGAGGATATATGAGTAGTGATGCTTAGATTGACTATGTCCTTGACATGAAACCTGGAGAGAAGCCATTATTTTCATTGAAAAGGACAGTATGTCTCTTAGTGGTCTTAAAATACATTAGAAAAGATAAAGTGAACCTGTAGCTACAGAAGAACAAGGAAAGCTTATAATTCTAGAGATCTGAGCACTTTTTGCCTGATGTATGTTATAATTATCCCAATTTCTCCTTGGCAGTAAGGATGATAGAATCAACTGAAGACTTTTTGGCAGTCGTATATATAGAATTTTAAAACATGGAAAAAATAGTTAGCAACAAACCACTTTTAGCCCAGTTAAATGATAGATATTTATAGTTAATTTTGACTATGTAGAAACTGCTTTTTTAAAAAGTATTCTCAGGACCTGGACTACCTGAGTGTCAGAGTCTCTGTTGCCTATTCTGCTTTTCTGAAACTAGCGATGGTCTCTGACTAACAAAACTCACCTCAAGGCAACCTTGAGACTCAGCTAGGACTTAGTCCGTGAAGTGGAAAGGAATCCACATTTAATATACATTTTGGTGTTCTATTAAGCCTCAGTATCTCCTGATGTCATATTTGGACTCTGTTCAAAAGATTTTTTTATATAAATGAAACTCATCAAGTATATTGTCTCTGCATAACTTTTAGATATATCAAATTTCACGCTATAAAATTATAGACTGTTAGTATTCTAAAATTTTATTGAGTGTCTCTCATTCATCACATTATCCTCTCAACAAGGGTTGATTGAGTATGAATGGAATTCCACTGAAGAGTCAGTGAGCAAGCCTTGCTTGCACAGACTAAGTGACATATGTCCAAGCCAGTACCTGGTGGGACTTCTGGTGGGGAGAAGCTTCCTGTCCTACAGAGCTGTGTTCTGTTCAAACCATCCCTCAGGGATCCAAGTCCTCAATCTGTTGTAATAATTTAATAAGCAAAGGTGTCTTCCTAGGATAAACAGTAACTTTCAGAGTTGCAGATTCAGTTCTCATCTAGGCCAGGTGGATCTGGTAAAAATGAAACCTTTGCTATAAGGTAAAAGGGAAGCTGCTGTTGGATCATATTCTCTGCAAAGACACATTAAATTTAGTGCAACACCCAAATACCATTACTGCTAATTATGATCTAGCGTTAGCGTGATTCTGGTCCCCAGTTAGTCTACCTATGAGTTTTTTCAGTCCTCCCAAATCCCCGACTTTGATGACCTGACTAAAAGTATCTGTACAAATGCCCCATCTTCATTGGAAGTTTTTCCTTGACCCATCCCAACTCACTTTTTAAAACTTCTTATTTATGTATGTATTTTTTATCATATGTTAGTGTTTACCTGCATGTATGCATGCACATCACATGTGTGGCTGATGCCCTTGGAGGTCAGAGGAGGCTGTCACATCCCTTGGAACTGGAGTCACAGATGAGCCACATTGTGGGTGCAGGGAACTAAACTCAGGTCTTTTAAAGATTTCTTTAACCTCTGAGCGGCCTCGTGATTCTCCCAGTCTGTTTCTTGTCGGATCCACTCCACGGTACGCTCACAGATGGGTCTGCCTGCTCTTCCGCCATGAGGCCGGCAGGTTGCTTGTTCCTCTTGACCTGTCCACAGAAGCCTGCTAGTTTGGGATGACTGCCATGCAGGGGATAGATAGGATCCCAGGAGACATGAATCATGGAGGAGAAGTTGCAGTTCATGGATACCTAGTAAATACCAGTAGACGGTCTCTAGGATGATGGTTGCTCTATGTAGCTCTATAACCCCAAGACTTCACAGTCTTCATGGCATGGCTACTGGACATTCACTAGTCTATTTCTTCCGGGTTGGTATTCTAGATTTAGGTCCCATCAAATCCTCCTTTGAAAGCTGTTTGGAGTAGCTGTATTACTTACTTTCTGTTCCTGCGATACAACACAACTCAGTTTATAGAAGGAAAGGTTTAACTGGGCTCATAGTTCCAGAGGGCATGAGTCCATCATGGCAAAGAGGTGTGGGAGCAGAAGGTAGGAGCGGTACCGAGAGCAGGATGCTGACAGCTCGCTTCCCTCACAGGAAGCGGAAAGCTTACTGGAAAAGATACAAGTCTTAAAACTCTCCAAGCTCACCCCCAATGCCATACTTCCTCTAACAAGGCCACACCTCCTAAACCTTCCCAAACAGCACCACTTCCACGCGGGGGAACCCCATATCCGTGTGAATACATGCGTGTATGGGGCACATTCTCATTCAACACCACAATGACAGCATGCCTTTTCTTAGTCGTCAGCACAGTGCTGCCTGCCTGGTCTGTTTGTGAATGAGAAGCAAAGCGACAGGTCTTGTTTTAGACTAAACCGGTGTTCATTAACTTGGAAACTGATCCTTGACAGGAACATTGGAAGAACGTGTTGGGGATAAGGAGGCGTTACTTTGGAACATCTGTTATGCTGCATACAAGTGTTTTTCCTCTACAGGGTTAGTCCTGTCTAAGCCGCTACAATTCAGGAGAGATGAGAAGCAAGAACTCTTAAATGGCTTAGCACTTATTCCACCCAAGCATACCTGGCTCAAGTGGGTAAAAATCATGTCCACAATAACACCCACCGGAGAGTTAATGGAATGCATGTCTTTGGGGCCAGGCTGGTTGTTGCCAGCCTGGGTGCAGAGAAGCCTCAAGCTCCTGCAGTCCTTCCTGACTGACTTGCTAGCTGCCGTATATTCTCAGAACAGTGGTCAGACGGATTCTCGATGAACAGACATGGTACAGTCACTAAGTGAATACAAACATTAAGGTGTCTACGCTCTTCCCTCAGGAAGCCCATCTTTCCACTCCCGCCTTTCCTCAGTCGCCTCTGGGCTTCCCCCCACCCGGTTTGGCATGCTCATTAGTATGATACCTGCCTGGTTCACATCTGGGGATCCTTTGAGTAGAATGGATCCTGCACCAATCCTACGGGCCCTGGTGAAACGCTAGCAAGTGCCCCTGGAGCCAGGATTTTGATACAGTTATTCAGGACAGTTCCTTCCTTTAGTTGCGAGGACAAACACTGCAGCGGCCTCCTTTCCAGCTCATCAGACTGAGCAAAGTGTCACTTTGTAATCTTGCTATTATAATGCAGTGTCACCGGAGAGCAGTCATTTTATAATTGCACCCATCTGTAACACGGCATCACCTACATAAACTTCCTTCCCATCTCTACTCCCACTGGATGACCTGCTCTTTCAGTTCTCCATGGGTTATAATTTCATTCCGCGCCTCTCATTCAGTGTTAGTCAGTCTTGTTGCCACTCGCCCAGGGGAGGCTGACTTCCAGTAATTATTACTTAGGTAATATGGCTGTTAACTGCTGTGAGGTAAAAGATAAATCTTGTGAAATTATGACTGCTAATACTATTGGCGTTACTTAATTTAAAAAAAATTACAGTGTTTCATAAATGAGAGCATCTTAAAATATGGCTACAATTTGCATTTTCTGAATGAAGACAATTTGCTAATTTTAACAACCTTTTTTTTTTGTCCCAATGCACTGTAGCTCAGCCAGACATGAATTGATATCAAGACAGTGTTTTCACTATTTTACATAGCAAGCTTTTTCTTCAAATGAGGTCAGCTCTAAGTAGGTCACTCTGAATTATAAATATACCGGATGGTAGTGTTATGTCATCTGCCAGAAACTTCTCCGCTCACAGGTATTAAGATGTAGGTGCCATGAATTATGTATCGTGATGAAGATGCACGGTGAAGTGCTCATACTCTCTGAGGTGCAGCTCAGGTGTGTCTTAAAAGATGGGGAAAGCCTTGAGCGGGCGAGCCAGTCTCCACTTCTTACTTTTAGTGGCTGAGGGTTCCTGCTGGAAAATGCTGAGTTTCAAAATGTCACCTTGCCACCGAGTGGAGAGCGTCTGCTTTAGCTGCCACAGAACTCCCCTTTGTCATCTTCCTCCTGCTGGGTTCTGAGTTCTAAGTACAATCTACCCCGGGCCCACGTAGCAGCCTCATTTGGGTAGTCTACCTGTATGGATGCAGAACCCCGCTAGTTTTAGTAGTCTTACAGAAAATGCTGATGGGGCTACGATACCAATCTCATTCCCGACAAAGGGTCGGATGCAGGAAAATGTGAAAGCAGGAGGCTTGGAGCCAGATATGGTACAGGAGAGGGAACCCCTGTGGAAGATGAGTCAGGAGGGTGTTTTCCCAGTCAATGAACATTAATCGTGCTGCGCCTCTCTTCTGATGTTTCTATCGCTTACCACGTCCACAACACTTCATCGACTTGTCTGTAAAAGTGAGGTTGAGAGTCAATGAAGGGCTGACAACAGAAGCATGGGAAGCAAGCCCAGGGGAGTCATAGAAGGCAGGGAAGTGTGGATTGTAATTCAGAAGTTTTGAGAAAACAGCTGTGGAGGAGCGGTAACTTTTGATGCGAAGTGGATCTTGACAGAAGCTCAGATCCCCGGTAGTTCAGTGCTGTTCATTTTGTCAACAGAGAGGAGAGATGGATTCTTATGGGATTCAGCAAACTCCAGGGCTAAAAATACAGTTTGACATTTCTTGAATGCACTTGACAAGACTCCACATAAAATTGCATTAGCATTCTTTCCAGTTAAGAGAAGGATTTTAAGGAAGACTGAGCTCTTTTATTCAAATTCACACTTAATTTTTTTGGTTGCCATGACACCTAAAAATTACATACGATTTGGCTTCAGTTGTTTAAATGTATGGTATTTTAGCACGCATGGGAAAATTTAAGGTCTAGAAATTATAACAAAAAGAAAATTACACTTATGAACTTAAAAAAAAATATAAGAAGCCCCACCCCCACCAAAAGCCAATTTATACAGATTCTGTACAATAAAACTTCAACACAACAGGTACCTGATTGCTAACCATGATTTACTAACTCTTGGTATCTTGGAGGGATACAGCTGGCTGACAGATCGAAGTTATTCTACAAATGCAGAAACAAGGTTGTGTGGAGGAGCAAGGGGTTCAGAGTAGAAAATGCCAACAGTCCCCACGCTTGGGTCGATATAGACTTGAAGGCAATGCTGATGGGGGCGGGGCACCTATAGAGAAGAGCTGCCATGAAGAAGACATAGGACTGGGCAAACGGACGGTGTTTGATGGGGAGGGAGTTGGAAGACATCTGCAGCAGAAGCTGTGATTGGCAATCAGTATTCACCCAATGTTGAAGCCATGTTCCGTGGCAGGCTGGTACCCGCAGAGCGGCGTAATCTAAGCCGTTCTTGTCAGGTGTGCACGCCAATCACTCTCTTAAAACCCGTGCCATCCTTGATTTTACTTCCTCTGAAAAACATCTTTCGTAGGTTTGAGAGTTAGGCTCTCTCGCCCTTGCTGCTTAGCTTCAGGAGAAACAGCTTGCAATGTTCAGTCATATTATTTACTCTTTAGAGATTAAGAAAAATAATGCAGACGGTATAGTTTTCCCAAACCAGTGCGGAGGTGTGATCGGTTAACCAGGCCGAACCGCTCGTGGCGTTGTTCTTCTGAGAGTTGACCAAATGGCAGCCTTCCCTTTGATGTTAGTCCTTTACTCCCTAACCCACGTCTCTATAATTTCTAAAGAGGTCTTTGCCCATTCCGACTTGAAATTCCTGAAATTGTAATGCACAGTCAGATAATTATAAGAGTGGGTGTCCCACAGTGGGCATGTGGACTTTTTCATGCCTATGAATTAGCCCTGACACTTCAAAACCCAAGTAGAGGGGCTTGTTTTCCAGGCATGCCACAGAAAGCCAACGCAGTGACAGTATCATTACTAATTACTTTAGAATTTCATGAAAACTATATTGGAAGAGTGTAAGTGGTTATTCCTGGTTGTCGACTTAACTGTATCTGGAATGAACTACAATCCAGAATTGGAAGGCTCACCTGTGATCCTGATCTCCAGGCTGGGAGATACAAGTTTCTGACCTGGATCTTGGTATGGAGATCTTGAGGCAAAGTGGCTATGAATCCCAGGAGCATGGCAGCATCCAGGCAGGCATGGTTCAGGAGATGCTGAGTTCTACATCTTCACCCGAAGGAAGCCAGGAACAGACTGAGCATCCCAAGCCCACCCCACAGTGACACACTTCCTCCAAGACCACACCTTCTAATAGTGCCACTCCCTGGGCCAAGCATATGCAAACCATCACATTCCACTCCCTGGAGACAGGCGGACAGATCTCTAAATTCAAGGTCAATCTTCGGAGCAAGATCCAGGACAGCCAAGATTTTAGGCAGTGAAGGAGTTAGTTAAGAGGAAGCTAGTTATAATGTAATAGAACAAGGGGGCCATGTTCCAGCTCCTGCAAGCAGCAGAACTCAGCAGCTTCAGCCATGTGGCTCTGGCTTTATATTCAAGAGGAGAAGGAGTCTACAGGGACAATTGATGCTGGTTAGCTGGAGCTAAGAAAGAGATCAGCCTCACTGAGGTGAAGTCTTCGAGGAAGTGTTTTTTGAGAGCTCTGTTCCAGAGATGCCAAGGTTGTACCTCGTGCTGTGGCTGGACTTGGTAATGTGTCAGAGTCACCCAGGTGATACTGGTTTTGAAGGCATGAAGGGGTCATGAAGAGCAGCTGAGGCTGGGCACTGTGAGAGCCTGTGGAAGGCCATTGGTGAAGGTGCAGCCTCAGTTGCAATTTATGGCCCAGGACTTGAAGGGGTCAGGCAAAGGACTTGAGGCTTGGCACCATGAAGGGAGTCTGTGAGAGGCTATAGGTGAAGCCTAGTTGTAGCAGAAGACCCCAGTGTATTGGAGACTCCAGTACCATGGGATGACCACCAAGAACAGCAACAGTGTAGTGTGGATCAACCTGAAGTTAACTGCTACAGAGCGCAGAGCTGGAGAAGTGAAGCCAGCCCTTGGGAGGATGGTGTGTGAATCCCAGACATTGAAACAAGCTGTTACATTGAAGCTGCCTTGGAGACTGAAAGACCTTAAAGATGCCAGAGCCTTGGGCTATCTGCTGAGGAAAGCTGCTAACAGGGAGTGCAACCAGCTCAGGAGAAAGAAGTTTGTTGCAGTCAACAAGGATGAAAAAGGAGTTGGAGATCTGAAGACCCCTTTGACATCAGACATGGAGATGGCAGAGTGTGAAGTTTGCCCAGCTGGTTGCCTGTCTTAATTCAGGGATTACAGTTAAGTGATTGGATGGATCTTGGAAGAGACTTTGAACTTTGGACTTTTAACATTGTTGACACTGCTATAGACTATGGGGACTTTGGAAGTTGAACTGAATGTACTTTTTTATTATGTTGAATTTAGGTATGGCCTCCATAGACGTATGTGTTTGAACAAGCCTATGGAGGCCAGGGAGTGGAATGTGATGGTTTGCATATGCTTGGCCCAGGGAGTGGCACTATTAGAAGGTGTGGCCTTGTTGGAGGAAGTGTGTCACTGTGGGGTGGGCTTGGAGACCCTCCTCCTAGCTGCCTGGGGATGCTCAGTCTGTTCCTGGCTTCCTTCGGGTGAAGATGTAGAACTCAGCTCCTCCTGCACCATGCCTACCTCAATGCTGCCATGCTCCTGGGATTCATAGCCACTTTGCCTCAAGGTCTCCATACCAAGATCCAGGTCAGAAACTTGTATCTCCCAGCCTGGAGATCAGGATCAAAGGTGAGCCTTCTAATTCTGGATTGTAGCTCATTCCAGATACAGTCAAGTTGACAACCAGGAACAGTCACCACAAAGAGTGAGCTAGCTTGAGATGGTTCTTGAATATACCAAAAAGGCGTTTGAGTGACACTGCACAGTATCAGATGCCTGGTGGGGAAGAGGGTGCCCGTGGAGGGACAGAAGGCATAGGGACAAATGCAGGGAAGGCGGGCTAATGCTCATCTGCTCTGAGGCTGCCAGTTTCAAATCAGAGAGCTGGTGAGAGCATGAGGTCTGTGGTGAGGGAACGGCTGAGACAGTAGTAGCAGATTGTGAATCAGCAGGAGTCTGTTACTAGCCCGCAGGGCAACATGGCATTTCTGGAAGGTGTTCCGGGGGTAAAGATAAGGCCCGAGGGTGTGAGGTTATCCAATCCTTCCCTGGAGAATGACCCCTGCCTGTGTTAGCAGCCTGGACGCTGCAGCACCAAGACAATCGGTCGGTCACATCTACGTGACTTTGTTCAGATTGCATCTAAAGTACTCATGTACGCAATTTATATAATCCACAGAGGTAAAGAATAAATACCTGGCTTCTTCACTTTTCTCTGTTCTTATGAACATTTATTTTTTAAATATATGACGACGCCAATGGCTAGGCCCACGAATGGAGTTTACTTTAAGGAAGGCTGCTGTTTAGAACGTTAAACATCTCATTTGTACTTAAAGTTTGGGGACTCCAACTGTCTATCAATGTTGGGGTTCATCACACTGCTTAAGACATCACCCAGGTAGTGCTGTGATTAGTGCTGGTCATTTGGAACGTGTTGTTATGACGGCTGCCACTCCAGCAACGGTGACAATGTGAAAGGAAGCTGGCCTGCCATTCCAGAATCCTCTCTAAGTGTTTTCCTCCTTTTGAGCAAGTAGTGTGACCCAATTCTATCAGGTACATTATTATTATTTCTTCTTCTTCTTCTTCTTCTTCTTCTTCTTCTTCTTCTTCTTCTTCTTCTTCTTCTTCTTCTTCTTCTTCTTCTTCTTCTTCTTCTTCTTCCTCTTCTTCCTCTTCCTCTTCCTCTTCCTCTTCCTCCTCCTCCTCATTTTACAGTTTAGGGAGGGAGACACAGTGCAACACAGGTTATAGGTAATCAATAAATATGCTTTGAGCAGTGAGGTTCTTTGGATATGGGATAGTCCTTGACAACATAGAGTTCTTTTACTCAAAAATGTAGCATCAGTACAACCTAATCACTGGAAGTTTGTGGTGACAGTTAGCTTTGATGAAACATCTCTGCAGACTCTTATATATGACCCTCCCATAGTAAACAGAACAAAGGTAAAGATAATTGTTTTCTGTCTACTGAGTTAGGTTCAAGTTTCAGTCTCATTGCTTATTAATAAGACCTAAGCCTTTGTATCCTCATTGGTAAATGGATACATCTTTGTAAACCATTTGGCATGGAATGTGTATTATAAGCGATCTCATACGTGATGGCTATTAGGGGCTGGAGAGATGTTCCAGTAAGAATGCTTATTCTGTAAGCAAGAGGACCCAAGTTCAAACTACAAGTATCTGTGTAGAAAGCAGAGTGTGTCTGCATGTGCCTACACCTCAGCACTGGGGGACAGAAATAGACAACATGAGAGTCCACTGGAGGGCCAGCCATGCCTGAACACTTTGCTTCTGCTTCAGGGAGAAACCATTTTGCAAGGCAAGAGGAAGACATGCAAGGGCTTCTTCTAGCCTCCACATGTGTACACACTCACACACACATGTGAATACACCATACTCAGACACCACATGTGAATACACCATACTCACACACACATGTGTGAATACACCATACTCACACATACACACACACATGTGAATACACCATACACACACACACACATGTGACATATGTGAATACCATACTCACACACACACACACACACATGTGAATACACCATACTCACACACACACACACATGTGAATACACCATACTCACACACACACACACATGTGAATACACCATACTCACAGACACACACATGTGAGTACACCGTACTCACACACTATAAAATAAATAATATCTAGTACATTTTTTTCCTATTTCCTTACAGAGGAAGTGTGGATTATACTGAGAGAGGTTTTGTGAATTAAATTAGTGGAATTCAATATGTCCTCATCTGTGTGTGCAAATGACGTAGGTTTGCAGAATGTAGCAAACAGCACAGGGAATTTACATGGCAGCACAGAAGAACTGTGGCCAGTAGGTAGAAAGCAGTTACAAGGTAGCCTCTCTTCTTCCTACCTTTTCAGCTTTGCTGTGCTCCTGTCCAGCCTATTATTCTATTCTACCTCTCCTGCTACTCTTGGTGCTTTATGTGTATGGCTGGTAAATTCACTTTTTAATTTGTATTGCTTGACTAGGCATGCAAAGTGACATGCTAACCCCAACCACCAGGATGTGGTGGGGTCATGTTACATGCCGGTGTGAAGCATCTAGGAAATATCTGGGTGTCAACACTTGGATGTCAAAGTTACATTGGGCTCAGTTGAGTCATGGGGGGACCACTTGGATGTGTTTGCCTCTGGAAACCACTGCAGTGAAAATGGGGTGCTGAATTGGAAGAATGCCATGAGAGAACACGGACATTCGTGAGAACTGTTGAATAATGGTGCTGAGAACAGTGTTTCCGGGTCACCCTGGCAATTCAATGCCGTTCAATCCATCTCCAACGGTGACACAATCTCCCTTCATTAGTCCTTCCCAAAGACTTTGCTGATTGTGCTTCTTGGCCCCTCGCCCAACTCCATTAGTATCCCCACATGCTGGATCTGCTCCAGGAGTGGCAGGTGCTTCTTTGTCCTTGGGACATCTTTTGTTTTACTTCCTAGACCTGGATGGTATTGGAAAACATAACCAATCTTATCTCTTTCCATTAAGAATCTTTTATATGTCGCTCAGCCTGTCCCAGCTCTTCCCGCAGTGGCCTACACATCCATTGTTGATACTTGTTGAACAGTTTATAATCTTCAAATCTTACTTGCATTCACAAGCCATTGTATTCTAGCCTTTCATTTTCTGTTCCAGATGTATCTGTATATTGTAGCATTAAGATTCAACGAGTGAGTACATGAAGGAGATTATGATAGTTGGCAGATGTATGAATTCTGGTCACACTATCATTCTTAGACATACCCAATCTCTGATATCACCTCGCTTCCAATTTATTAACAGAAGACTAATATTTTTGATTGCATGTCCTTTCCTTTAGATATTGCAAAATGGGTTTTCTGAAATTAGTTATTGAATCAAAGATTTCAAAACATTTTCCAGACGATTATTAGATTCTAGAAAAATCCAACTGGGTGCTTTCAGTATATGGTGACTGACAGTCACACCTGAGTTCCAAGTACCAGTCAGCAGACCAGAGGTACCTCCTGTTTCCCTCTCAATCCCTTCTGTCTTGCTTGGAGAAAAGAGTATCACTTGACAAAACAGGCTAGGAAATGTGAGAGATAACTTAGTACAAAACTGAGTAGCATTTTCTTTTAAACCATTTTCGTTAGTAACGTAGTTTCTGGAAGAGGCTGACCACCCTCCAGCGGAAGTACACACATCCAAAAGAAGTGCAAATTGGATACGATAAGTTTCAAAACAAAAAGACATAAAAATAAGTGTGTAAGGAAGGGGGTAGATCTAAGAGGAGTTGACAATGGGGTGAATATTATTAAAGCAAGTTATACAGAAGTGTCAAAGAACTACCAAAAATATCAAGGAAAAAGAAATATGCAAAATATAGTGTCCTGGGTAGAACTCTAGTAGATTCTATGAGATTACCACATCCCATTTTCTTGTGCATTTGGGGTTATTGTAACCCATCCTCCTGAGACACTAGCCCACACAAATTTTCCTCAAACATTTTCTTGCTTTTATCTTGCATTGAACCCTGTATTTGAATGAGAGGGTCCCAAGATAATTAGACTAGTTCTATGGCCTTGAAAGTGGTTAGGGACAGAGGAAGGGTATGGCTGAGCAATAGGCCTTTTCCATTTCCAGAGTCCTGGAAGTAGGAGAAGAGAGACTTGACAGGCAGCAACAGGAGTTAGGACTTCTACCAAAAGTCAAAGTTCAACTACTGTGGTTTTCTGGAAATATAGGAACAAGAATTGAAAAAGAAAAGCAATGGCCGAAAGAATTCATTTGAACTGAAGCCTAAGAGAAGTTCTAAGTGAGGGGACTCACAGCCTTAGCTCGTGGAGACATAAGCTAAGACAATGGTGTCTTAACAGTCAGCCTGTCAGCACTCAAGACCCCTTCAGCCACCACCTGAATGGGACAGTTTGACCATGTTTGTGGCTAGACAGATTAAAAGAGTAAAAAGGTTCTCTACAGAAGTGACTTTTGGCCTGTGGGTTATCACTGGTGATTTCTGTGGAGAAAATGAAGCTTCACCTTTTATGTAGACCAAATGTAGCCAAAGAAACCAGACTTTCCTCCAGACTGACATCCAAGGGGAGAGCCGGCCTAGAATGGAAAGGCTTGTGCTTGGCAACAGGTTTAGTCATTACAGAACAACATCAGAAGACTAGTGTGTTCTAAGCGGGCAATTAGCGTGCTTTATTACTGAGGCAATGATGCAACCATGAGCCGGGACAAAAATCATATTAGCCCTCCACGTAGGCTTTGATGTTCTTATATTACTACTACTACTACTACTACTACTACTACTACTACTACTACTACTACTACTACTACTATTATTATTATTATTATTTAAAATCTTCTTCCATTTTAAATCAAGAGAGATAATTCTGGTCCAGAATCTAACATTCTCTAAGTACTTCTGTCTTATACATGAGCCTCCCTATCCAAATACACCAGTTGTCTTACAAATATGAAAATAACACACACTCGCATTGACCCAAATTTGAAGCCTGTATTTTTCTGATCTTTATATGCGTCATTTCTACACCACATGAGATGCCTTATGAATGGATGACCTAATTTCGCATCAATTCATCAGAAATGTTCATCTAGGGTTTTCACCATCCTGGGGTCTCTGTACTTTCTACCCCTGGAGTGCAGGTTCCGTGCACAGGGCCGGCTCCTGGGAAGTATCCTTTCCCCTGAAGCCCACACAGTGAAATAGAAAGCAGAAGGTCGTTTTTATTTGGGCTTAAAGTCTCAAAGAGCACACTGTGTGTTTCCACGTACGAGTCTACTGCCAAGTCCTTGAGTGTGGAGCTGATTTGTAGGTCCGCTGGGCATGGAGAGTTGGCCTTGTTTTAATCAAGTCCACCTGAGATACCTGGAAGCCCTGAGGTCTAGGTGCAATCCTCTTGCCTCCTGTGCAATCCTCTTGCCTCCCGTGGGGTAATGGAACTGGAAACTTATGGACTAAAAAGAAGATAATCTATAGAATCCAAGTTCCTATTTGACCTCTGCCATTGGATTTGTAATAAAGAGGTCGCTCAGCTTCACTGAGTCCCTGTTTCTTCATGGAGTGGGGACAGCTTTGTGCATAGAACTATGTCTGAGCCTTGCACAGAAGGGTCTGGCTTCCATGGAGCATCCAGCAGAACCAGAAGTACAAATGACCCACCCTCTCCAACATGTCCTTTCATCTCTTAAATGCCCAGATCGAGTTAGACTAGGTAGGAAAATCTTCAAGACAGGTGGCTGGCTTTGAGAATCTACTTATGTTGACCATTTTCCTCCAGAGCGTTTTGTTTTCTTCAAGACACATACAGCCAAATAGGCCAGAAGCAGAAAGAATGGTGGGAAATGCAGAAAAATTACTCACATTCCTATTACCAGGAGAAATACCAATGGTGGCATACTGCAAGTACACAGCTACCCAGTCCTTTATCGAAGCGCGATCTTGTCAGGTGCTTGGTCTGGTGTAACTTTAATTCTTTTCAAGGCCTATTTTTAATGATGGTTCTTAAGTACTTTAGCCTCCCTTGTAGCCCACCACCCACCAGAGGTGGTGGAAAAGAAAGGATATGGGGGTGGGGTGGGGTGGTAAGTGGACCTATTTAGAGATGATTCTTTGGAGCAGCTCCTGTCCGTGTTGTCTGTAGATTGGCAGCTCAGTTCACAGGTTAGCATCAGTAGCTTGATGTCCTCGTAAACACTTCATGGATACACCAGCAGTCCAATTTGGTAAGGTTAGGTTATCCACAGTGGCGACACGACCTAGCAGAGACAGACAGACCTCAGCCTCAGCTCAAGTCAGCATTAGGGACCAAGAGGATCGAGAGGAGAAGTTCTCAGCTGTGCCTGTCTCAGGGAAGTGAAGATCAGTGAAAACTGGAGACCCCAAAGCATTGCACAGCGAGCTGTACCAGCAAGCCAAGCTGTGTCTCTGTCACTGCCCATCGAGTCCTATTATCCCCTCCAAACATCACGTGTTCTTCACGCGTCTTGCCTCAGGATGTGTCTTGACTTAGCACGTGCGTCTGTCTCAGTTGACATCACTCTACCAATCAGCCCAAGTCTGCAGAAGTGACAAGAAAGTGCAGCACACCACCAGAAGTCTTTTGGTGTGTTTCTTTCTACGGAGTCTTGACAAATGCAGCTCAGCTCCACAGTGTAAGGCGGACATGTGTGTCGTTAGCAGAGAATCCTTCATCGCGTGCCCTTTAACCTGCTTGCTTTAGCAGAACATCTTTCTTCTGTGTCTGCCTCAGCTAAATGTCCTTCCATGAATGTGCCTTAGCCTTTCATACCTGTGTCCACCTCAGCTGAACCTTCCTTCATGTGTTCATCCCAGCAAAACACCATCCAACTGACTTTCCAAAGAACCCTTAAGTTCCACTTCAGTCTGGCTTCCCGCACTTTCTAGCTGTGCCCTCTCCCCAGGGATCATGTTATTTTCCTTGCAAAACTTCTCTTCATGAGGACTTTAGGATCAAGATCTATGTAGTGAAGGTTTCGTCTAAGTCAGTTATTCATAACATAAAAGGCCCACATTGGGTGTTTCCAGTGCACAGTCCTGAGGTATCAGTCTTTTGCTTCCTTTGAGGTCTTGCTGTATTGATGTCAAGAGTGCCCGCTACAGTCTGAACTGAGTCAATTAAACCCTAGGTACCCCTTCCCTCTACTCCTCAGCCACTAACTGCTACCACTATACGCACTGACCTCATGGGTGCGACTGTTCGTTCTACCTTGGTGATCAAACTACTCTGAATCATACTATTTACGTCTGACTCATTCCACCTAGTGCTTCCTGGGTTCACTCATATTGTTGCCTGTCCCAGAGTTTCCTTCCTGTTAAAGGTTAATAGTCCGACAGCGTTTTATGTATTCGGCCATTGAGGGCTATTTGGATGGCTTCCAGTCCCGGGCTATTGTGAAGACGACTTCTGCAAACACGGCTATATAATTTTGTGTCTAAGTTCCTGCTGTCAGGAAGTGGGTTTGCTGGCTGGTACAGTGATTCTGTGCTTTGGATTTTATGGAATCACACTATTTCTTTTTTCCCTGACAGAAGATGCTCAGTTTGTGTCCCCACAGTAACTCCCAGGGTTCCGGCTTCCTGGTCGTCTCCAGTGAATATCTGTAGAACAAATGAATCAGTAATATGTTTCTGTTCAATGGAGGGGTCTTAGTATTTATCTTGTCACTTCCTGGTGACAGGTACTATGATTTTTTTTTTTTTAGTCCATGGATCCCTGTCAACTTCAGTAGAGTCTAGCCCTAGAAAGTATTTCAAATATATTTGTGATGGATAATTTAATTTTATCCTTACACACAGAAGATGAAGGAAGAAAGTTCAGGGAAGTCAACCTAGAGTTAAGGGCGATTTGGCAGGCTTTCAGCATTCAAGTACATGCTGGTGCATCAGAAACAAAGGGAACGTTTTCCCTTTTGACTGGATCTGTGTATGAAGATTAAATTTTTGGCATTCACTTGGCCATCCCATCTCCTTCTCTGCATGGTAGGGCAACCCCTATCATGTAGAATGCCTGCAGCAGAGGCAATCATGTTTTAGAACAGTCTCAAGATAATTAAAATGTGGCTCTCAGCCATTTGATGAAACAAGGCAGGGAGAGAATAAGAGAGTTAAGTACATAGCCAGGGACAGAAGACAGAGTGCAAGGGACAGCTATCTTACCAAGAAAGGGGACTGGGCCCAGTCCTTTTGTCACCCATGTTGTAAAACCTCTCTTCAGCAACGTCTCTCAGGTTAAAAATAAATAAACGGGGCATATCTAACGGAAGTCCAGTGAGCCTTCTTACTCGTGAGATCATTTAGCTTGCAATGACCCAGCCTGTCGTTTCAAAATAGAAAAAAAAAATGTTTTAAAGCAGAATGATACACACAACTTTTGGTAAATGGGGGAGTTCTTAAACCTGTAAGCTCTGTCAGGTAAGAAGATTTGCTGGGCAAACTATCACAGGCGACCGCCCTTCCTTTCCGTCTTTACACAGTAGATTCATCATTGTAGCCCATTGTTCAGAGCACGAGGAGCAGGGTCCTCGCAGTCTCCGCCTAATGCTTATAAACAATCCAGTCTTCCCATAAACACAGTCCCGGCCCGGGATGGTAATGGGGATATTTATTTATTCACAGCTGATGTATGTTCTCCATTTGCCCGTGGCTG
Organism: Rattus rattus; assembly: GCF_011064425.1. NCBI lineage: Eukaryota > Metazoa > Chordata > Mammalia > Rodentia > Muridae > Rattus > Rattus rattus. Next base: position 267,767,180 of record NC_046154.1, read on the forward strand.
TGTCTCTGAAGGCAGAGTGAAGCAGATTGTTACAACTTTAATTAATGGCCGTGTGCTGAGTGTGCTTCCCCTGGAACCCTAACATCTCTCCCTTTTCTCAGATCTTTGCCTCACCTAATTCGCCATGCCCTCAGGAAAGCTATTAATAATTTAATCTTCACAGCTTATAAAATGGAAGACGGGTTGGGGTATAAACTGATTAAAACGTACACGTACAAATCATCCATTTAATTATAGTTTCTGGGCTTCGGAGGCTGTAGTGATTGTTTTGCTAATTTCATGGTCATTGTGTTCTCTGTGGCAGCCTTGCCAATTATGTGTGTAGACTGGGTTTGGGGAATCCTGTCCCAGCAGGCTCCCTGCTTCATGTGAAACCCAGGTCTTCTGTTAGAGCAGTGGTTCTCAACCTTCCTAATGCTACAGCCTTTGAATATGGCTCCTCCTAACAGTGGGAATGGGGGCGTCTCTGAATCTTTTGTCTTTTCTTGTGACCCCTTTCCTCCCACTGGGTTGACTCGTATTTGATATGAGGTCTTATTGTATCTTTTGATACCATGCTCAGTTGATATCACTGAGAGGCCTGTTCTTTTCTGAGGGGAAAGGGAGGAACAGGGGATCTGGGGGAGAGGGAAGTGTGCAGGTCCTGGGGTGAGGAGAGAGTGGAAGCTGTGGTCAGGATGTATTGTAAGAGAGAAGACTGTAATTTGGTACTGTTATGAATCCTAATGTAAATATAAGTATTTTCCTATGCTCTTAGGCAACGTTTGTGAAAGAGTCATTCAGCCCTCAAAGGGATCCTGACTTACAAGTAGAGAACCATTGTCTTGGAGACTATGTACTTGGAAGTTTTCTTTAGTGACTTACAATCACCCTGTTTTGAACTTAGATTCTGTGACTATTGTGGCCATACCAACCTTCCTTTCCTTCCATCCTTCATTCCTTTCCTCCTTCCTTTCTTCTTTCCTTCCTTCTTTCCATCTTTTATATTATTTCTCCCTCCTTCCCTTCTTCCCTCCATCCCCCCTACCTTCCTTCTTATTTAAAGATAAGTCAGTCACTTGGGTTTTGTCTTTTCTAGAAAAGTTTTCTAGAAAAGAAACGTAAGTTACTTCTCAAAGGTCCTCAATCTTCCTCAGTGTCTGTTCCACCTACTAATATTTCCTACAATGCAGATTCAGCTGGAGTAGTGAAAGAAAAAGGTCCCCCTCAGAATTCATTACTTCAGTTATGGCCTGACTAACAAAGAGAACTAAGAGAGAACCCCTGCTTCGTGTGCGCTGTTGACTTGGCCCAGTATTTCCCTCCTTTGTGATAACTGAATACAGCCATGTTGTTTGGTGGAAGCGAAACATTGTCAGGTCACTTTGCCACACCTAAGCTGAACCTCTCCAATGTTGTCCTTGTTTGAGTTGGCATTGATTATGATATGGGAAACTCGCAGTTGAAAATAAGTAGTTTGATCTCTTAATGTCCACGGCGTTTCTGTATCTTGTTGCTTACCCCTGCCACTTTCTGATGGTACACATAATTCATAGGCCAATGTATTACACATCAACAGCCCATTATTTCATTAGTCAAACTCTTTGCACTAAGGATACCCAGTCAATCCAAACCTACACCTTTCACACTGTGATTAAAAGCATGAGTGATTAAAAGCCACGCAGAGCCCCTAGCTTTGGTCTCCAAACTGATGATATAAATTAATAATATTTTAATTACCCTTGATTATATATGCAAGCTATGTTCTGACGGTCTTTCATTTCAAAGGAAATATCCCCTTCGAAGATTCTGGAAAAGATTTGATAAAACAACCCTCTCAGCATTATGCCTGGCACAGAGCAAACAGGCCATCCTGGTGATCTCTGTCGCTGCATCTGCCTGCCGAAGTTCAGGACCGAGGTGGGAGCCTCACAGCCTAGTTACGCTAATGGGCAAATTGTGCTGAGTCAGCTGCATAGGTGTCGGGTTAAACAAAAGCTCATTTCACCGAAATTATCAGTTTAAAACATCTTCTTAGACTCATTAATTGCCTTCTCTGTGTTAATAGATGCCTTCGCTTGACTCCTTATTTTCACATCTTAGTTAATAAAATACTTCTATGAATAGCCAGCTATAACCAACCACCAGTTGTCTGGCTTTCACATAGTATAATATGCAGTGTACAATGTATAATGCACAATGTGCAATGTATAATATATAAATTTACATATGCAGGATCGTGTGGGATTCAGAATATATATATATACATATATATATATATGTATATATATATATACACACAAGAGTTGACCATAATACCCAGGTAGGAATAATTTATTAAAATTTTGATGTGTTTCCAGTGTTTTTCCATTTATGTGGAAGAATTTTTTTTCTCATGGCTGTGTGAACTGGTAAATAAGTAAACATGTCCTTATTCATCCAGGCATTCCCTCCTAGAAGGAAGGTGTCAACACTATCATCGTTACATATGACGCAGGATGCAGGGAGGCAATGGGGTCAAAGTCAAGCTGGATGAAAAATGAGGTCCCAAAACACTGGGGTGCAATCAGGTGATTTCTGAAAGGAGGTGGAGAGGGGTCAGGCCCACAGCTTTGCATCAGCTGTGGACACGTAGGAAGGGAAGGAGCTGGAAATTAGGAGCCCCCTTGAGCACAGTGTCCTCTTTTTCATATAATAATGTGTGAATAGTTTTTTCAAATTTAGCCTGAGTTTTGTGAGCCCAAGACTAAAGTATATATTCTTGACCTAGACTGAATTTTTTTTCTTTTCCTTTATTGGATATTTTCTTTATTTACATTTCAAATGTTATCCCCTTTCCCAGTTTCGCCTCTGGGAACCCCCTATCTCATCCCCTCTTCCCCTGCTTCTCTGAGGGTGGAGGGTGTTCCCCCACCCACCCACTCTCTCCCACCTCCCAGCCCTGACATTCCCCTATACTGGGTGTGGGGAGGAGTCGAGCCTTGACAGGACCAAGGGTCTCTCCTCCCATTGATTCCCGACAAGGCCATCCTTGGCTACATATGTGGCTGGAGTCATGGGTTCCTCCATGCGTACTCTTTGGTTAGTGGTTTAGTCCCTGGGAGCTCTGGTGTGTCTGGTTGGTTAATATTGTTGCTCTTCTTATGGGGTTGCAAACCCCTTCAGCTCCTTCAATCCTTTCTCTAACTGTTTCATTGGGGACTCCATTCTCAGTCCGATGGTTGGCTGCAAGCATCTGCTTCTGTAATTGTCATGCTCTGGCAGAGCCTCTCAGGAGACAGCTATATCAGGTTTCTGTCAGCATGCACTTCTTAGCATCTGCAATAGTGTCTGGGTTTGGTGACTGCATATGGGATGGATCCCAAAACTGTCCTCCAAGAGTGTTGTTCCTTGACTATTCAAGTATCAATCTAGAACCTTGTGAAAGGCTCTGTGCAGACAAAATTGCACTTACTACTGACCGTAAGAGAGAGATTGGCTTGGCTTATCTGGGTAGACAAGAGACATCCCATGCACCCTTAAAAGCAACAGAAAGGGTAGGAAAAATGAGTCAAGGAGATGCCGCAGGAAACGTAAGGTAGAAGAGCTTGCTGAAGCAAGTGTAGGACGGTGACTTCCTGTTACCTACTTAAAGATGGAAGGAGTCCCAGTGGGGATCTCCAGAAGCTTGGAACAACTTCAGCCTTTGTCACACAAGGGAGTACTCTGTGCTAATTAATGCTGGAAATTCAGTTCTGTACACTAGAATGAGCTTCAGAGCAGCTCCATCCCCGGGGTCATCAGAAAGGAACTTAGCTTCTTTCTAGCTCTGCGAACCATCTAGCAGAAAATCAGGAAGACCCTCTGCCTCATCGGATGTCGCCGCTGTGGGGTGGGAAATGGGTGTGGCTATTAGGCGCTAAATCTCCGTTGTTCCAGGAACCGCAGAGAGCCGGTATATTGTCAGTTATTCTAAGCACGACTTCTTCATATTTACTACACCCGTTCACAAATACGCCCCTCTCTTTTTCTTCCTTCTCTCTCTCCTTCCTTCCCTCCCTCCCTTACCTGTCTTCATTTCTTTAACCTTACCCAGCCTCTGAACTAACCTTGCTGCCTGTTTCGAGCAGCTTCCCTTGATCCTGCTCAGTGCCTCTGCAATACCTTTGGGTCCACGTCTCACCACGCCACTGGGGTGTGGGAGTGATGCTCCCGCAGACAAACGCAGGGTTGCTAGGCTACGTTCCATTCTCACCTCCGTCGGGGTGGTGGGTCTGTGGACCACTAACACCTGCTCAGGGGTGGCAGAACACAGCGTAAGATGGGGACCCCAGCCTGTGTCTCTCAGGGCAAGAAACAATGCAGTCTGGAGACAAGGCTGCGGTCCCCAAACTCCTAGACACCCAGATGGCACTGGGAACCTCGAGGAGTTGTGGAGTTGAGAATAGCGCGGGCATGAAGGGACCTTCTGCAGGAGACTTAGGGAGTGTGGTTCAGCTTAGTAATGAAGGCTTCTCCCCACGGCAGGACGAGACGTCCTTGCTTGTCCAAACTATTAATTCATAATGGAGAACGGATACATACAACTTAGGGTGGACCATCGATTAAATACCTTTTGCAGGAAGGAATGTCTAGAAAGGGAAGCTTATTGGCTGAACCCTCGGGTAAAGTGGAAACTTGGGGGTTCTTTGGAAAGTTAATTGAGTTGCATGGGGTTTTGCTGGGGCAAACTCATGAAGGAGTGTTTTTCTGAAGTGGACATGGGAAAGGCTAAAGCAGACTCATGAAGGAACGTTTCACTGGGGCAGGCACAGGAGAGAGGATGTCCTGCTGAAGCAAACGTGTGAAAGGACACGTGATAAAAGATTATTTGCTAGCAGCACGCATCTATTGGTCCGCCTTACCTTACATACTTGAGCTGCAATTGTAGGGACTCCATGGACTTGGGCTGATTGGATGCAAGTGCTGGGCAAGACCCATGCTAAGGCAAGTCATATGGAAGATGTGTGATGTTTGGGGGCGGGGGGGGATAAATAGGACTTGAGGGAATGATAGAGACAGAGCTTGGCTTGCTGGTACAACTAGCTGTGCTACGCTTGTGTTTCATGTCTTTGCTGATCTTCGCTTCCCTGAGAGACACACAGACTGAGAACTTCCCCTGGTGTTCCTGTTGGTCCCTCCTGCTGACTCAAACTGAGACTAAGGCTGATGAGGCCTGGCTGTCTCTGCTAGGTAGTGCCATGGTTGCTGGTTCATATTTACTATCCCAGCTCTCCTGAACTGCACTGCTGGTGTATCTGTAAATGTTTCAGTAGATTGAGCTGCTGCTCCTAACTTGGGAACTAATCTTCTGATTTCCAAACAGCACAGACAGCAGTTGCTCCAAAGAACCTTTGTAAACAGGTCTACTCCCCACCCGTATGTTTTCTTTCCCACTACCTCTGTTGTATGGCAGGCTAAAAGAGAGGTTAAAATGTTTGAAAGCCATCGATAAACATAAGGTTTAAAAAAATTAAAATTACACTCAGGGCTCATCTAGATACTCCATTAGCATTGAGAACTCTGGGCTCTATGTTAAGTGACCAGTTGCCATGGCCTTCTTAGTGGGGTGTCATGGTCACATGTTCCAGGGTAGGAATCTGGTCAGAAGCAGATTCAAATGCCTACTGTTCTCAGTTATGAGAACTGCTGGGGCTCTTTAATCTACTCGACCTTCCCAGTTTTTCTGTCTAGTGACACTTATCCCACAAATACCCTTGCTCATAGTGAGCTCTGTTCTGCCCCTGGAGCTGTTGTAATCAGACTCACTGGTTTGTTTTTTCTGTACCATGAATGACTTTCACTGACGGTGCATGTCTTGCCCGACTTTGCATTTTAGGGACTCTTCTAAAGTACCTGGCAGTAGGAGGCTCTCAACGTCTAACTGCTGAAATGGTAACTGGACAACAATTACTCCTGTATGGAGTTCAGTGTGCTGGACAAAAATATCTGATGACAATGATTGGATAATTATGTCTGCTACTTACAGAAGAATGCAGTGATGAAACATTCCCAATTTTCATCTTTTGAAATAAAATATATTTTACACTTTGCCCCTTGTTAGTCAGAGCTCCCAGGGAAAGCTTACAGAGGCAAAGGAGAAAGGCAAATTACCAACAACAGAATAGCAGAGCAAAGGCCCTGGTCAAAGGACACTGGTGCTCAATTAAAAGCGTTTGCTGTGAATTTATGTTGTATAAATACAACTTAAGTTATATTTCACTAGTTGGGCAAATTGTCCTTAGTTTATATGATAGAAATGCCTCAGCGTTAATGTCGCGATGAGCCTCGATGCCATGAGATGGTAGTATTCCAGGCTCCTGTCACTAAGGACTCAATAGGCCATTTGGGAAAAATAGGAGCAGGCTGGGCCTTTAGCCCAGCATGCAGTGGGCAGATTTCTGTGTTCATGGTCTGCATATTGAGTTCCCAGCCTACTGGGGCTAACACAGTGAAACCTTGACTTGAAACAGAGAGACAGACAAGCAAACAACGAAACGCACCAGTAATAAATAGAAGGACACAAGTGGGGGGAGGGGACATTTAGAAGTAGGGCTTGGTAGAAGAGGGAGGGGCTTCCCTCACACACACACACACACACACACACACACACACACACACAGTCGGAGCATTTACATATACACATATGTGGCTATTCCTACATTTTCACAGGGTTATTGATGGCTTTCTTACGTGCTGTCTCCCAACCAGCCTAGTCTAATGAAAGGTAATGCTTTCTAAACAGGTCGCCAGAATGTTCCACAGTAATCTGACATAATGGAGGACACACCAAGTATGGATGCCTGGGGATGCTAGCAAGTAGCATGCAGTTTGATTGGCAGACAATTTGGCGAGATTCTCTGCCAAAGAATGGTTCTGGATAAGTGCAATGTGGTTAGGATTTTGACACCTGTTCTTGCTGTGATCCTGGGCACCTCTTTTGCTACCAACAGTGACAGTGTGGATGACCACCTCATTGACTTGTCTTCCCAGTGAAGTTCACACTTTCATGAAAACAATCAGAAGGATCCCTGTCAGAGACCTAGGGTTGGCAAACCAAGGAAGCTTAGTCTAGTGAAAGCGGTAACTCTGTTTCTACATTGTTGCAAATTCTTTCTGAACTATAACAAGCACAGCAGAAGATGCAGACCGGAGAGACCCGCCTGCATGGACAGCTTCCTTCCAAGAATCTCCGTAGGCAGTGTCACACCCATCCAGCTTTCCTATGGGATGTGGTAGGTAAATATGAGACCGATTTCCTAACACACTAGCTGCTTTTCTAAGGAGTGTGTGCCTAACAGTCTCATATTGTCGAGCACTCTGATCAGGTTCAAGGAAGTTTGAGTGGTGAAATTATTGTTGATTGTATATCCTTTCAAATTAACTCTAGTGTACCCGATAGAAATGCTGGTCCAGTGGTCTTAATTTTATGACTTGACCATAAAAGAAAATAAGAATGGACAAAAGTCATGAGTTTATATTTAAGAGTAATGGCGGCACTGGAAGGGTCATGAGTCTGCTCAAGCATCTCCACTCTGTGTCTATGTAAAACTCTCAGAGAATGACAGACCTACCTGGTAGTGGTCTACCACTACACAGTCGTTAGCCTGGCTTTAAGCAGACCTTACTTCTTGGGAGTAAAGAAACACTGGTAGAGACCAGGGCTTTGTACATAACAGTCTTACAGTAAACTAATGGAGTCCAGGCATGTATGTATCTTATTTCTCAAAGGAAATAAGACTCTTAATATTTAGTTTTTTAAACAGATGGACTCTATCTAAAAACTTATGTATATGAGTGTGTGCGTGTGTGTGTGTGTGTGTGTGTGTGTATGTGTGTGTGTGTGTGTATGTGTGTGTGTGTGTGTGTGTGCTTGTAACTAATTGTATCTAATCCAGATGGACAAATATAATTAGGAAAAGTCAAGATTATTAAAACCTTAATATTTTCATCTGTTGCTCTAAATCTTCATATTTATGAAGGCAAAATTCTTATTTTTCTATTTTTAAATGAGTATTTTATATTATATATCAACACACCCAAAGAACTAGTTCTAACCATGGGAGTATAGTTATACCCTTCATAATATTAAATGGTTTATAATGCTGTTAGTCTGATATTCATTTGTTTATTTAATCACTCTTCAAATATTCAGAAGTCCTTGGAGGCACGAGCCATATATTTTTAATGCTTGACACTCGGTAATGGTTTTTCGATTAATATTGTATACTAAAGAAAACGTGTGTGTGTGGGGGGGTGGTCATATGGACTAGGATGAGACCATTAAGCCTGAGGAATTTATTGTCCGATAGACAATGAGTATGAACATTTTTTCTGCATCTCAAGTTCTGAAGTACTACCAAATCTAACAGGTACTTAGCAGCCACCGCACTGTGCTCTCCCATTTGAGATCAATTGACCAGCAGTATTTGTTTTCTTAGGTGGCTGCTTCATGTAGGGGACAGGGACAGAACACAAATATCGAGCCGTGAGACCCCCGTAGCATCGTAACTGACTCAGGAAGGCACTTACCTCAGTGATTCCCTTACCATTGATCTGTCTAGCCACGACCTTCAAGGAAGAATCGATATGGCTGGCTTCTATTTCAAGATATGGTTGATGAAATTACATCCTTTTCAGGTAGATTCAGGAATGGATTAAGGGAACTTAACCTGTTATATGGGACAAGATGTGCATACAGCTTCTTCTAGAGAATGCGTGTGATAGGTTAGAAACATTGTCAATGCCTGTAGACGCCTCAGCAGGAGAAGGAGATAAACACCGACCTTACTGACCGTGTTTAGCTGTGATGTGCTTACATCAAAACACCAGAACTCATTTATTTCTGAGTCAGGTTGCTCTTTTAGGCCTGGACTTCTATTTTTCTGTCATTGGCTTTGGTCCTCTCACATGTGAATATTCAGAAAATGGTTATGATTTTGCATTTCTGCTTACCTTGCTACACATCAGTACTCCTGTTTTTTTTTTTCTGCTTGTTTTTTGTTTTCTTCTTATTGTTTTCTGGTATTTGTCTTGATTTTTTTTTTTGATGAATTTAATGGCTTGACTGTTTCAAGGGTCCTGAAATGGACAGAGATAGAATCTGAAGACATCATGAGATTCTTGTGGGTTCTAGAACAAATCAACCATCATGGTGCCTGTCTGGGCAGCCAGGGGGCCAGGCCCAAACCTGTCAGTTCTTGATACTCATCTGCAGAGGTGATGTAGAGAGAGCGGAGAGAGACTCAAGTATAAGTACCTTGTTTCTGCTCCTCCGTATTTTACGCACAGCATCCCCTCCCTGCTGTCTCTTTTGTCTCAATATCATCTTCTCAGTGAACCCTGTGCCGACCACCCCTACAAGCCCCAGCGTTCCCCTTCTGTGTGATGTCATCTATGCACTCCACCTTGACTTGCTGTGCTCAGGTTTGCCCTTTATCCCCCACTGCCTTATTGCATACCATAGAGCTTACTGTGCTTATCCTTTAAGTTCTATTTCTATAGAGAAATAAACACCGTAAGTTTTATTTTTTTTTTGATTTTAACAATATAGCCCCAGTATTTTACAAGTACTGCACCCCGTAGTTAATTTATAACGAACAGCTGAGAATAAATCCATTCATACTGCCAAAGGGGAAGCACGGAAAGATAGCGAGAACAGGATTTATAAACTAGAGACACTAAGCAAATGTTACATTTGTTCCTATTCAATAGAATACCCTGGGAAACGAAAGTACTTACCTTACGATCAGGTGATCATCAGCATGGTGTTTATTAACATACTCTAATGTATGGAAAGAGGAGCTCGTGGGAAAGTGACATTTAGAGAGGGGCCCTCAGGTGGGAGGGAGATCAGAGAAGGCAGGGGGTGAGAGGGGGCTGAATAAATTATATGCACGCGCACGTTTGAAATTGTCAGTGAACAAATTTAATTAATAAAGGGAGCGGGACAGCATGCTATACCTGAATGAAAAGTAAAATAAAAGATTTTGCTTTCCAACTCCCTGAGAGCAAAATAAAGAGGTTAGTCACCCGCAGTGCTTAAAGATATTTCATGTAAATGGAAAATTGGAAAGGGTCGGTCACTGGAGTCCTTAGGACAGATCCATTAGGCACCACCTGGGGCATGGGGCCTACACTCGAGACTTAGTAATTTATTCCATGCTTTCTCTTCATCTTTTAGGGTTTCTTACCTGCTCAGAGCTTTCTTGGATCTATTGATTGACTGACTGATTGATTGACTGATTGATTGATTGATTAGGGAATTGACACTTTGAAATGCAAATTTAGGAAAGATACAAGAAATGATGAAATGCTCTAGTTTGCCTGCAAAGAAACTGTACTCTGCTCTGGTAAATCTTGATACTTTTCTATGCTTGCATTTGCACGAAGGGTATAAAAAACCTGGTTGACCCTGAAGAGCTGTGAGTGTTCATGAAAGAGTGCTTTGAAAATTACTGTGTATTTAATATGGATAAAATATTAGCGAGAGGACAGGTGCAATTTGAAATGAGAAAGCAGACCTTTAATTTGAAAACAAATTATTACTTCCCGAAATATGCTGATGTTAAGGAATAGGAAGACAGTGTGTCTGGTGAATGCTGTGATCTGGAGTTAGACATGTTCCCCTTTAAGCTCCACCATGACTGTGCTGTGACCTTCACCAGCTGTCACATCCCCCTGTACCACATGACCATCTTCCATGAACTGAGGACATGATAAGACCTAGGCCAGGTAAAACCCATGTTAATTAGAGATCAGTAACAGGTCTGGTGTCCAGGTGTGCCTTTCCCCTAATCAGAGACGTTAGTAGGGATCCGATATGCATAGAAATGGGGGACTTCTCAAATATTCCCCTATTTAAAGCAGAAGAACCTCTAAGAGGTCATTTGGCTGTGAGCCTTTGAAAATGAAGATTGTATTGAATATCTTTATTCTTGCTGATTCCTTCTAGACATTAATCATGTCTTTCTGATTAATGATGAGAACTGAAATTCTTTGTTAAGACACCCCACTCTCTATAATGATATAAAACAAATTGAGAAAAGGGTGTGGAAAAAAATCTGGACTGATTCTGAGAATGTGGCATGGTCAGATAACCCAGGGAAAAGCAGGAACAGTAACCTCTGAATTCGACGTAAGTCTGCAGTCACGTTTCTGTAAATTCTCTTACTCATAGCTATTCATTTTACATAGTGATGTTTTATGTGGACATTTTCATTCAAGTGTAGCACGCATCTGACCATGCTCACCGCAAATGGCATTCCCTTCCCCCCACCACTCCCTGTTATTCCCATTTGTTTTCACAGACAATATCACGTCTGCTTTCATGACCTACATACATAAATGATTTCATGTGTCCACATGAAATCTAGGATTCATAAGACGAGAAAAATGAGGTTTTTGCTGGAATCTGACATACTTCACCTACAGGGATTGACAGTTGCATCTGTTTTTTTTTTTAAGTAAACAACTCAGTTTCCTTTGTGTTTTTTTTTTCTTTTTACTGAAATTCTTTTCTTACATATTATATCCTGATTATGGTTTTTCCCTCCACACCTTTCAGTTCCTCCCCACCTCCCCTACCATCCAGATCCACTCCCTTTATGTCTCTCAGAAGAAAATAACAGGCTTCTAAGAGATAATATTAACATGTAGCAAAATAAAATATAATAAGATAAAATAAAGGTATCACTTTGAAGTTGAACAAGACACATGAGCAGAAGGAAATGACTCCTAGAGAAGGCCCAAGGATCAGAGCCCCACTACTTCCCAAAGGACTCCACACGAACACTAAACTGGAAGCCATACCATACATGCAGAGGACCAGGAGCTGCCTCAGACTCTGAGTTCATATGAGCTGGGCTCAGTTGATTTAGACAGCCTGGTTTCCTTGGCAGTGTCCATCCCCTCTCACTCTTACGTTCTTTCTGCCTCCTCTTTCACGGGTCCCTGAGCTCTGAGAAGGAATTTAATGGGGATACCTTATTTAGAACCAACAGATCCAAAGTTGCTTGCTCGGTCAGTTTGTCTGTCTGTCTGTCTGCCTGATTGCCTGCTCCTCCACTCCTCCCCTGTGTGTGTGTGTGTGTGTGTGTGTGTGTGTGTGTGTGTGTGTGTGTGTGTGTAATATTTGGATGTGGGTCTCTGTGTCTCTATATTTGCTCCTATCTGTTGCAGGAGAGAGCTTCTCTAATGATGGCTGAACAAGGCATTGATTTATGTGTATAGTGGAATATCATTAGATGTCATTTTATCCCTAGCGTTTGACTGGGTTTTTTGTTTTTTGTTTTTTGTTTTTTTTGTTGTTGTTGTTGGGTTTTGTTTTGTTTTGTTTTTGTTTTTGTCAGACCAGCAGTATGTGGTTTTGCGCTAGGTCCTTATGCTATCTACTCTCTGGTTCTTGGTCACTCAAGCAGTACCAGGTATGAGTTCCATGTCGTAGAGTAGGAGTGGGACTCGAGTCAATTTAAGGTTATTGGTGCCATCATTTTGTGATTATACCACTTTTCTTTTTTTCCTTTTTCTTTTTTCTTTTTTTTGGAGCTGGGGACCGAACCCAGGGCCTTGCGCTTCCTAGGCAAGCGCTCTACCACTGAGCTAAATCCCCAACCCTATACCACTTTTCTTATCCAATCATCTGTTTACTAAAATCGTGCTGGCTGGTTTTGCGTGTCAACTTGACACAAGCCGATGTTATCACAGATTGGAGGCCCCTTGAGGAAATGCCTCCATAAGATCCAGCTGTAAGGCATTTTCTCAATTAGTGATCTGGGGTGGTAGGGCCCATTGTGGGTGGTGCCATCCCTGGGCTGGTAGTCTTGAGTGATACAAGAAAACAAGCTGAGCAAGCCAGGGGAACAAAGCCAGTAAGTAACGTCTCTCCATGGCCTCTGCACCAGCTCCTGCTTCCTGACCTTTTTTGAGTTCCAGTCCTGACTTCCTTTGGTGATGAACAGCAATGTGGAAGTGTAAGCTGAATAAACCCTTTCCTCCCCAACTTGCTTCTTGGTCATGATTCTTTATGCAGGAATAGAAACCCCGACTAAGACAAATTGGTACCAGAAGTGGGGTGTTCCTGTGACAACCTGACCATGTTTCAGGGAGGACTGTGGAAGGACTTTGGAACTTTGAGCTAGAAGAGCCATTTGGAGGCTAAGAGCTTTATGGGATATTCCACAGGAACTTGGAAAATAATGTTGAGAACAGTGCAGAATATGGAGGCCTGGCTTGTGAAATTTCAGAGGGAAGATTAAAGACTCTTATCAGGTCTGTTGCTATTTTGATTGTGAAGATTCTGTGGTTTTGGTTAGCTGGGGCTGAAGAATCAGCTGTGATTAACAAGACACCAGAACTATGAAATCGTATCTTTGCGTTACTGGGCTATTGATGCTGGTTGGCTGGAGCTAAGAAATTAGTGGTGATTAAAAAAGCCCAACATCATTGAGGTGAAATCTTCTGGAAAGTGTTTTCTGAAAGCACAGAGGCTGTATTACAAGATTGTACCTCATGCTGCACCTGGAATTGGTAGTGTGTAAGAGTCATCCAGGTGGTACTGGTTTTGAAGGCATGAAGAGCAGCTGAGACTTAGCACTGTGAGAGGTCACAGAAGGCCACTGGTGAAGTGCAGCCTCAGTTGCAATTGATGACCCAGGACTGAAGGGGTCATGCAAAGGAGTTGAGGCTTGGTACCATGAAAGGAGCCTGTGAGAAACATAGTTGCTGTGGAAGACAGCAGGGTTTTGGAGATGCTAGTACTGACCTCCAGAAGCAGCAGTGGAGAACAGGCAGCTGGAACTTAGAAGACAAGGTATGTGCTACAAAGGACAGAGCTGGAGAAGTGACCTAAGCCCTTGGAGGAGCCCAGAAGGTGGGCTGGATCATGAGTGGATTCCAGACTTTGGACGGTTAGAGTTCGATTTTGCTTTTGATTGTGACTGTGCCCTGATATTTTTTCTCTTGAAGGAAGAAAGTATTTTAGTGGAGCCCATAGTTAAGAGCCTTTAAAATGTAAAAAGACTGAATTTTTAAAAAGATTGGATATTTTGAAAGGATTGAAAATTTAATATGTTAGAATTTGTAAAGACTGTGCAACTTTTAAAGTTGTTTAGATCTTGGGAATGAGTAAGAAAGTAAGGGTTGAAGCTTAATAGTGATGTCTTTGTGTGTCAACTTGACACAAGCTAGAATTATCACAGAGAAAGGAGCCTCCCTTGAGGAAATGCCTCCATGAGACCCAGCTGTAAGGCATTTTCTCAATTAGTGATCAAGGGTGGGAGGACCCAGCCCATTGTGGGTGATGCTGTCCCTGGGCTGGTGGTCCTGGGTTCTATAAGAGAGCAAGCTGAGCAAGCCAGGGGGAGCAAGCCAGTAAGTAACGTCCCTCCATGGCCTCTGCATCAGCTCCTGCTTCCTGACCTGCTTGAGTTCCAGTCCTGACTTCCTTTGGTGATGAACAGCAATGTGGAAGTATAAGCTGAATAAACTCATTCCTCTCCAACTTGCTTTTTCATCTGATGCTTTGTGCAGGAATAGAAACCCTGACTAAAACAAACACCCAGAGTTGCAATAAAGATAGAGATGCATGTATATCTGTAGTGTGTTGATTTAAAATCACTTAGATATATACCCAAGAGTGATGAGTGGGCCATATGGTATTCCTAGTTTTGGGTTTTTGAGGAGCATTCATACTGATTTATGTAGTAGCTAAACTAATTTACATACCTGCCAGCTCTGTGTAAGGGTTTCCTTTTTCCCTCAACCTGTGCAACACTTGTTATTTGATTTCTTAATGATAGACATTCTGATTGGAGAGATGGCATCTACATGTTCTTTTAATTTGTACTTCCCTGATAAACAAGGAAGTTGAACATTTCTCAAAGATTATAGGCCAGTTGTTCTGTGTCTCTTGAGAATTTCCTGTTTATTTCATAATCCATGTACTGGGTTATTTAGTTTGTTTTAATTTTGTTTCTTGAGGTTTAAGAATACATGCATATATTTAAATATATTCTAGTTATATTTTGTATAACAGAATATAGGTAGTACATAATAGAATATATTATATTTCTAGAATCTATATCTATATCTATCTTCTAGTTACTAATCTTTGTCCGATATAGAGATACGAAGATACTTTCCCATTCGGTAGGTTTTAAGTTAACCCAGTGAATCATTTCCTTTTCTATGCAGAAGGTTCTTAATTTCACAGGGTTCAATTTGTCAATCCTTAGTTTAATTTCCTGGGTTGGTGGAGCCCTTTTCAGAGTTCTTGTCTGTGCTCATGGCTTGAAGTCTTTTCTTCACATTTTCCTATAATGGTTTCAGAGTTCCAGGTCTTATATTAGGGATCATTTTGAATTGTGTTTAGGGTGAGAGACAAAGACCCGATTTCATTTTTCTATGTATTTTATACCAGGTTTTTATGTTTTCTATCAGGTTTTTTTTTTAAATGTTTTTACTTTTATGTTTATAGCATTAATCATACAGTAATTTTGAAGTGCCTGGCATTCATGCTTTTTGGCACCTTCGTCAAAAATTAGGTGTCTGTAGCTGCATGGGTTTATATTGGGTTCTTTATTCTATTGATCCCTGTGTCTGTGTTTGGGCCAGCACTGTGCTACCTTAGCCACTGTGGCTCTAAAGTATCATTTGGAGTTTGATAGTGTAGTCTATCACTTCTTTCTTTTTTGTAATGATTTCTTTGGATATTTTGTGTCTTCTTCACTTCCTGCTCACAGCTGTCTCCATCCACACTCGTTGTTTGTTTGTGACACAGAGTATCATGGAACCCAGCTTTGTTTCAGATTCACTATGTAGCCAAGGATGACTTGTAACTTCTGCCTCTCCTGCTTCTAGCTTCCAAGTATGGGGATTGTATGCCTGCACACCACACTATGTATAGGTGAGTATATACTAGGGATTGTAAGCCAGGACCTGGTATTCAGTGGTAAGCACTCTACCACTGAACCATAGTCCCACCCTTTTTATTCATTTTGTTTCTTTTCAGGACTCATTGTTCCAACTAAGAGGTCAATTTTATATTGAATAAGAGTGGCAGAAAGTAGAAATCTTTGTTTCATTCCTGATTTTGTGGACCTGCTCTATTTTTTCCCTGTTTGGTATAGTGTTAGCACTAGGGTTGCTGTATACAGCCTTTATTTTGCTCAGGTTTGTTTCTTCTGGTCTGTTCAAGATTTTTATCATACAGGAGGATAGAGTCAGTCAAAGACCTTTTCTAGATTTACTAGTTTCGATTCCTGGTTTTTGCCATAGAGTCTATTTATGTGGTACTTGACATTTATAGATTTGCATTTATTGATCTGTCTCGGCATCTTTGGAATGAAGCCAACTTGATTATTGTGAGTTGGGAATGCCTGTGTTTTATTGAGAATTTTTGTGCCCAAGTTTATCAGAGACATTGGCCTGTAATTTTCTTTTGATGCTATTGTAGCTTTGGTAGCCAACAAGGCTCCGAAGAATATTGGAACATACTTTGAAGACCTGTATTTTAACCAAATGGAAAATCTAAAACAAATGGGTAAATTAATAGACATATGGCCCATAAATGTTAAACAATGGACGTATATACAAGAAGTGAAGAGAGGGACCGGTGGTTAGGCTTTTTACTAGCACCCACATCGAAGCTCACAACTGGTTTTTATTAACAGCTAGTTGGAACCAAAATTCTGGAAATTTTTGAGTACAAGCTGAGTGATTAAAGCCTATAATTATATCCTATTAGTTTTATGAAATAAATCAATGGTATTATTTATTAGATTTTTAATTAATGTAGCCAATATAAATTTCCCATCAACTTTCTAGTGACTTGAGGAGACAATATGTACCTAAAGTGCTAAAGAAGAAATGCAAATGAAAAATATCTGAAAGGAGGAAAAATTTAAGGCAAAAAGAAAATTCAGCAACATAAGCTACAGAAAGAAATAGAATTATTTTAGTAGGCAAAGTCAGTGTAACTGTTAAAAGACACAGGCTATGAGACTAGTGAACATGTTTCATTCTGCACACTAGAAACTTTCTACCATGTGTAATAGTAGCAGGTACACCTCTGGGGCCTGTAAACTCCCTGGTGGGTTCTCAGCTGCACTTGTAAATTAGGCATGCATTTTCTACCATGCAATAGACTTCAGTCCGGTCCGTTCCACTATTGTTCCCTGAATCTGGTTCTCAGGATTTTTCCATTTCCTCTTCCGGGATGTTTCCTGCCTTGGGATAGGTTTGTTGATATAAATGTTACATCTATGGCTGAGTACTCTGCAGATACTTATTCAACACTTCTTCTCTACTCTTTGATCAGTCGTTAAGTTTCTTCATTAACTACCACCCACTGAGCAAAGAAACCTCTTCGATGGGAATGGAGAACTGCACAGATCTAAGGGTAGAGGGTTTCAAAGACAGTTTGATGTTCTGCCCATTTAGCAAAATAACAGTAGTAGGTTCACCCCAGCCTCTTTGACCACCGCAGCCTTGGTTGCCTTTCTACATTTTCAGTTGAGGGCATGTGTTTCCTCCAGGCTTTAAATCTAACCTGAGTGGTTGGTTGGTTTCAGTGTTTGTTGGTGGCTCGATGCCACTGTTGCACCCACGGGCAAATCTTTCCATGCTGGATGTTACTGCAGCTCCTAGATATCACAGCTACAGAAAACTAATGCTGACCTTTCTTCCCCAGAGTCCTGAACATCACCTTTAGAAGTTGTGAATGCTAGCCCAGCCAGGTCTCACCATGTGTCTGAGATCAGCACCGAACTTAAGATACTCCACCCTCTACCTCCTGAGGGCTGAGATTGCATGTGTATGCCATCATACCTAGTTTAAGAACAGAAATTATGTAATTAAAATACTGGAAAACACAACACAAAAATTCTATTTAACACACCACTCATGCAGATAGATTCATACACAGGAATAAAGACTTTGGGAATAAATGAGTATTTTTAGGATTATAGATATCATTTTTTTCGATTGGTAGGTATTGCAGATTCAAAACTTATAAAATAAATTTAGTAGTGGTTATGATAAAATGTCGAATAAACGCTGAAAATGAATGAAACAAGCCTTCAATATCTAAAACTTAGAGAAGGAGGGCTGGGATAATAGCTCAGTGGGAAGAACCCCCAGCATGCACCCATGGCAAAAGCCAGAGGGGAGAGGAAATAAGGAGAAAGATAAGTCAGGAAGAAGGGGACATGAGGAAGCAAGCAGGACAAACAGTCAAAAAAAAGTAGTGGAAATCAAAACCAGAAATTAATATGATAAGATCAAGGGTAGTGCAGAAAAGATTAAAACCATCCACAAGGGGTTGGGGATTTAGCTCAGTGGTAGAGCGCTTGCCTAGCGAGCGCAAGGCCCTGGGTTCGGTCCCCAGCTCCGAAAAAAAGAAAAAAAAAAAAAAAAAAAAACCATCCACAATTCATTTTTTTGAAAAGCAAATGAAATTAAAAAACATTTATAAGGTTAACATTTTTGGAAAAGAAGAAGCCATAAACCTTATGAAAGTTAGAGTTTAATGTATCAACAGATATTAAGCGGAGATTAACAATGTGACTTCTTGATTCAATCTGAGGGAATCCGAGAGAAGCCGTGGAATGGAAGTCCTAGCAGGGAAGTTGTGCTATTTATATTTAAATGTGAATGTAATATCTGTCAGTGAGCACGGCGCCTTATTTTACTTTGCATATGGCTACAGCCGCTTAGGGAGAAACCACAATAACCCAGAAGAAGGGGAGGATGATGAATTCATTCGGTGTTCAGAATGGTGATGTTCAGGCAGGGCGAAGACTGTGGGGACAAGGACACGAGGGGCTTTGCTTTTGTTTTGTCCTGTTTTTGTGGCAAGCAGCAAAAACACGCTTTCTCTCCATTTAATTCTTGGCTGTAATGTGTACTCATATAATTTCAAATAGCCCTAGCGAATGCTTTGCACCTACACCTGATGTATTAGCGAAATAACAGAAAATGACATAACTACATAAATCACTTTCACTAGTTGCTGGGCAGATTTCCTCTAAAACCAGTTTCTTTCTGTTCTTATTGCAAAGTAAAAGAATTGACTTCATTTTAGACACCTCGGATGCGTATGAATTGGGTTTGCATTTATAGCTGCTTTTCGGTGGTCATTTCCTGCTTTCCAGGCTCATGGTGTGGTGACTCAGACACTGCCCCCAGCAGCATCAGCCAGGGAGCCCTGGATCCCCACAGCACCACTGCATATCAGCCAGGGCCTCACGGATTGGGGCTCATTCTAACTTTTAGCCACCATACTTCATTGTCACCTCTATTCATAATGTGGGACTCTCCGGGCCTGATATAGGATGATTAGTGAGAGTGGCAGGGTTCTGGGCCCCAGACCCTACCGAATCCTTGGGCCCTGCACTTAGACCAGCTGCTTTGGGAATCATTTTTAGAGAACGGTTGAGTGTTCAGGCCTTTAACAGGAGATGAATTATCGCTCTGAGATAGTTTGCTCTTCTGTGGCCTAGGGTTTCTTCCTGGGTGTTGTTCATTACAGTGGCACGTCTGAAATATTCATTGCTTTTTCTTCCTGCAGTTTCTCCAGCTCTCTATACAACGCTGCGGAATATTCCGTATGTACGTTCTCGTAATCAGTTATCTATGTTAACAAAACGGAGTGGGTGCGCATGCCGAAACCCGCTATTTCTTTCAACCGACGGTGAAAAAAAAATATAAATGCAATGCCGGGCTATTGTTGTTTCCTCTGTAGCTATTCACACCCACGAGCACCGAGGAATGGCAGCCAAAGGATGGAGTCAATGTTTCCGTCTGCAGCTTCTCGTTCAGTTAGTCGTCTTCGCCCTTTGTCCTGTTTATTACAAATTATAACGGACTGTGGTAGGAAGCAAATTGTTGTGGGGGCCAGATCATATTTATTTTGTGAAGCTCTGCAGAACTTCAGTAGGGAGGGACTTTTCCACCGTGTTTATTTCTATTCTCCAGCGATTCAGGTGTCTTTCTCCAAATGATTCAATATTCTGAGGCGCGCCCAATTTCTTTACTTAATAATAAAACGGTCCTGGACTCGCTGTAAATCAGTAGGGGATCCAGCAATAAAGTACAATACATCACAGAGGCAGTGTGGGCTATCACTGCAGATAATAAGCAGGCGTATTAATATTCATGCCTGGTGAGATCCAGGCTGCGTTTCTGAAAAGCCGGAGAATGCATTTCAGGTTTGGTGTTCACCGGTAGATGTTTGCCAGTGATTCTTCTCAGACGCTTCCTGTCGTAATTCATTCACGGCATCAGTGGGTAATGGGGGAGACTCCCATCCATGGCTTCCATTTGCCCAGTTGTGTACTCAGATGATGTGTTCTCGGTGAATACCCACGGTCCTCTCTGCTTAGATCTTGGGTCTTTGTCTCCGCTGGTGACGTCTCAGCTGCTGACTAAGGCTGATCACATATGTATGTCTCTGTGTGAGCGGAAGTCAGGGAGGGTAGCC
Organism: Rattus rattus; assembly: GCF_011064425.1. NCBI lineage: Eukaryota > Metazoa > Chordata > Mammalia > Rodentia > Muridae > Rattus > Rattus rattus. The sequence goes on from NC_046154.1 coordinate 267,787,656, forward strand.
CAAAGGAAGACAAACAGAAACAAAAAACTCCCATGGTCCTGCAGAGTGTGGACCTTCCCTAGAATCTAAGAAATCCAGGTTGGACCTTTTCCATGTAGCGTGACCTAAGTGGGGTACAGAAGAAAACGATGCTATGCTGTAAGAGATGTGGAGACACTAATGAGACAGAGCCACGGACAGAGGGATGCACAGACAGAAGGCTTGCAGTGACAGAGACCACATTTTACCATAACTGTACTACTCTCCTTCCCGGAGCTGTTACGTAACAACCCCAGAAATAAGGCATATGGAGGTGTATTGCAGTCACCTTTAAATATACAATTAATGCATGTGTCCTTGGGTAGTTCGCCTCCCTCATTCACAACAGGCATTTTGCAGTTTTGCATACTATAAGTAGCTGTGCAATTTAGCATTAACATCCCTTTCATTGTAAATCACATTTATGTTTTGGTTTTGCAGTTGGTAAAGATTCTGGAATCGTCACTGTACATCACCATGTCTTCAGAATTTTTAGGCAGTAAAAGGGCAAGGCTGTGAGGAAAAAGGAGGCTTTTGCATGGCCAGTGTTTATGAGCTTGCTATTGCCACTGCTCAGACATTTCTAATTCTGTTGACACCATCGCTGCCAGTGCCCACTGTGGCGACAGACCTTGTATTCAGGTGGAGTACATTTTCGGGATCAACACTATTGATTTAGAACCCTTGAATTCTATAGGCTTTCCTTTACATTCAAAGTATGGCCAACTGAAGTAACGATCGTTTCCTCCCTCCATCATGTGAACGGTTTGGTTAATATCAGATTTGAATAATACCATGGAAATTAGAAGTTAGAATTTCAGAACCACATCAGTACATCCCCAGAGCAGTCTCTTAGAAATATCCCAGAGTTTCTCTTTTCCAAGGTGGCCCTAGTTTGTGTCAAGCTGGCACCCTCCCCCACCCCAGATAGATGGATAGATATCTGTCAAAAGCAATTGTTCTCAACCTGCAAGTCATGGCCTCCTTGGGGGTTAAACAACCTGTCATAGTCAAGGTTTTATGGCTGTAAGAGACACCATGACCATGGCAACTCTTAAAAAGGACAACATTTAATTGGGGCTGGCTAACAGGTTCAGAGGTTCAGTCCGTTATCATCATGGTAGGAAGCATGGCAGCCTCTAGGCAGACATGGCATTGAAGAAGGAGCTGAGAGCCTCATCCTGATTCACAAGCGGCAAGGAGAGACTGCGGGCCACATTGAGCATAGCTTGAGCATAGGAGTCCTCAACACCTCCCCTCATAGTGACACCTTTCCTCCAACAAGGCCACACCTCCTAACAGTGTCCCTCCCTGGGGGCCGAGAGTTCAAACACAAGAGTCTACGGAGGCCGTTCCTATTCAAACCACCACCTGATCTTTGAGAGAAATTGCCTAAGACCGTCATAAAACACACATATTTGTATCATAATTCATACCAGTAGCAAAATCATACTTATGAAGTAGCAGCAAAAATAATTTTATGCTTGGGGGTTACTGCAACATGAGGAACTGTGTTACATGGTCACAGCATTAGGAAGGTTGAGAACCACCGATGTAGAGATTCTACACAGATATAAAAACATATTAAATAGTTGCATGAGGTGGCTACAAACAAGAGGTGGTAAGCTCAGAAAAGATGTGTTAAAGAGAAAACACTGGGGCTAGCAAGATATGTCAGTGGGTAAAGCACTTTCCACCCAAGCTTGATGACCTGAGCTTAGTTTCTCAAACCTGTAGAAATGTGCGAAACAGAACCATCTAGCAGAGTCGGACAACTACTCTCCATACGTGTACCAATGGGACTTCCCCTCATTACATCCCCATCCCCACATGAACACAGGTACACCCGGATCCTCCACACCCATACACACATAGGGTTGGGGCACAGGTAAAAATAGAGAAAATTGGAAATAGAGAAAAATAGAGAAACCAAAGTCAAACTGGCTTTCTGTAGCTCTTAACCACACACTGCCCAATGCCCTAAAGGATCGGAGTAAAGAACAGAGAAGAAAAGTGGAAGTTACAGGTACGATCCCCAAAGACCGAACAGAGCACGGCAACTGTTAATACATCCTGGAGAAAAAAGAATACAGACATTACACTCAAAATACAAGAGAAAACACATGATCGGCCAAGCAACACCAGTGGTTTACCAGGAGAGATGAGAACAGTAATATCAGTTTCTCCTTTTCTTTGTCCCTCCCACCTCTGGTGTCATTCAACAATAATGCAAGTGGGACAGTGGATGCCTTCCGTTCCTGAAGACAATACGTGGTGGCCCCATTTTGTCACTCAGCCTCATGACAGTAAACAGCTAGAAGGAGCCAGGAGGATCACACATTTGAAACCCATCTGGGCTACATGGTACATTCCAGGCCAGACCAGGAGCTGCTTAATGAGACCCCATCTCAAAACCACTAATACAATAGCAAAGGAATGAAGGAAAGAAAATAGACAGGCTGATCGTGGGAACGTTTCTTGATCGCATCTTCTCAAAGCTCCTCTTTTAGAACTACTCGATTCTCTAAATAGTTCAGCTATTGCAAGCTGTACCCAGACTCCGGATCAGAGACCGGGAAATTCATTTCAGTTAATTGACCTGTGAGCTAATGTTCAAGGAATGCAGGATACAGAAACTTTGTAAACCATAACAATATGGAAATGACATGTGACACAGAAGAATAGTTTTTATCCCCCCACCCTTATAGTCAAGGGAAGATGATGTAATTTACTGACGGTAAATAAAAGAGAGATATTACATGCTCAAGGAGTGAGAAAGTAGGATACATAATACGTGAAATGGTCCAGAGGGTGCAGACCACGTGGGTGCGGACATAGCGCTCACTGGATGCTCATAGCTGACCAATGAGGAAGTGCGCACAGAGGGAGCGACCGCTTTGCCTTGACCCGGAAGCTAACACAGCCCGAAGGTCAGATCAGAGCCAAGGCTGGCAACTGGTGTGTGTACCAGTATATTAGGTGTGACACAGCTCTGCTTTCCTATCTCACTGACAGCTTTCTGTCTCTGGGTGAAAAGTGGAAAGTGTGAAGTTACCATGACGATTAGTAAACAAGTACACCGGGTGGCTTACAATCCCCGTTTAGTTCTGCAGCCATGTGAGGTGCGCGTGGCGCCCTTGGTGTTTCTGTGGTGTTGTTACCATGGCATCTTGTCAAAGGAGGTCGCTTCCGTCCACACAGAGACAGTCTGCCTCTAAGACCGTTTGTGGACTTGTAAAATGTATTTTCTCACCCAGCCTGTACACAATGCCCACGTCCCAAAGTAGCTTGGGTTCTCCTGAGAAAAACTGTTCTGACAAAATTCTGTAAGTGCATAGTGATGAGGTTCTGCCTTCCATGTTGAAACCTTGTTGACAGGAAACTGAAGAGGAGGGTTGTGAGACCCAGAGAGTTAAACATGATTCTCCTAGCTTAGAAGAACAGCCCTGCCATTTCACATGCTACTGTGCTACTGTAAGAGAAGCACAGACGGTCACTTATGCACTTACAGCACAGAGTCACGCACTGTGTTTACCCCACGCAACGCCATCCACATCCCTTCACTCTCCGCCCCCTTCATCTCTCCCCATAAAGACTGCCCTTGACCAACACCAGAAATAAATTTGATTTCTCTAATGCAGAAGGTAATTGGATTTTTTCCTTATTGAATGCGTCCCTTTAATGATTGTCCCTGCAACTGCCAATTTAGCTGTAAGTGACTTCTCATCAATCAGATGATGTGACTTAAAGACTAGGGACTGGGGGGAAACGGACCAGCTGCCTGGCATCTGACAGATTGTTTCTTGGCCCCCATCTATCGTTTTCCTGAGAAAAGGCTTTGCCTCTGGATGTGGTCTTTATAAAATAAGTTTCATAATCATTGGTCATCTAGTTGCGGATAACGACTCTCCAGAAGTTTTTCCAGAAATTACCCTGGAGCAAACAATGAAATGGAGTAAAACGCACCCAGCAATCGTTTTGTTACATGAAAATGTTTGGTATCATTTACACTCCTCAAGAACAGGAGTCATACGGATGAAAGAAGTAATGAGATCTTACCGTTATTATTTTTTTAATCTGGTCAAACATGAAATAAAAAACCTTTATGTTTTGTTTAAATATGCAGCACAAGCCTTGTTCTCTAAACGGGTTATGAGGGGAAGATGGCTGAAACTGCCACCGTGGCTCGCTCGTCCCTCATCTGAGGCTGTGTGTCTGAATGCGTGGGTTTTAAATTCCTTTAATGTGCCTACTTTTTGTGATAATACAATTCACCTGATTCATGTTTTTTTTTCCCCCTCTCTATCTCTTCCCTTGGATCTTGTCAGTAATTATGTTGAATCTTTTTTGAAGGAAATATAATCGAAGGCCATCACTGTTAGCGAGGAGATTTTAAAAAATTTAATTGGGAAGGGTTAGAAGAAAACCAAACTGAGGAGGAAATGATCAGTTACCACCTCTGTTTTAGAAGTAGCAAGGGCTGGAGAGATGGGTGGCTTAGCAGTTAACACTGGCCACTCTTTCAGAGCTTCCCAGAACCCATGTCAAGTGGATCGTAAATGCCTGTAACTCTGGCTTTAGTGAGCCTGATGACGCACACACACACACACACACACACACACACACACACACACACACACACACACACATAAAAGTAAATCAAATAATATCTTTCTGTTTCAAATTGTCCGTATTATTTGCTCAGAGTCTGAGGAACTGAGACTTCCCCGCAGTTCTTCAGTTCTCCCCACTCCCTCTCTAAAGTGATCCCCAAACCTTGGAAGTGGTGATGTAGGTGTCCCGTTTGTGGCTTACATTTGATTACCAATTGCCATCATCATGTGACACTGCACAAAGAAGCTTGTCTGACCCATGATGATAGCACAGGTCTATTTTTTTAAAGATTTATTTATTTTATGTATTTGAGTACACCTTAGCTCATCTTCAGACTATAGCTGTCTTCAGACACACCAGAAGAGGGCATCAGATCCCATTACAGATGGTTTTGAGCCACCATGTGGGTGCTGGGAATTGAACTCAGGACCTCTGGAAGAGCAGTCAGTGCTCTTAACCACTGAGCCATCTCTCCAGCCCCATAAGAGTATTTCTTAGTAGGTAATCAAAATTCTTCTTTTTGCAATATATTATACTCTAGTCTCTATCAGGTTTCTTAACTTTGAATCTACCTTGTGTGTGCTGGCTATTTTATGTCAACTTGATACATGCTCAAATCATCAGAGGTGAGGGTCCCTAGGCTGAGAAAATGGTTCCATATGAAGGGGCTTCAGGCAAGCCTGTATGGCATTTTTCTTAATTTGTGATTGATAGGGAAAGGTCCAGCTTATTGGGAGTGGGGCCATCCTTGGGTTGATGGTCCTGGTTCTACAAGAAAGCAGCTAAATAGGCCATGATGAATAATCCAGGAGGCAGTGCCTCCATGAGCTCTGTCTGCACCAGCTCCTGCCTCTAGGTTCCTGAACTGTTTGAGTGCGTGTCCTGACTTCATCCGATGATGAATCGTGATGGGGACGAATGAACCAAATAAACTCTTTCTTTCCCAAGTTGCGTTGGTCATGGTGTTTAATCACAGCAATATGAATCCTGATTAAGACGTTGTGTGTTTAAATTTGAGCATTATCAACTAAAATCAAAACTAGTAGAATGGTGTCTGTTTGAGGAATTATAAACTTTCTGAAGAAAAGTTATATATGTGCATGTGTGATGCAGACAAACTCATATTTTCCTCCTTCAGGAAAGCCATTTCGCACACTTACAGATCTTTTAAATGTTTGTATAGCAGGCTATTAATGATACATTGAACATTTGCAGAAGGCATTAATATGTTGTATATAATGAGCAACTTACCCTGCAAATGAGTCTTTTCTAATAAACATGTATTTACCAATTCACATGGTCATCTGTCTTTGGTGTAAACATTTTGGCCTGCGATGTGAAAGACCCCAAGACAGTAGAAAGGATGCAAAGATCAACATTATCGGGGATCCTAAAGGCTGATAGAAAGGAAAGAGGAATGTTAACATGGGTGATGGGATGCGTTGCGGCAGGAGAAGAGACAGTGCACGCGTGCTGTGTTCACTGGCGCAGAGAGTGGAGGCAGCAGGAGGAGCAGGGCTGTGCCCAGGCCTCAGCAGAGGGGCGGAGTCTGCATGCGGCAGAAAGAGGAAGGATGCTTTTGGAGGATGCAGAGTAATAGATGGGAGAGGGTGGGGTGATTAGAACACATGCATTGTAAAGTCAGGTTTTGCTCATGTATTATTTATTTACTAATGTTTCTGTGGTGCGTGGGGGGTAAGTCATCTTGCACCACAGAGAGTAGAAAGGAAGAGGTAGGTAGGGAGGGAGAGGGAGAGAGGGAGAAGAAGGGGGGAGGAGGAGAAGGAGAGAGGGGAGAAAGGGAGGGAAGGGGAGGGGAGGTAGGAGGGGGAGGGAGGGGAGGGAGGAAGAAAGAGAAAGGGGGACAACTTTGAATTAGGACTTAGGTAAAATCATTTGGATTTGGGATTTGAAGGTTCTGTTTGAAGCTTATAATTTTAGGAATACTTAGCATGACATAAATGTGAATATATACTCATATTTATATTCCAAGGCGATCCTACTAATCAAATCTACTGTCACATGAAAGGTGGTTTTCAAGTGAGAGGGGAGGGGCTTGATATGCTAAAAAGATAAAAAAGATACAAAGATGAAACCCATTGGTTCAGACAGATAGTATATGCTAACAGTTTTAATGAAATAGTTTAATTGGAAAACCAAAACCTACACAATGTCAATTAACATGTGGAAACCCGTCTCAGCGTTTCCAGGGTGGGTAAACCTACTCAGCCAGTTTGCAAAATCAAACAACCTCTTACAGCCTTTTAACTGAATGAATCTCAGACTTCTAATTTGTATCTCTTCGTATAATCTAACGTTAAACACATGGACCTTCAGTCTCAGTACATGTAAATCCTCTGCTTGGATCAAAATCTGAATTTGAGATGTCCTCCAATGTTAAGCCAGTTCCTCTCCTCTCCAGGTCACCGATATGATGCTTCAGGACAAGCCCTACCCTGACTGGGGGAAGTCTGCAAGAGCTTTCTGGAAGAAAGGCAACGTGCGGATCATTTTGTTCTGGTAGGAAATCACATCATTTATTTATTTACTTCTCTTCTGCCCCATTTCCTGAAGCACTTGAGAGGAACGTAATTTTTATTAGCTGTATGGAGCCCTATTTAGAGAGGCTCCCCTGCCCTACTAAAATCATTACCATATCTTACAGATTTATTCCATTTGTTCATTGTGCAAGAGCTCATTTGTTAGAAACATGACAGACGGTTTGACCTGAAGTGAACAGGTTTTTTGACTCAGCAAAAATGACCAGCTCTCGTTTTCCTCAAGCAAGTGGGACGTATAAAACTGTCTCCTGTATATACCAACCACCCAGGCCACACCGCAAAGGCTGGCTCCAATGTAAGAATCTGAAGTCCACCTGGGAGGAGCCTCCTGTATAAACTGCGTCCAGCTCATTGGTATTTCTTCCTTCCATGACTTCCTTTCCTGCCTCAGCTCCGTCAAAGCTATTAAGAGGCTTTGATTTTGGCTATGTGTCATTCCCTCGGCAAAGCAGCTTTCCTTCTTATATGTAAAGTTATGTTCCCTGATGCTCAGACACATTGTATCTGATGGCAGCTTGCGCCAGAAAATGCTAGCCTGTTCATTTTCCCCGAGAATGCAACAAGGAGCATCTGTTTATTCTTAGATGTTAATTTCCTTCTTAATTTAAAAAAATATGAATGCTACAAAAATAATGGTAATTAAGTACTTGGAGAAAATAAACACTCAGCATAATCTTGCAATGTAGCGCTGTGGTTCACTGTTGCTAGTGATAATGTGACATTTGAACTCAATTCTTAGCAAGTAAACAAGCAGTTCTCTTCAATATGGGAGAAGAACATGGTTCTGTAGCTGTTCACACCTTGGCTTTGGGAGTCAAGCATGGACTGCTTTATGATGCTTTTTGACTTGCATTTAGACTGTTTGCATGTGAGCTCTTTATATAGTATTATATAATAATGTAGCAAGTATTTATTGACAGTGTTCTGCTCAGCTGTTGTACCACGGACTTGCTATTCTGTACTTCTGCTCATTTAATCCTGAAAACCCTGGAGAGTGGGTGTGGTTATCACAGGCACGGGCCTCTGAGGCCATTAGTCATACAAATCACCGTGTCTAAGAGAATTGGTGGGCCCCTTTTAGGGAGTCATTTTTAATTTTTCTTCAGTTAATTGTGCCGCAGAAGAATTTGAGGTTCTGGGAATCTTTCTACCCCACATACTTGTCTACAACAGTTTGAAGTATGATAATTTGAAAGGAGACAGACTCGGCATCAAAGGTCTCAGTGTGGTGCCTCTTTGAAAACAATATCCATTTATGTGTTCATACAGATTGCATTGATCAAAGTAAATCCACTGTGGATTATATACATTGCGAGGTATCACGGCCAAGTATTTTAGAGGTTCCCTGCGTACAGAGATCTGAAGTCCCCGTGAAGGCTGTCATTAACTATTCTTTCTTTGTTCTTATTTTGTTTTTGTTTTATGTCTGTGTGTGCATGACGGGAGTGCTGCAGACATGAGGGGGTTGCATGCACATGTGTGAGTGAATGTGAAGGCTACAGTTAATATTGGGTTTCTTTAATAACTCTCTGCCTATCCTTTTTGTAAGAATTTTTAAAAATTATTTGAAAAATTCATATGTGTGTGTGTGTGTGTGTGTGTGTGTGTGTGATTTGATCCAATCCAACCCCAGTCTGTCCCCTAACCCCACTTGCTCTCACCTTCCTTTCCAACTGTATTCCTCCAGACAGCCAATCTTACGGAACACAGAGCTCAGGGCTGGGGTTACAGATGTGCCTCCCCCTCCATGCCTTTTGTGAAGGTGCTGAATATTGAACTCAGGTCTTTGTGTTTGGGCAGCAACTCCTTACCATCCGAGCCACCTCCTCAGCCCCTCCAGAGGTCTTCTTAATTACAGTTCTTACAGAGGATGTGACTCCATGCTGGATCCCTCCTAAAGCCCCTTATTATCTATCAGTTTCCTTGGAAATCCCCACTCAAATCTATGTCCTGTCTCTCTCTTTTCCTATAAAGACTTTATTTTAGTATGTATGATGACTGACTCCCAATGAGTAATCGAACACACAGATAATTGATCTAAAGTTGTAATTTAGATATAGTTATTGGCAAAATATATTTTTACACGTACAACAGATTAAAATTTAAACTTATTAATTATTCAAATAAATTTTTAATATGTGACATATTTGAGTGTGTTCTTTTCCTGTCATTCAAAAGTAGTAATTCCAGCCACAGAGCATGAGACAGTGGAAGAAGAAACACTTAAATTCTTGTTTAAGTTTTTTTATTATTACTTTATTTTTTATTTCATACATTTGACAACAGCATTACCATTTTTTAAAAAGCAAAATCTGATGCAAATAATTAAACATGGAAATCATATGGGAAGCCAAGAAATCTTCCTATCTGTGCAGGTTCGTCATCGAAAATGAACTTAGCCAGAATAAAAGGCATTTGGTTTTCTTCTTAGCCATGGGAGCTAACGTGTAAAAACAATTGATATTTGAAGTACTTACCATCCCAATAATGAAAGAGAATATTTGCATGCTTCTTGTCACCCACTCAAAAGCAGATGTTCCCTTTTGATTTTGCTCTTGTTATTAAAATGAAATTGGTTTAAGCTCTACGTAGGAGTGGGCAGATGTGGCAAGAGCCTCAGTGTAGTTGCTCCGGCAGACTGAACAACACTGAGGCTGATGCAGTGTGCACTTGTGCTAGCAAGGTTTCTGTGTCCTCAACTCGTGAAAGCCCACGGAAGTGTCATCAGCCCCAACTCTCCAGCTTCCTGCTTCCTTGACTCAGCGATAGGTGGACTTCTCAGTGACGACAGAGGTCTCAGTGCTAATCTCAGAGAAGAGGCTGCTGTGGCCCTCAGACTCACATCAGGAAAAAGACCAAATCATGGCTGTGTTTGGAAATATTAGATGCAAAAGGGATTCACAGATGGCTTCCAAAGCCAGTCCCTAGACTGTTTGACAATTTTAAAGAATAAAGGTCTAAGAAGGAAAGGCGTTTTTTAACTTCCATTTTTTTGATGGCCTCTTGGCTGCCACTTCCCCTATCTTGTCCAAGTCAGAGACTTCAGTGTGATTCTCCTGGTGTCACCTGTGTCTATTCTCCAGAGACACCGTTGTGGCCTTGAATAGGAAGCCTCTTGGGGTTCTGCTTTCCAGACACATTTGTTTATACCAAGGAGAAAACAAGATTAAAGAAGAACTGGGGAAGGGATTGAGTGATGGACTTTCCATCCTACCTTTCCTAGTCACGTGTGTCGCTTTGGACCATGAAATTGTGAATCAGAGTGGCACATGTCACATCTAAATAGATGCATTTAGTTTTCAACAAGAACCAAGCCACAGGGAAACTCGTGGATCATGGTGGGAGGATGTGGGATAGGCCAGGCATCCTGGGCGATGCAGTGGGCGTGTATCGTGAGCTGGTGTTGAGCCTTGGGCCGTGTCAAGTACTGCAGCGTGAACAAGCCCGTCCTGTTGGATGTAGAAATGGTCTCTGAGCCACCGTACCCAAAACTGAGATTTGTCTTTTATGGCCTGGGCAGGGTGGGACAAGGAATTCATGACACAGATTGTAGAGATGACAATCCCCAGTGGGATAGTGGCAAAGTGCTTGGATAAAACTGTGCTCTGGAGAAGTTGGGTTAAAAAGCAAACTGTGAGGAGAGAAGGATGTGTGCCTCTGTGCATCCTGCTCTGTCCCACACGGCATCTGAGGAGGGTGACACTCTACACTTACGCTTTTAAATTAGGTTTTAAAAATCCCTACTTTAATAAGCACTTTCTCCAGCAGCCTAATGGTTTCAGTGAACATCTTTTGACCTTTGACATTATATTCCTTACTTGGGAAACACACGCAACCACTGTGTCTTCTGCTTTGAGTAAGTATGTGTGGTAAAGTCTAACCGGAGGGTTGGATTGGTTAAATTTGACCCAACAGGAGGTAGCAAAGAAACTGCTATTATTTATCCTCACTGTCTCCACCATCATCACTTTAATGCATCCTATTTAATTTAACAGAAATAGAATGAAGTCCTGGGTTATTCGTATAATGGAAATGGTTTTGAAAAAGACTAAGTGCCAATCTACTCGTGACAATATCAAAATAATTTAATACCAATTATGAAAAAAATTCTACTTTCAAGGTTCCATCAGATCTGATGATCTTATATTTAATTAAAATATTATTTATTTGTGAATGTGCGTGTGTGCGTGCGTGCGTGTGTGTGTGTGTGTGTGTGTGTGTGTGTGTGTGTGTGTGTGATCGATAGCATGTGTGGATGTCAGAGGACAATTCGTGGGAGTTGGGTGTCTCTTTCCACCTTCATGTGGATGAGATCAAACTCATGCCAGTTGGCTTGGTAGCCAACACTGTTACCCACTGAGTCTTCCAGCTAGTTTCTAGAACAATATTTTTAACTAGAAAAATAGTTTGTATTTTCCATGTTACGATGGTGTATGTATTCATTGTGATTTAATAACACAGTACACTTTTTCTTATTTCTTTAACCAAATGTCTATCTTTGGTTGGAGATGGCCTTTGTAATTGAGGAGAAACAAACCATTTTTCCCCCAAATAAAATACCTGTAACTAGAAAATCAGTCACCTTAACACTAAGTTAGCAGGCTCCATTGTGAGCTTGCCCACGTTGAGGTATTAGCATTAGAAAGACCCAAAGACAATTCTCCAAATGACTTTCCTGATAGGGGTAAAACACTTCTAGATTCAAAGGCTGAGAAGATGGCTTAGTTGGTAAAGTGCTTGCTGGGCAGACAGAGGGCCTGAGTCCAGTCACTAGAACTTACGCGTGCACAATCTTTGTGCTGAGGAGGCAGAACCAGGCAGGGCCGTGGGGCTCTCCGGCCAGCTGGGCTCACCTGCTTGACACGTTCCAGGCTAATGGTTGAGAGACCTTGTTCAATATAAAATGAATGAAGCGTGCACAGCACTGTAGAAAAACACCCAAGGTTGTCCTCTGGCCTCCACACATATGTGCACACATTTGCACACACAGATACATGAACATCTATATATATACATACATTTGCATATACATGCACACATGAATACACACATGTATACACATATACAAGCATAGACATATGCACCCATAGACATATGTTTATACCCAAGTGGCCACACATTAATTTGTATTCTTAAGCACACATGTATATGCATAGATATGCACATTTGTATGCATATATGGACATATTTAAACACACATGCGCACACTTGTACATACAAAACACATATACACACATACACATATATACATGTACACATTAGCATGCATATGTGTGCACATAGATGTAGACATGCACTCATTTGAACACACACACACACACACACACACACACACACACACACACACCCCACATGGCTGATAACTCATTTACTTTGAAAATTCACCTTGTATTTATGCCAGAGTAATTTAATTCTTGGGAATACATTTATACCTGTGTATTAACCCAGTCTCATGCCAGTGTAAATTTAATATGGGTAAATTAAAAATAGCCAAATTTTAAGTAACCCACTTAAATAGTGCCTATTTGAATACTGACTAAACACTGGGCACCATGTAACACAGTTATGAGGAATGTGGCCTTTTAAGCCACCAGCCTGGCTATCAGTTCCTGTCTCACTGGTTATTCTGTGTTATACTTTTGCTATTATAAGGTCTGTTGTTTCTAGCAGCAGACACTGGCTGTCCTGAGACTATGCACCTGAAAGATGAAAATCAGGTCACTGTCATTTTCAGTCCAGTGAAGAAGAGAGGGAGAGGTAAGGAAGAAATGTGGACCAGGGTGTGGGCTCCGGGATGCAGCACCGGGAGAACCAGAATTGCTTTTATAGAGAAGTGGAGCGGAAGCGTACACCGTGGAGGGGAGGAACTGATGGTTGGTTAGGTATTGCAGATGAGGAAGGGGAGTCAGTGAGAGTTCCGCATGTGTAGAGGTGAACAGCAGCTCAGTGGACAGTAACAGCTGTCTCCTGCCATAGGTGCTCCCTCCAAACGAATGAGCAGTGTCAATCACCTGGGTACCGCTCTTGGGAGCAAGTTCTAAGGCAGTCGTGTATAAGAGTGCATTCATTTTATGCTTGTAGTTTGTACAGGTGGCAGCTACAGGTAGATGGTGCATGAAGAAATTAAATAGGATGTAAGAACAGAAATACAGTACCCTCAGATAATAGCCTTCAGGGAAGATGAGTATCCAAATGAGAGGAAGTGCTCATGGAGGGGAGACTAGGGGTGGAGGCCAGTGCACAGAATGAATGAACCCTAGGGAAATCATGTCAGATGCCAAGTGTGTTTCTCATGCCATAGCATCCCTGGGAGGTGCCAGTGATGGATGAAATAAGTCTCCTGCTGAGTTTCCACGGCCTTAAACTCGGAGGAGTAATGACCTTGGCCAAAGTGGTTCTCTGTAATGTGGCTGATGGAAGATCTGCGTGTTCTAGGTCAAGCCATGGCTACTGGAGGAGGAGACGGGGATATTTTGAGTGTGTGTGTGTGCATGTGTGTATGTGTGTGCATATTTATGTATGTTTATGTGTATGTGTTTATGTGTATGTGTGTATGTGTGTATATGCATGTCTATGTGTGTGTATATATGTCTATGTGTGTGCATGTGTGTGTGCATATGTCTATGTGTGTGCATGTGTGTGTGCATGTGTGTATGTGTCTGTGTGTCTGTGTGTATGTGTGTGTATATGTGTGTATGTGTGTCTGTGTGTATATGTGTGTGTGTGTAGTTTATCATACACACACACACATATATATATATGTATATGATAAATGCCTACTCTATAGAAGTAGTTTTCTTTATCTAGAGCACACACATTTTCGTCTAAGAGAATGAGCTCATTTTTTTTGCGACATTTGCATCAAATTAAAACATCTTTAAGCTGGGTAGCAAAAAAATGCTATTTGTTTAATTGCTGTCTCTTGGTAGGAAGATAAAGAATAAATAGTTCACAATGTTATAAGTTAAAGCACCACTAGACATTTTTAAAATGCACGGAAATAAAATGTGGTGATTAAGCCTGTATATATTTTGACTTTGACGCCACTTTTTGGAAGCAGGGCTGTTTTTCTTGCCGTGCCCCTAGACTAAGCACGGTACTTGGTGACAGCAAACCTTCCGTGCTTTCTGAAGAGTTGTGCTGTTCCCCACCTGCCAATCAATTCAGCTGGAGGACTTCATTGAAAATCATAGAAGGATAATTTCAAGTCACTTGGTTTCTAATTAGTGGGTGCTTTATAAGAATCATTGAAGCTTCTGAATGTATTGTTTTCCAAAACAAATAGAAATATTTATTTTCACCCTGACCCCAAATGTGTTCTAAACCCAACCATGAAGTTCAGTATAGTGCTGATGGGTGTATGTAATGTTTCAATATTGCTACCACCACCGACTCTGAGCGTCTGGGTCTTAGAGACATTTACTTAGAGACATTTACTTAGAGATATTTACTTTATTTCCTGAAGGTAAGTGGAATTTAACAGAACAGGCAAACAACCTCGTCCTGCATTGCTTAAGACGGCACCCCTGGTATAGCCCATCATTCCCGTCACTAAGTCCCAGACTAGCAGCACTGGGACCTCAAACAGTCCTTGGAGTTGTATATATTTGAAAGAAGGTGTCCCTTACTGAAGATCTCTAAGGCCCTGAGTGTCTAGGGTCAGTGATGAGGGAGGGACCGTGTGACATTACAGTTGGACACACTCAGTAATGGCTTGAAAGGTCCCCCTTGAATTGCGGGCTGGAAAATTGGTTCACTGGGTAAAGGGATCTGGCTCTTAACCTGATGAACTGAATTTGATCCTTGGTACCCAAACAGTGGAAAGTGATCCGACTCCTGCGAATAATCCTGGCATCTCCATACACACACAGCACATATAACATTATATGTACTTGCTCCTGTGTGCCCACATGATTCATGAATGAATGAATGTTTTTTAAAAGCCCTCCTTAAATAATATTTCGTTTTGTGAGCTATAACCAACATCTTTCTGCTTGAGTCAAGATTTTATATTTAGAGTAAAACTAACTAAAGATAGTTGTCAGTTTTTGAATTGTTTGAATCATGACTGGCCAGCATTTCACAGACTGAATAAGCAACAAAGATCAGGTTCCTGTGAGGTTGCCTGATTCTCTCCACCCCTGTGTGCTCCAGGTTTGGTTCTGAGTCTGGTGATCCATAAACTTAATTCTAAGATCCAATGCTCAGTATTGGAAATCCTCAGCGGGTTGGCCTCAGAACCAGAACTGTAACAACTAATACTCTGCTATTCCCTACAGGGCAACTCACTGATGTTGAAGGTTGACTATGTAGAAGCAGGTGGGCCATACCGTTAGCCCCATTTCACTTTATTTTTAGATCAGGTCTCACCAAGTTACTTATGATGACTTTGAACTTTCAACTCTGTAGTCCAGGCCTTGAACTTGTAATCTCCCTTCCACACCCAGCGTACTGCCAAGCCAAGTGGTGGGCAAAGTTTTTTGCCTCTTTCCTAGGAGATCTCTTGGGAGACAAAGGTGGAAGCTAGGTAGAGAGGTGCCTGTGACTGAATAAGGGAGACACTCCCAAGTTTGCTTTCATCCTGGTTAAATAGAATGAGCTGATAATGGCTGGACAGATGAATGATTCGCATTACAGACCACTATGTAACCTAGGCAGAAATTTGCTGTAAGCCAGGGAAAAAGGCAGGCTTGCCTCTTTCACAAACGACTTTTGTGATTTGTTCACTGGAAAGGCATTGTACTTGAAGTGCAACAGCGACCAGAAACAGACCTCGATGAGCAAAGATGTAATTAAAAAGAAAATCCTTAGGGAAGGAAATGCAGTGCACACAGCACATTTAAAGGACGCGTCTTGGTGCTGAGGATTTAGACCTCCAGCTAAGAGTATGTGCTGCTTTTGCAGAGAACGTGGGTTCAGTCCTAGCGTCTATGTGAAGTGGCTCACAACCATCTGTAACTCCAGCTGCAGCGGGGTCTCATGCTTTCTTCTACACGCCATGGTGCCTGTGTTCACGCAGATGTATACACGTATATGTGCACACATAAATAAAAGTAAAGCAGGCATTTAAAAAAGTGTTGTATGTTGTAACTAAATGGCTTTTATCTTTTATAATGTTGGTTCAATATATATGAATCTACTATGTCATGACATAGGAACAGGGATGGGGTGTGGGGTGGGAAGACATCATAATCCTGCACAGAAAAATAAAAAAAAAAACCACTCTTTTGCAATTTTAAAAAAGAAAAAAAAACAAAACAGTTAACAAGCTAGTTGGGGAAGGGATATATCTGAAATTATACACACTTTATATGAAAACCTTGAACACATAGCACAAGGGAAAATTTCCTGAACAGAATAGCAATGGCTTATGCTCTAAGATCAAGAATCGAAAAATGGGATCTCATAAAACTGCAAAGCTTCTGTAAGGCAAAGGGCACTGTTGTTAGGACAAAACGGCAACCAACAGATTGGGAAAAGATCTTTACCAATTCTACAACTGATAAAGGGCTAATATCCAAAATATACAAAGAACTCAAGAAGTTAGACTGCAGGGAGACAAATAACCCTAGTAAAAATGGGGTTCAGAGCTAAACAAAGAATTCTCAACTGAGGAATATCGAATGGCTGAGAAGTACCTAAAGAAATGTTCAACATCCTTAGTCATCAGGGAATTGTAAATCAAAACGACCCTGAGATTCCACCTCACACCAATCAGAATGGCTAAGATAAAAAATTCAGAAGACAACAGATGCTGATGAGGATGTGGAGAAAGAGGAACACTTCTTCATTGCTGGTAGGATTGCAAGGTGGTACAACCACTTTTGAAATCAGTCTGGAGCTTCCTAAGAAAATTGGAAATAGTTCTCTCTGAAGACCCAGCTGTACCACTATTGGCCATTTTCCCAAAAGATGCTCCAACATATAACAAGGACACATGCTCCACTATGTTCATAGCAGCCTTAGTTATAATAGCCAGAAGCTGGAAACAACCTAGATATCCCTCAACAGAAGAATGGATACAGAAAATGTGGTACATCTACACAATGGAATACTACTCAGCTATTAAAAATGACTACTTCACAAATTTTGCAGGCAAATGAGTAAAGCTAGAGAGTATCATTCTGAGTGAGGTAACCCAGATCCAAAAGGACATATATGTACTCACTGAGAAGTGGATATTCTCCCAAAAGCTGAGAACTCCCATGGTACAACTCACAGACCATATGAAGCTTAACAAGAAGGAAGGCCAAAGTGTGGGTGCTTCAATCCACTTAGAAGGGGGAACAAAATAATCCTGGCAGACAGAGGGAGGGAGGGACTTGGGTGGAAGAGGGAGGGGAGAAAGGGGGAGTAGGATCAGGTATGGGAAGAAACAGGAGAGAAGCACAGAGGGCCAGGAGAATGAGTAGAAATATGGGGCAGGGCAGGGGGAAAGGAACCATGAGAAAGTCCTAGATGGCAGGGATGCAGGAGGCTCCCAAGACCCAATGGGGATGACATTAGCTGAAATACCCAACAGCGGGGAGATAGAACCTGAAGAGACCTTCTCCAGAAGATAGACATGGCCCCCAGTTGAGGGATGGGGCCATCCACTCATCTCAATGTCTTTAATACAGAATTGTTCTTGTCTAAAGGAAATGCAGGGAGAAAAAATGGAGCAGGAGCTGAAGGAAAGGCCATCCAGAGATTTCCCCACCTTGGGATCCATCCCATCTGCAGACACCAAACCCCAACACTATCGCTGATGGCAAGAAGAGCTTGCAGACAGGAGCCTGTTATAGCTGTCCTCTGAGAGGCTCTGCCAGCACCTGACTAAGACAGATGCAGATACTCACAGCCAACCATCAGACTGAGCCTGGGGACCCCAAATGAAGAGATAGGGGAAGGACTGAAGGAGCAGAAGGGGTTTGCAACCCCATAGGAAGAACAGCAATATCAACTAACCTGACCCCTCAGAGCTCCCAGGGACTAAACCACTAACCAAAGAGCATACATGAGTCAGTCCATGGCTCCTGCTAAGGACTGGCTTATCTGGCATCAATGGGAGGGGAGGTATTTAGTCCTATAGAGGCTTGTTGCCCCAGTGAAGGGGATGCTAGAGGGGTGAGGCTGGAGTGGATGGGTTGGTGGGGCAGCACCCTCTCAGAGGCAAAGGGGATGGGGAGGGGGTTGTGGAGAGAGGACCAGAATGGGGACAACATTTGAAATGCAAATAAATGATTTTTAAAAAAAGAAAGAAAAATTAAAAAAGAAAAAGAAGAAAAAAGAAACCCCCAGAGCTAATGATATATAACGGTGTTAAATATAATGATTTTCTTTTAAGTAAGAAGAGGAAGATGCCTTCTCTTCTCACTCCCATACAACACAGAGTGACTGAGAAACAGCAAGAAGGACAGTGCAGATCCGTCCAGCTACCGGAAGACAGAAAGGTACCAGCCACATCTGACATGGGGTAGACAGGCCCTGACAGCCGGTGCCTCTCTGCTCACGGTGCTGGGCTCCAGGTCCATCGCTGCCTTTAATCTGCACTGTCGCTTTACAAAGTGTGTACCTTTCTTTGAATTTTTTTAATGACAAAATCCTGTGGGTTTGGGTTGCAATGACTGACAGAGCTGAGATGTGAGGGGGGCGAGCTTGCTGACTTCAAAAGCTTGGGAATTCGACACAAAACTGCTTCTTTTATTTAACATGTTTAACTGTTTTATTCGTGTTTTTAACACGCGCATTTATTATGATCTCTTTTTCTTTCCTCTTTGAAAAAAAGGTTTTTAGTTGGATTTTTTTTTAAAAAAAAAATGGTATAAAATCCGATATCTTTTGGCTGGGAAGATGGCTCGGTATGCAAGAGGGAAGGCCAGAGTTCAGATCTGCAGACAGGCTGAGTGCCATAGCATATGCAATCCCAGGATCCCTATGTGGAGGGGAGACAGGGACAGAGGATTCCATGTCTGAGGTGAACACACAACGAACAGACCTTGCTTCCTATAAAGTAGAGTGTGAGGACCTCAGGTTATTCTCTCAAATCCACATGTATGCCCTGAGTATCGTGTGCTCACAAACATTCATATACAGAAAACAATACACACACATGCACACACACACACCCACACACACACACACCATACATTCACACACATTGCAGATCTCTCTCTCTCTCTCTCTCTCTCTCTCTCTCTCTCTCTCTCTCTCTCTCTCTCTCTCACACACACACACACCATACCTACACTCTCTCCCTCTCTCTCTCTCTCTCTCTCTCTCTTCCCCCTCCTCTCTCTCTCTCTCTTTCTTTCTTTTTCTCTCTCTCTCTCTCTCTCTCTCTCTCTCTCTCTCACACACACACACACACACACACACACACACACACCATACCTACATGCACACCACAGTCAGGGCATTTCTGTTTTTGTTCTAATGTCCTCATTATCGACAGTGAAGTGGACATAAAGGAACGATTTACCCAAGGTCACCGAACTAAGGGTCTTGTGCCAATGAATACTCTCAACTACTGAATCCTGTCCAATGGCCATTGTCTTCCCGAGTTCTTTTGGTTGATCTCATTTAAAACCATCACGAAATCCTCAGTAAACTAATGTGCTGATGACTGGATACACTGATGTAACTGCTCTTACAAGCTGGGAGTAACACCCAAAAGCGTTCGGTGCGGTTCTAACTTGATGTAATTGTATGCCATTTCCTCTCAATTATGGGGTTGAGCAGAAGATAAGATATGCAGTATATAGTTTAATACGCCGACAGATGCGGCGTCTTAATAGAAGCTCGCCTTAAGGAAACCCAACTGATAGTTTTCTTGCTTTGGTTTATCTGCATGGTTTTCATGGATGTATTTTCTATAAAAATTGCCTCTGTGGGACTGAAAATAAAGATTATGGGTGATGTCATATATTGACGGTAACAATCACAACAGACTCATTTCATTTTGCTAATGTACACTGGAAGTGTTGGGAGAGTCTATCACTAGGGCTAACTAATGACAGGCTCTGCTAATTGGGAAACAGCCTTCATAGTTCATGCAAAAAATCTTGGGCATCGAGAACAATCCAGCATGGTCTGGTTTTTTTCCATGTGTAAATCAGTTTCAGCATACTCCTTTTGTGTAAAAGAATCTAGCCTACTGTTAGATGAAGACAAGAGGAGCCAAGTGGAAACAACCGTATTGTAATTGGCAATGTTATTTTTCATGTGAGTAACAGTTGACAGGGATGAACCCACTTTCTATGCAGATCACCCAAACGATGATTGAAGCCCAATCTCTTACTGTTGACAGGTCGAGGTTATGCGTAAAAGCACGTCTCCAATAAACCATGTAAATTGGTCGTTAGATTAGAGTTACATCACTGTGAACTCAGGTTGTGTTTAATAGGTAGCCACATTTACAAATACAGAAGTAATTTTGGATATGCCCGTGTATATAGGACTTAGAATACAGTCATGTACTGTGTAGAGCCATGTAAGCCAATGTCAGTCCATATAAGAAGGTGGTTCCTTAAATTAATAGGAGATGCTAAAACTCCTATGACCTAATATTTTAATGTGTCTATCATTTTTTAAATATTTCAGATGGATGAACGCCAACTATTACATTACGAAAGCTTGCAGTATTTAGTACAATAATATGTCATATGGGTTGTGGCCTAGGCACAATACACTACCTAGTAGGCAGTACTATTTACCTTTGGGTACGTAGTTATATGTCATCAAACCCAAGATAAATTACTAACAGTACACTTCTTAAAAATGTTTTTCTCTTGCCAAAGATGATTATGTGTATGTAATGAATGTGTGAAATATATATGTATATATGTGTAGATACATATATATTTTTGCTCTGCTTTCCGAGATGGTTTAAATAGAATAGCACTTTAGCAGGAAGGGGAGCCAGCATCAGACTGTAGAAATTGAAGTCTGGTATTCTACATTGAGGTGACCAGGGACTCTGGGGGAGGTGGCTGACACTGGGCCTGAGTCGAAGAATACAGAGAATGGTCACGGGGCGTCTTATCCTAGGAGGTAAGGGATCATGGATAAACAAAAGGAGAGAAGATAAGACTTTCTATCCCCATCTCTAACAATCTGAAGGGCCTTCTCTGAATTACTCAGTTCATGTCCGCTGTTCACAGTGAGGTCCTCTGCTGTTGCCTCTGCATCGCCCTGCAGTACCCGCCCGACTTCCACATGGCTTTTCTTTTTTAACTGCTGCCGTTCTCAGTTTGGTTTAGTGATTTCTCAGGATGCATGCTCATATGCACACACGGGTATGGATCACGGCACTAACGTCTTTACTCATTTTTACATGTCTCTTCTCTTTCTAAAGTGGCCTCTGGTGGTCTGAGGGATGTTGTGGCTAATTCTAAGGCAGCTTGACACAAGGTAGAGTTAAGGGAGGGAACACCAATTGAGAAAGTGCATCATTAGATCACCTTGTGGTCAGGCCTGTAGAACAATCCCTTAATTAGTGATTGATGTGGGAAGGCCCAGCCCATTGTGGGTAGGGCCATCCCTGGGCTGGTGGCCCTGGGTTCCATAAGAAAGCAGGCTGAGCAAGCCATGAAGAGCAAGCCAGTGAGCAGCACCCCTCCATGGCCTCTGCATCAGCTCCTGCCTCTGGATTCCTGCTCTGTTTGAGTTCCTGTCCTGATTTCCTTCAGTGATGGTCTACAAAGTGGAAGTGTAAGCTGAATAAACCCTTTCCTCCCCAGGCTGCTTGTGGTACAGTGTGTCATCAAAGCAGTAGAAACCTGGACTAGGAGAAATAAAATTCTTCCTGACTGACCTCATTTTTCTGTGCATCCTTTACTCCTATTTTTGAATGAATGAAATGCAGATTCCTTCCCATTCTAAAGCTAAGAGTTCCTCTTAACCTGGGCCAGTTTCCACCCCTAGCTCAAATCATGCCCAAGACAGACATTGGGAATTTTCACGGATTAAAATGGTGACTGTGTCCAAATGATGAGTCCATCACACTCTTCTTGGTCTGTCTGAAAGTAACCTGTAAGCCACAAGAGGCTTTTAGGAACCCAAGGTTTTCTAGTGTGCAGCGTTCTGTTAGTCAAATCCTGAATGTTTCTAGGTCTGGGACGATGTGCAGCTATGAAGGGTGCACTCCAGTAGCAAGTCATGCACTGAGCACTCACCAAGTTTCTTTGGCTGTTCCTAGGTCACTCCATATGAACCTCTGTAACAAGTTCCTTTTTCTTTGTATTCAGCATTCAATGCCTGGGTTTCTGTGGACTACTTAGGCTCTCTAATATTCTTTCAGCACAGGGTCTGACTAGATCTCCTTCAGTTTTGTTAGTTTATTGCACACTTGAGATGTTTCTTGACCAGCTCTAAACAAAGTTCATTTATCTTCATGGTTTGAGACCAAAGGACATTCACAATACTCTACTTCAGATCTGTTCTTTTGTTCTTCGGGACATGCTGCTCACTGTGTAATCCCACCGGCCTCTTCCTAGACAATCATGAATTCCCCCCCAAGCTCCACAGTCCTCTACAATCCACATCCTAGTTTCAATTTCATTAACTCATTTCGTCCCATAGAACTTGTGGGGGATGATCTGTGAGTTGCTTAGCAAACCATTGGACATGTAAAACCCATGGGGTCCTGAAGATTCTGTCTGCCTCACTTAGCCAATCAGCTGACCCCTATCCAGAGAGGAGACTTTACCTGAATGTGAGCTAGCACTCTGGCTGTCCATCTTGAATCACGCTGTGTGCTGTGTTGACTGGTGTCTCCTCTATACTGATAGGCAGCATTTCCCACAACATCCTAACCTTTATGGTCTCCTTCTTAAGGAAGGGTGGTTCAACTTGGTCCTCATTCATTGGTCCTACTTTTATACTCTCCTAGACACACAGGGACATGCTCAAACAAACAGACTTACACACACACACACACACACACACACACACACACGCACACGCCTATACTCACCTACCTCAGACACATAATCACACAAACGCATGGATACTTTAGGATCTTTAGTTTACAATCACTTCAACAACTGGTCCATGGGGATTCCTCTTTCAGTTGGCTTAGCTGTGGTAACTCTCTAATCAGAGCTACTTCAGGAAGCACGGCTGTAGGACTGCTTCCCTCGGAACTTAGTAAGGTCTCATCGCAACATAGACAGTAAATGGATGGATGTGGGTATGGCCAAGCGGTCGAGCCTCCTGCTTGGGTTGGGTACGGCCGTGGATTCTGTCACATAAAGGGCCACTTTGAAACCTTTGCTGCGGTTCGTCAAGCTTATGTGTTTGTGTATTTCAGTTAACCGTCGATCTGCTTAAGATCTGCAAAACAGATCCTCTGTAAAACACGCTCGTGTCCCGTCTGTGCCAGCTCTCTTGGTTGGTCGTCCTTCTCTACACCTCTCTGTGCCTGGTGTAGAACAAAGGAGATACGGGAACGGTGGTTATTAAAAAAAAACAAAACATTTTCTTAAATAATGTCTTGATCTAAATAGTAAAGTCTCCTTAGGCAGTGAGTTGGCAGTGGGAACAAAGTCCAGAAACCATCAGCAGCTAGGCTGTGTGTCAAAGTACTTCCCCGTTTGTCTGCAAGCAAGCCTGGACGCTGAACGCTCCTGGTGACTAAAGTACCTGAGAAGCAAAGTGAGCTGCCATGGTGCATCAGTGTGTGTAGCGGGATGAATGGAGGGTTTTTAAGTCACCATAGCTTTGCAGTCTTCTTGAGTGCTCCTCTCAATGTCCCCAAAGATGTGTTTTGAAATCTTAGAATACAGCAACTACCTGAACAAGGGCTTCTGTGCAGCATCCATTCTTTTCTGCTTTCATGGAACTGGGATAAGGGACTCGTTCCTCCTCTGTAGGGATGCCCTCTGCCCATGAGCAGCCCTGGTACGCTGGGATGAGAGACTCATTCCTACTCTGTAGGGATGCCCTATGCTTATGAGCAGCCCTGGTACACTGGGATGAGAGACTCGTTCCTCCTCTGTAGGGATGCCCTCTGCCCATGAGTAGCCCTGGTACGCTGGGATGAGAGACTCATTCCTACTCTGTAGGGATGCCCTATGCTTATGAGCAGCCCTGGTACACTGGGATGAGAGACTCGTTCCTACTCTGTAGGGATAGTCTATGCCCATGAGCAGCCCTGGTACAAAAGAAAAACTAAGTGTTACATTTTCTTTGTGTTTTCATGCTCTTCTGTGTCATGGTAACTTGGGACAACAAGTTATGCTGCAGGAAAAAAAAAAAAACTTCACGCATTTTGTCTGATCTAGAGGGAACATTCCAGTTACAAGTGTCCCCTCAGACATCAGAACTGCAACTGGGTGGGATTCTCTTGAAGTATACCACATAATAACATAGTACTTAGTGAAATGAAGTTTAATGTCACAGAGAGAAAATGACAGGCCAAAAAAAACCCAAAACATACAAAAAAAAAAAAAACAAAAAACAAAACACCTGCCTCGAAACAACATTAAGATGTGCTTGGCACTCACTCGAATTGCTTCAGTTGCATTACAAAAATAGTGTTTCTGGAATCAAAGGAGAGACAGAGAGAGAATGTTGCCAAGGTTGAGAGCCTCAAGAACAATTCAATTTGTTTTTCCTTATTAAAAATGAACCGATTCTTCATTTTAGCATAAAATACATATATGTATAATTACATAGCCGCCCACAGAATTGTAATTTTATAAATTATGATAAGTTAAATTAAATGGAGACGTTCATTACTCGTTTTTATTAAAGGAATTTGAAAGTATCAAATATTTTTACCATCGACCATACCATGACATGCTCTGTGCAGTAAAAGGTAACCCCAATAGTAGGTCTTTGGGTGAACTGGAGGTAAGATCTTTGTTCACAGTATATCCATGCTAAGCTGGAGAAGATGAGAGAGAGCCTCACCTGACACTGGCCATGGGAGGCGCTAGTGTATCCGAGACTGTCTTCTGTCTACTTCATGCCTATGATCACACTTTTTCAAAGCCTTACACGGCAGAGAATTGCTTTACTGCTATCTCTTCAGTTTGCCTAATATAATAATATCCTTTACCATTGCACGGTCTTCTAAATATTTAATAAGAGGAAAAAGTAAAAAAGATGTCTCCATTAAGAAAGTGTATTTTTCTCCATTATGGGACCCACTGTAGGTAACTCAAGACAGGCAAAATGGCTGCCAAGAGTTGTACAGAAATGCTTTTATGTGCCTGTTCCTGCCCAGGCATCAAGGATGTCTTGTCTATGTGTGTGGCTCCAGTCTGAGAAGGCTCACTCTGGGTAATGATGGGGTGGGAACATGGAGATCGACACCATGGAAAAGCGCCCTTGAAAAGACACGGAGATAGAATCAGTTATAGTCATGTGCCCTGTAATCATGAAGATAACCGTTTGAGAAATACACATGCAGTTGGCTTCATCAATAAGTACAGTGTCCTTTCATCACCACGTGGACGTTACAGTGTCATTGTACAAACGAGGGGAGGGCTATGATGTCACTAGGTGATATGCTGTGAAAACTTCATCTGGAATGTAGCATACAATTGACTTAAACATTATTAGGGGACATAGGTGTGTTTCTTTCTAAAAGCATAATACTGGCGAACAGGACCTCTGGTCTCAGTATCATTGATTCTCCTGATTCCCTCTTCTTATCTATCTATCTACCTACCTATCTATCTATCTATCTATCTATCTACCTATCTATCATCTATCTATCTACCTATGTGTCTATGTATCTATGCATCTATATATCTATACATAGCTATCTATGTATCTACATATCTATCTGTATATACATACATATGGGTATATATACATTTATATTATAATATTTAAGTTACATTGGCTTACATGTTGTTTTGCGTGTGTGTATTCCTCCCAATACATATGTTGACCCCAACATGAATCAGAGTGTGACTGATTTGAAATAGGGATGTTAAGGGGTCAATCACATTAAAATGATGTCACGACAGTGGTCCATTATCTAGTGTAGCTAGTGGTATCCTCACAAGAATAGGAAATTACAAAGCAAGTCTCATTCCGAAAATAAGAGACGAAAGAGCTTCCTGTAGTCTAGGGGAGGCTCCTTAAGAAACTAATTCTGCCAGCGCCTTAACTCTGGACTTCCGCCCTCCAGAGCTGAGGGGAAGTCAGTTTCTGTCCTGTGAGCTATTCAGTGTCTGGCACTTTGCTACAGCAGTGGTAGCACAGCCGCAGTTGTGTGTAACAGAAACACAGTAGGAACCCAACAATTAGCCCAAACCCCCAAGCAATTATTACTCTTTTTCTTTCTTCTCAATAAAAAGTCAGATAATACAAAACCGACCTTACGGTATTGATTTTTACCAAGGCAATATCTAGGACCAGGGTGCTATTGGCTCATTTCATGTTATGTTCAACCTTACACCTACTCAATGTTTGCATTACAACTCACAGCAAAGCATAGCCTGGCTTGCAGAAACACGGCCCAGGGCACTTTATCATTTGAAGTCACGAAAGAAAAGGTTCGATCTTGTTGAGTCTATTACAATTATGAAAGCAGGAAAATGGATATTAGACTTTAGAAATACTTGCAAGTTCAAATAAGATGAGCTTGGTGGCTAGAAACCTAGCGTTTTCGAACAGCTCTTTGCGTGCGATCATGTATTAAGGCAGAGAAGACATTACTGAGAACATATCTTATAGTTCTGACGTCGGGTAATATTGTTGCACCATCTGCACATCCACGACGCCTTCCTAAAGGACTTCTGTGAGCATCGTTCCCCAGCTGTACCCGTGGGCTCTGCATCTTTGATTTCTAACCCCTGGGTTTCTCCTCTCGGTGCCCCACCTTGCATTTCAACTATTAAAAAGTGAATCTCCTTAGAGGTGGTAGGTATGCTTGGGCAGGTCTGACCCCGGGCCCTGCAGAGTTCCTGCTGTAGAGCTGACCAATAAATGTTTGTGGAGTAGTTTGTGTGTCCTGGAGTATTTTCAAGTTAAATATGCAAGAACCAAAACCCTTACTGGACAGATCGGATTGGGTAGGGGTACAGGGGACCAGCAGGGACGGCGTAGACTTCTTATCCAGTGGGCTACTGCATCGTCGTTCGCATCCGGGCTTCCTTGTGAGAGAGAGGGAAGGCAATGGGTAGTTCTAAACAGAAACCTGATATGACTTCATTTACACGTTTAATGATTACTCTGGATGCTGAGGAAAGCAGGAGCACCAATTAAGAAGGTACCGTAGCCAGCCTCAGCAGAGGTTGCTTAGATTACAGAGGAAAGAGCCCAAACAGAAATACGAGAAAGAAAGCCGTCAGGTGTGGCAAGGGCCTTCCCCTGATGAATAAGGATTTCAGGGGACCAATCACTAGGCTAGGAGTAGGCGGGACTTCCAGGTCGGAATGGGGAAGAGAGGAAGAGAGAAGGGACCGGATTGGAACACAGAGAGAGCTTGGGGTAGAGGGTGTAATGAACTAGAGACCCCGGTTAGATGGCCAGGATGCCGCCCAAGGAAGATTTAACTTAGTATGGCTTACTAATTAGGATGTTGAGCCCGGTGACTGAGTTACTGGTTCATTCTAAACTAAGTTGGTGTGGTGTTTTCCTTCATGCAGTGACTCAACTGAGTTCAAGAGAAAGGTACGGGGCACCCCAGCCAAGGACTTTGGATGCGTGGCGCTGGTGTGCCAGTGACCCACCAAGAGAACTTAGAGAATCGGGTAGAGACATTTCGAGAGCAAAGAGTCAGAGAGTGTGCGGAAATGAGAACACCCCTCTGGTGCCATGTGGCCTGCAGGTGCCGGGCGTAGTGTGTGATGGTCCACCTTTCTCTAATAATTAACGCTACAGTCAGGATTTGCTCACATTTCTCAGCTAAGGGCTTATTTATCTGACGAATTATTTCTTGGCATCTGTCAATATTTTAGGCTCAAACAGGTATGCTGCCAGGACCTGCCTTTACCTTCTGTGGTTTTAAGCAGACATATATGGAGGGATACCAGTCTGACTTCAGTCTTGTGGTAGCTGATGCCTTCAAGGAGGGGATGGCATTAAAGTAGGGCCGATTCACACTGGATGTCCAGGCAGAGGACAGGATGAGCAAGGGACCAGGCAGATGAAGGTCTAGAATAAAGCAGGTCCTGTAGAGAGACCTTTGCTAAGTAGAGTGGCAAGTGAGAGCATCTCAACAGGTCCTGCGAGTGGAATCAGGACCAGTGTGTGTCTCAGTTAGGGTTACTATTGCTGTGGTGAAACGGCAGGAACAAAAGCAGCTTGGGAAGGAAAGTGGCCTATGCTTCCACTTCCTTCAAAAGAAGTCAGGGTAGGAATTCAAACAGCTTAAGCCTGGGGGCAGGCGCTGATGCAGAGGCCATGGAGGAGGGCTGCCTACTGGCTTGCTTATGGTGATTTGCTCAGCTTGCTTTCTTTTACCACAGAGGACCACCAGCCTGGGAGTAGTGCCACCAACAATGGGGTGGCCTTCTCATATAATCCACTGATTAGGAAAATACCCTACAGGCTTGCATATAGCCAAAGTTTATGGTGGCATTTTCTCAGTTGAGGCTCTGTCCTCACTGTGAATGCTAACTTGTGCCAAGTTGACATAAAACGAACTAGCCTGCATAGCACGGCTTGTAAGTAGTGAAAATGGAGAAATTCCCTTGGATAACATTGTTCTAAGAGGTAGGGGAGGACGAGGTGTGGTGTGCAGCCTAGAGGCCACCCATAGAACATGGCAGGAGGCCATCTCAAAACGTGCCAGCTTGTGCCAGTGGTGCTCTAGTTGTTACACGGAAGACTGACTATTGGTAGACAATGTACACAGCATGACCTCAGCAGACATGTTTGCTTGGGCCGGATTGTAGCAGTGGAGATGAAGAGTATACAGATTCAGAGTCTATGTAACAGAAAAAAATATACATTGTGAAGGTTTCAATGAGAATGGCCCCATAGGTTCATATACTTGAATGGTTGGTTTCCAGTTGGTGGAACTACTTTGGAGATTAGGAGATAGGGTCTTGTTAGAGGAGGTGTGGCATAAGGGTTGAGCTTTGAGGTTTCAAAAGCCTATACCAGGCCCATGCTCCTTGCTAAAATGGTCACAGACCGACCCTCTGAAACTGTAGTCACATCTTAAATTACATGCTTTCTATCATAAACTGTTTTAGTTATGGTGCCTTGTTACAACAATAAAACCGTAACTAAGACAGACATGAAGATTAGCAGAGAGAGAGACTTCTTAAACATGACTCAAATCGTAGGCTCTAAGAACTTTCTGGCACTATTGAGTGATAGGAAGACTGTGAGAGAGACTTAGAGAAGGATCTGGACAGGTGCCTACCATGCCCCCAAGGAACCTCTCTCAGACAGGTACACTGTCACAGAGAGAAAGGAAAAGCCAAAGCAACTGTGGTGGTTTGAATATGCTTGGCCCATGGGAAGTGTCACTATTAGGAGGTGTGGCCTTGTTAGAGTAGGTGTGGCTGTGTTGGAGGAAGTGAGTCACTGTGCTGCACTCTGAGGTCCTATGCTTGAGCTCCACCTGGTACAGAAGGATCTGTATAATCCACTGATGCAGTTGGATCAAGATATAGAACTCTCAGCTCCTTTTCCAGCACCATGTCTGCCTGGATGTTGCCATGCTTCTCACCATGATGAAAAAGAACTGAACCTCTGAACTGGAAGCCAGCCCTAACTAAATGTTCCAATATAAGTTGCTTTGGTCATAGTGTCTCTTCATAGCAATAAAACCCTAAATAAGACAGCAATAAAAAGAGCCTACTTTTTATTTGAAACTAAGAGTGAAATACATTGTTAGTTATGATGGACTAATTACCATGCAAAAACAACCCCCAAAGCCCTGTGTTTCTGGGTAAATAACGTTGTACCACCACTGTATCCCACTGGCTGTCACATAGCCAGTCAGTGTCTGACTGCAGCTTCTTAGGTTCCAGAGAGGGGCATGTACCTGGAAGCCTTTTCTTCACATTTGCCTTCTTGTAAAGCTGTCAATGATGTATATACCCATGGTTCCACCAGCTCCCTGTGTTAGGGCATCCTGTGGGAGCCATGATTAATGTTAACAAATGTTAGTTTTAACTCTGTTGGAATAAAAATTATTGTAGATTACATGTGCAGGCTTTAGGGAGAAGTGATAGATTTCATTCAAATGTATTTAATAGAGAGCCACAGTCAACACAAATACAAGCAATGGAATTTACTTATAATATTATGTAAACACAATAAGGACCTACTCTGTGAATTTCCCCTTTGATCACTTCCATGAGGTAGCTCAACTCTGCAGTTAAATTCACCACAGATGTGCTGACAGGCCATGTGCCCACATGTTGTCTAAAAGCATACCACCATCTCATTGGAGAGTAGGCTATCTGTGTCCAGTCTGTTATGATGCAGGCAGTGTTTGTACAATGTAGCATATCATCAGCTCAGACATTGTAGTATCCTCAGTAAGCTAGTTTCCACTCACTCCCTGCACAGAGAGATTGTTACATGTTGTGACAATCCTGTCTCTTCACAACATGTCACCCTGCCTCTTCCTTTAGTTCACTATTTGTCCAGTTTACTTATACCATATGCTATGGTTTTATCGAATTATTCATTTTTACTCACTAATGGCTTTTATATTACAAAAACATGAAATGTGAATTCTCAACCTTCGGCCTGGCTTTCACATGAGATTCAGACACATGAAAGGTTCATATGTGTGCTCTCTAGGTTACATTGGACTGCTCATGCCTAGAACAGCAGGCACGCAATACAAATGTGAGTAAGGAGCCACGATTATTTACTAGGTATCTATTTGAAAGGCCCAGAGAATCCAAAACTTAGAGGTCTCAAAGAGAGCTCATTATTTCCTCCCTCTCCCTCCCTCTCTCCCTCCCTCCTCTCTCTCCTCCTCCCTCTCTTCTCCCCTCTCTTTCCCCTCCCTTTCCTCCTTCCTACCTTCTCCTTCACCTCTCCCTCTGCCCAGCTCTGCACTGTGGGTTACTTGCCTTTGTGGTTTTCTCATTGCTTCCACTTCTAATAACTCAGCCCTTTCTGAAAGTCCTGTTCATGACTGTCATTACTGCAGGTTACCATCTCCTCTTCTCCTGAACTACAGTAGCCAGCCAGATGGTCTTCTCGTCCAAATCCTTGTTTTCTCCTTACTTTCCCATCTAAGTAGCAGCCAGGAGGAGCATCTCGACCCCAGCCTTACTGTACCTCTGTCATGTTTATGATCAATGGCTCCCTCTTGCTTTTATAAATCCTAAAGAAAACAAAGTAATAAGATTTCCAAGCCAGCGGAGACCCAGGCTCCTTGAGTCTTCAGCTTCCCACCTGCATGTGTTTCTGGATGTAGCGGAGGCCCTAGGTTCTAACAGAAGTGACACCAGCAGCTGCTTGGAGATTTGGATATTTTAGCCTTCCCTGAGGTATTCAAATGAAGGCGTGTGTGTGTGTCTGTGTGTGTGTGTGTGTGTGTGTGTGTGTGAAAACACATGCAAAAAGGTCTAAACACATTGCTATATAATGAGTAAGTTCAACAGCTACAGCGAGAAGTCAGGAAATAATGCACCACCCACATCCGGAGACTCCCCAGTGTGTTTTCGGTGCATTCCTAGGATCTCTTTTTCCAATCCCCAGTTACCACGGTCTGGGCTTCAGAGTGGTCCTATCCTTACTTTTCCTTATAGTTTTGCGAACTGCAGATATGTTGCCAAATGATGCATTTTAATTTTCCCATCTGTGCACACCCATGCCGTATGGTTTTTCTTTCTCTCTCATGGCTGCTAGTAAGGATTTTATTGTATATGTTTAATTGCCGAGTTAGATTATTCTACATTGCATTGAGTGCGACCGAAATATATATTCTGCTCTCAGTAGACATTTGAGCTGTTTCCAGTTTAGATATTAGAGTAATACTTCCCAGGATAACTCCAGCACATCTGTCTCTCGGGATACCCATAACATTAGAATATGTAAATCCCAGTGAAGGGGATAACTAGTGTGTGCACGTTACTCCTTACCAGATAACTACCTAGAGAGTTTGCACTCAGTCTCTGCTTTCACAACCAAGTTTGAAGAGCTGTCGGCTTCACCCCTCAAGGAATGCTTATAGACTTTAACCCCGGCCAGTCTGCTGCTTCTGATAGCTTTACATGGGTATCTCTGGTGGGCGTTAGGAACAATTGAGGTGTCATTTCCCAAGACTCTCTCCCATCTTCCTGTTGGGTAAGCTGTCTGTTCATAGCCAGGATTCTCCTTATGTGTTCTCCATGATAATTCATCCTCCATTAGATGCCTGGCTGTTCATTCTTCTTGAAGTTAAAGCATGAACATGGATGCCGACTGGCTGGTTCAAATGCTGGCTCTCTGAGAAACCAGCTGTTTTAAATTAGTAAGGAGCTGATCTCTTTGAATATGATAGAACTCATTCAGTGAAGACCCCTGGCCGAGAGCTTTCTCTGTGAGGAATTAATGATGCAATTTCAATTTCTTTAATTGCTGCAGGGTGATTTTTTTTGTTTGGTCTCATTTCTATTTTTGTCTTATGTTCATGATGATGAATTACACCTGCTGTCATGTGTGGTCTGCATTTTCTAATTCAGTTGCACCTTGTTTTTGACACTGTAGGATTTCTGTTGGCTCCTCTTTTTTCTTTTTATTTCTGTAGGTTATATGTATGTGTCTTTTTAAAGATATAGTTTTTCATAGTTTTTCGTGGGATTTTTAACATTTTTTAAACAAATCCACTTATGTTTTGTTAAGATTTGTTTGTATCGTTTTTAACTCTCTCTCTCTCTCTCTCTCTCTCTCTCTCTCTCTCTCTGTGTGTGTGTGTGTGTGTGTGTGTATGTGTGTGTGTGTGTATGTGTGCACATGTAAGTACCAGTGCTCTCAGGGGCCAGAGGCATTGGGCCCCACTGGAGCTGGAGAGAGGCAGTGAGTGGTTTGATGTGGGCACCTGTTGTAGTTGATTCTCTTCTTCCTTCCTGTAGGTTCTGTGGTCAAACTCACATCATCAGGTTTGGCAATAAGTGCCTTTATTTACCCAGCCTCCTTGCCTGCCCCCAAATAACTAATCTTTGTCTTTATCCATTGAATACTTTTTATTTCTGTTAGCTTGTACTCTTCAATTTTTCTTGTTCTTGTCAAGAAACGAGTACTTACTTTATGACTTCACATGTATACATACGTACTTCCTGTCTAATATATGCATTTTAGAAACTAAGTACCTTTTACAGATCAGCATTTTTAGGTATGTGTTAATAACTTTTGGGATAATAGAGTTGCATTCATAGTGTATACTTTGCATAATCTTTAACTCTTTAAAATATATCAGGCTATTTTATAATCCTGAATGTATGGTGACTTTGTGGAAATTTAGTGTTTTGGAGTTTACGTTCTGTAATTTGGAGGCTCACATTGTCTGTATGCACACAGTAGGTTGTGTTTGTTAATTAAACAACTGTTTACGTCCTTCTTTTCCCCTTGGCTACAAACCTAGTTTTCTAAGTCTCACCAAAGACTCCCATTTCCAGGGAAAGCCTGTGTACTAAACCCCTCAAGTGATCTCAGTGGTTTGTATTTATCAGATTATAATTCCTCCAGGGCATCTCCAGAGTCACCCTAAAATCTTACATCAAATGTGAGAGAAAGAGAACAACAAAGAATGGTTTCCTAGCAACCTGTTGAGATAAAATTGGAAAGCCAACAACAGTATGTATAACTGCCACTAAGACAGTTAATGGCCCTGTCCTTGGAGGATCCTGTGCCTGCACTTAGGTGTGTCTTACTCTCGTGAACCTCCCTAGACTCATCTCTTCCACAGTCAGGTGCTTGAATGTATCTTCCCTTTTACACTCTGTACTTAAGCCTGTATAATGTGTGTGTATATGTGTGTGTGTGTGTGTGTGTGTGTGTGTGTGTGTATAGTGAGATTGCTGACTCTGTTTCATAGACTGGTTAGTCCTAGAATTATTGTATATGTGTACATATAATTGCGTGTGTATGTGTATGTAGGTGTATGTGTCATATGTGTATATGTATATTTTCCAAACATTGTGAGGTCTATTTCTTCTTACTGCTTTAAATTTTGTTTCATTATTTAGGGATCATATTAACTTGCACATATAACTTAAAAATTGTTAAACTTATGTCATTTTGAGGTGATTATGTTAGGTAATAAATTTCACCTTAAATTGTACTTTTTCCAACACTTTTTTTCCATTTTCATGTGAATTGCCTATGTTTGTGTGTATGAACGTATGTGAGCTTACGTCAAGACCAGAGGTTGATGTTGGAAATATCCTCTATCATTTTTCTTTTTTTTTCAAATTAGTAATCTTTTTAACTACTTTATACCCCAATTAGATCTTCCCCTCCCTCCTCTCCTCCCAGCTTCCTCTCCCTTTTCTTTTTTTTTTTTTTTTCAGAGCTGGGACTGAAAGGGCCTGCGCTTATGTAGGCAAGCGCTCCTACCACTGAGCTTTCAACCCCAACCATCCCTCTCCTTTTTCTTATCCCATTCTCTCACCCTCTCTCCTAAGAAAAGAGGAGGCTTTCCATCTTGTCAAGTTACAGTAGCACTAGATGCATCTTCTCCTATTGAGGCTAGACAAGGCAGTCAAGTTAGGGGAAAGGGTTCCACCCATCCATCCATCCACCCACCCACCCATCCATCCATCCACCCACCCATCCATCCATCCATCCATCCATCTATCCATCCATCCATCCATCCATCCATCCATCCATCCATCCATCCATCCATCCATCCATCCATCCATCCACCCACCCATCCATCCATCCATCCATCCATCCATCCATCCATCCATCCATCCATCCATCCATCCATCCATCCATCCATCCATCCATCCATCCATCCATCCATCCATCCATCCATCCATCCATCCACCCACCCATCCATCCATCCATCCATCCATCCATCCATCCATCCATCCATCCATCCATCCATCCATCCATCCATCCCATCCATCCATCCACCCATCCATCCATCCATCCATCCATCCATTCACCCACCCACCCATTCCATTTATCCATCCATCCATCTATCCGTCCACCCATCTATCCATCTACCCATCCACCCACTCATCCACCCACCCACCCACCCACTCATCCATCCACCCATCTATCCATCCATCCATCCATCCATCCACCCACACATCCATCCATCCATCCATCCATCCATCCATCCATCCATCCATCCATATGTCTCTATTATTTCTATCCAGAACCATTTTCTATCATCACTTCTCCTTGAAGTAAATCCATCCTTCGTTTAAGCACACTTTTATTGATTACACATTTCCCTGCTTGTTTCTTTGAAAATGACTTCATGTCACCATAATCTTGATAAATAATATGTCTGAACATTTTGTTAATCATGGAGTCCAGACATGGGAATCTCAGATCATTGTTTTAATACTTATACAACATGGTTTGATTGATACAGCCCTGTAGAACACATTGACATCAGTAAACACAACCTTTCATGCTGCTCCATGAACCTATAGGATCTTGTCACTCATTTTGTCTTCATTTTCTTTCATTGGTGTCTTTTTGTTTCTTTCATTGGTATCTGTCATCGGAGTTTTTATTATATAGATCTTTGTTAAATTTACATTCTAATTCTTATTGCTGTTATAAATGGGGCATTTTAAAAATTATCTTTAGTATAGGTACCTATTACTGTATGTTAATCTAATCACTTGTGTCTGTGTTGAATTAATTTATTCTAACAAGCTTTTTGTTTATTCATGAAATTTTTAGATTTTCCTATATGGTAGATCATGTAATCTTCAAACAGAAAAATGTGATTTCTCTCATTTGGATACAATCTCCCCCCAACTCCCTGCCTGGCACAGGAGGATGTTGGGTGTCCTCCTCTCTCACCACCTGCCTTTATTCC
Organism: Rattus rattus; assembly: GCF_011064425.1. Lineage (NCBI taxonomy): Eukaryota > Metazoa > Chordata > Mammalia > Rodentia > Muridae > Rattus > Rattus rattus. Next base: position 267,823,755 of record NC_046154.1, read on the forward strand.
TTAGACCAGTGGTTCTCAACCTTTCCAATGCTGTGTGTGACCTTTTAATTCTGTTCCTCGTGTTATGGTAACCCTGAATCATAAAATTATTTCATTGCTATTCCATAACTGTAATTTTGTTACTGATATGAATCATAATGTATCTCTTGATTTTTCTGTGGACTTTGGCAACCCTTGTGAAAGGGTCATTTGACCCCATAGGGGTTGTGACCCACAGGTTGAGAATCACTGTCCTAAAGAGAGTGTTTAACTAGACTTGGAGCTCACTGTTTGCGTGAGCCAGAAATCCCAGATATCCCCATTTTCCCCAACCCAACACCCAACCATGGGCTTTCTGGTTACAGGAGCCTGTTGTGACACTCAACTGTTTTTTACCTGGAGATCCACAATCAGGTGGTTCATGGTTGTATAGCATGCACTTCTCATAGCCATCTTCCCAGTCCCATTCTTTGATGTATTATGTGTTTCCTCATTCACATACTTAAGGAAAATAATTTGTGTGACAACTAAAAGCACTGCCAAGGACAGTGGTTGGTAGAGTAAGAGAATTACAGGTTGTACATTGAATATATATCAAAAAGAGGGCTAGCCAAAAGCTAAGCAGATCAGAATGTAGGGCAGTGTTAGTTGAAGATCTGCTTAGCTTTAGAATAGGGATGGCTGGTGTAGGGGTGTGAATGAAGTGGCCCCTAGAGGCTCATAGGGACGCTCTACTAGGAGGTGTGTCCTTGTTGGAGTAGGCGTGGCATTATTGAAGGAACTGTGTCAGTGGGGGTGGGCTTTGCAGTTTCAAATGCTCAAGCTGGGTCAGTATCTCTCTTCTTGGCTGGTATCTTTCTCTCTTCCTGCTGCCTGTGGATCTGGATGTAGGACACTCGGTTCCTTCTCTCGCACCCTGTCTGCGTGTATGCTGCCACACTCTCAGACATGACAACAGTGAGCTAAAACTCTGAAGTGTAGCAGCTGCAGTTAAAAGCCTTCCTTTATAAGGGTTGCTGTGGCCACAGTGTCTCTTCATAGCCGTAGAAACCCCAATTAAGACAACCGTCGAGAAAGATATGCGGGGAATATAATTCCATATCATCAAAACTATTCTTATATGCATAGCTTGTAGAAAATGCTTTTACTTGTCTCAATTAGACTAGAAACTTAAGAATTTTTATTTCATTACAGTCTATAGAAAAACAGTTGAATAAGTATCCACATTATAAGATCAGAATCTCAAGTCACGAAAAATCTCATAAACATTGTTTAAATATATCTTATCCTGATGAATTCTACATGTGTACATCACCATTTTTCTGTCTTTTTGTAAAACATCTGAAGAAACATTTAGCCATTCCTCCAGTGTTAGATTTTTTTCCCCTACAACCAGATACACCTGATAAGGAACAGCTTACAGGAGGAGAGTTTATTTTGAGTGACAGTCCAAGGGGACCTATCCACTATGTTTCATCAGCGGAGGCTGCCTGCAGGAGCTTGAGGCTGCAGATTGCATTGTGTCCACACTCTGGAAGGAGAAGGTGGACAGGAAGCGAGTCCAGGTTGTAAACGCCCTGTCCCCTGCATTCCACTTCCTTCCAAATTTCTAGCTTCTAGAGGTCTGCTAGCCTCCAAAACATGGCCACCAGTTGGAGACGAAGTTTAGGGGTGACACATGAGCCCTTGGGGGTACATCACATTCAGGCCATAGTAACTCGCAAATAAGGAGAAATGAGGTGTTGTTGATTTTTGCTCTCTCCAGTAGAATACAGGAGCTCTGTGTGTCTCTACGGTACATCTGCAGCACGTACTGGGGTCTGCAGGAACGGACATCAGCAGCTCGACCAACGTTTGTTCTCTCTTTAAATGAGACCGTCGGGTTTTGCATTGGAAAACCTACTTTAGATGCTTCTCCCCAGCTTCGGATCCTGGTTTGCTTCCCGCCACGTTTTCTAAAGCCGATTCAGAGAAGACACCAAGTACCATCATTTTGATGTGCCGTTTTTCCTCCTGTTAACAAGGAATTTTAAGCGACAGCCATATATGTAGAAACTTTTCTGAAAACACGCTTTCCTTTTAATCTATACACAAACTCAATTAGTGTTCGGGTCAGCAAGTGGAGAGGCTTTTACAGGATCAATCACTTTGGGTTAAGGAGTAGACACCCTGCAAGCTTACTAATGGGATGGAAATAATGCCTGGAACCATTCCAAAAAGTAACGGTCTCAGAGGAGCAATTAACTATGAATGAGGAATGTTTGCCGAGAAGTTCAAACACATCAACGAGGTTTATAATTTTGGCTTAATTTATTCAGCACCTTCCAGTGGGCTGATGCTTGCTGGCCTGAAAACACTCCAAGGCCCCGTATCTGCTGCGTTCTGTGCAGAACTCTTGACAGTCATCAGAAACCGGTTATCTGTTTCTGTAAAATTATTTTTAAAAATGCTGTCTTTTACCCCACACTAGGTCCATCACCGTAGTGTCCCAAGATATCTGGTAGATAGTTTCATCTCAGTCAGCAAAGTGTCTCACCTGCTCTGCTCCATCCCATATCACACTGCCGATGACTTCTCTCTGAGCCTGGCAATAATCTCTCTACCCATCTAATCCCCAAGGCAGGCTGCCACCATGCCAGACACATACATCCCAATTCCGTGGCGGCCCAGTGTCTCCAGCCACCACATATTCTCTTGAACTTAAATCACCACATGAGAGAACACACAACACAATAACCTCTGACTTAATTGATGAGATATAATTGCCCACCTAGACACACAAAGCCCTGTACGCATCCATCCCTTAAGAACATTCATAGCAACCTGCAAAGGTACAGAGTGGAATCTTAGCATCAGCCTCCATGTTCTCTCGGTGGCTTCTTCTACCTCCTCCAGTCTCCTCCCCTCTCTAAAACTCCTCTCCCGCCCACCCTTCCTTCTCGTCCAATGACAGGCCTCATCCTATCTTGTACCTACCTACACCTGCATGATGATATCATCCTACAGTTATTCTTAATCGTCTCAAGACCTACAGGTAGAGAAGGGAGTGGGAGCTGGGGTGAGATTTCACGTATGAACACTTCATTTATAGACCCAGCAGTGTTAGACCCGAGACAGGAAACCTCAGCTCATTGGCATCAGCACTTGGCCGCCATTGTCTCTGCTTGCAACAGTAGGATCTAGACAAGCCATCATCCGTTCACTTGTCTTTATTACTCCAGTCTCTATGTTCACATCGTCTCTTTTCTCGTTCACAAAAAGGAACCTGTCCTTTTATATCCTTAGTGTGAGGTAGAGAACAGTATTACTGATCGGCTCAAACGCCAGGATGAGAAAGCAGCATTGTCCTGGGTGTTCCGGCGCTCACATAAATGACCGTGAGGGAAAGGTGTCTGGCACTGAAGAGGTGTTACTCATTTTTCTAGGGATTTACATTTAGATATGTGGAGTGTACCACTTAGCTCCTTTATTAATTTAGGCTATGTTTCCAGGAAACAGAATCATCAAACAACTAGAACTTACACAAAGGGCAAGAAATCCATATGGGTTTAAGATCTGAGAGACACTTTTACTGTGGTACATGACCCGCCCGACCCTGTCCTTTCATCCTAGATCACCGTGGTGTTTGAGGAGAGGGCCCATTCTCATGCGAAATGACGAATCTCAAGAAGGCACTACGAAGCCTAGGTATTCATGTCTGAGGCAGATTTACAACATTATTAAAGGAGGAGCTGAGACATCACCATAATTTACCTGGATAGGAGATAGAACCAGATCCTCTAAAGTGGAAACCTGTAATTCCAGGGAGGCATTTAAATGTGGGTGATTGACAGCTCTGTCATGGCCAGTTTAGCAGCTGAGAAAGTTCTGTGCTTTCAAAGACTCTGTCAGGCTACTGCGTGCCTGGTCTCTATGGCTGCCATTGAATGTGTTTCTTCTGCAACTGGAATCTTTGCACATGGTGCCGTGGTTTACTCACAGTCTACTCTAGCACACCATGCTCCGTCTCTGGTGACTTGGATCATGCGTGTTTTTACTTACGTGACGCCCCCTCTCCCCCTTTTCTTACCTATTAAAATCTATTACCAAGCAAACGTTCAACATTCAGCGGAAATGCCATTTTCTTTATGGCGTCCTGCTTCCATTCCTAGCCACCTTTCAGGGATCCATCCCCTAATTATCCCATCTCTTGGTTTATTCTTAAATTACACAACAGTTTCTTGGCAGCTTAGTTTGTTACGTGGGTTTGAACACTGGGATGGAATCTCCGTTTTGGGCCCATTGTTTAAAGCTAATGGAGTAACGTTTCATTTCATGGTGGTTTTATCAATGTGGTTGGTTATGTAGCAAGAGAATAAAAGGGGAGAGAAAGAAGGGGTTGTAGAAAAAATAAATTATACTGAGCCCCTAAATTTGAAATTAAGTCACTGTTTGGGCTTTGGTTGAAAATGGTTAACTACCCAAGGTTGCATTACTGCATATGCAGTCACCCATGAAAACACCTGTAATTTACAGACAGTGGAACTTTAAAAGCTGATAACCAAACCTCAGTGTGCAGGGTGAGTATGCGCGGTACAGGGGGTACATATGACCACTCAGATTTACCTTTAATGTTTGAAATTGAAATACTCGTATTGGCCGTAAAACTAAGCAGTAGGGTAAACCGTGCTGACATCATTGTCCTGTTTGGAATAGATGTTCAGGGTGATCGCCTTTAAAATGGGACTTGCTATCATGGATGCTGCATACGGTCTGCCTGCAAGACCACCTTAAGGGGAAATCGCTCTATCACAAAGCTGCACCCTGGAGGTGGACCAGGAAGGACAGTTAGCCTTGGGTGGACTGCCCTAAGCTGGACCTTCACAGCAGAGGTTCCAGAAGTCAGTGGGAAGGTGCAGATGCTCTGTTGGACTCCTGAAAGCTAGAGCCCACTGTTGAAAGTGCATTTACTGATTCGGTGGCTGGCCATCCGGGGCGTTTCTTGTTTAATTTATGCAAGCCTCACTTTTCAATGAGACTATTTCTGCTGTTCCCTCATCTCCATTAAAAAATCTGGGCAGAGAAAGACTTGATAATTTATTCAAGGTCGTACACGAGTGAGTAGACCAACCACAGTCATAACTACAACATGATTTCAGACCTTGCATAAACACTGATATGCTCTGTTTGTAGCCCCCCTGGGTGTGCACATGTGCGTGCAAACAGTTGTGTGCACACACATGTACTGCACACACATGTTTTTACTCAAACCTATAGAGAAAATTTACCCATGCTACACACTCACACACCCTCTCTCACGCACATGCACAGGCACACACACAGAGTCTCTCTCATACATATACACAGTAATATACACACAGAATCACGTATGCCGATTTTTTTTTTTTTTTTTTTTTTTTGGTTTTACAGGGGAGACAGGCTCTTAATATGTACTGGATAGACCATCCAACTCAATGGTATACACCTGCCCCTGCCTCCTGAATGCTGGAATTAAAGGCATGAGCCAATATACTCAGCTTGCCCATCATTTTTTTTTTTTCTTTTTTTTTTTTTTTATTCCCTTTCGGTTTCCGGGCAAACATCCCCCCCCCTCCCTTCCTTATGGGTGTTCCCCTCCCACCCTCCCCCGTGTTGCCGCCTCCCCCCCAACTGTCTAGTTCACTGGAGGTTCAGTCTTAGCAGGACCCAGGGCTTCCTTCCACTGGTGCTCTTACTAGGATATTCATTGCTACCTATGAGGTCAGAGTCCAGGGTCAGTCCATGTATAGTCTTTGGGTAGTGGCTTAGTCCCTGGAAGCTCTGGTTGCTTGGCATTGTTGTACATATGGGGTCTCGAGCCCTTCAAGCTCTTCCAGTTCTTTCTCTGATTCCTTCAGCGGGGGTCCTATTCTCAGTTCAGTGGTTTGCTGCTGGCATTCGCCTCTGTATTTGCTGTATTCTGGCTGTGTCTCTCAGGGGCGATCTACACTTCTGCACTTCTTTGCTTCATCCATCTTATCTAATTGGGTGGCTGTATATATATGGGCCACATGTGGGGCAGGCTCTGAATGGGTGTTCCTTCTGTGTCTGTTTTAATCTTTGCCTCTCTTCCCTGCAAGGGTATTCTTGTTCCCCTTTAAAGAAGGAGTGAAGCATTCACATTTTGATCATCCGTCTTGAGTTTCATTTGTTCTAGGCATCTAGGGTAATTCAGGCATTTGGGCTATTAGCTACTTATCAATGAGTGCATACCATGTATGTCTTTCTGTGATTGGGTTAGCTCACTCAGGATGATATTTTCAAGTTCCAACCATTTTGCCTCACAATTTCGTGAAAGTCGTTGTTTTTGATAGCTGAGTAATATTCCATTGTGTAGATGTACCACATTTTCTGTATCCATTCCTCTGTTGAAGGGCATCTGGGTTCTTTCCAGCTTCTGGCTATTATAAATAAGGCTGCGATGAACATAGTGAGCACGTGTCTTTTTTTTTATATGTTGGGGCATCTTTTGGGTATATGCCCAAGAGAGGGATAGCTGGATCCTCAGGCAGTTCAATGTCCAATTTTCTGAGGAACCTCCAGACTGATTTCCAGAATGGTTGTACCAGTCTGCAATCCCACCAACAATGGAGGAGTGTTCCTCTTTCTCCGCATCCTCGCCAGCATTTGCTGTCACCTGAGTTTTTTGATCTTAGCCATTCTCACTGGTGTGAGGGTGAAATCTCAGGGTTGTTTTGATCTGCATTTCCCTTATGACTAAAGATGTTGAACATTTCTTTAGGTGTTTCTCAGCCATTCGGCATTCCTCAGCTGTGAATTCTTTGTTTAGCTCTGAACCCCATTTTTTTTTGAACCCCATTTTTTAATAGGGTTATTTGTCTCCCCGCGGTCTAACTTTTTGAGTTCTTTGTATATTTTGGATATAAGGCCTCTATCTGTTGTAGGATTGGTAAAGATCTTTTCCCAATCTGTTGGTTGCCGTTTGTCCTAACCACAGTGTCCTTTGCCTTACAGAAGCTTTGCAGTTTTATGAGATCCCATTTGTCGATTCTTGATCTTAGAACATATGCGATTCTTATTCAGGAAAAAATCACACAATACACACACAACCACATTAATCATACCTATAGAGAAAATCTCACTCTCCACTCTCATACACACATGCACACGGATGCACACGTGTGCGAGTATGCACACACACATTCACGCACACACACATACACACCTGCTCATACTTATGGAGGAAATTCATGAAAGAAATGTAGCCACAGATTCACAACAACAACAACAAGAACCATTACTGTAGGGATCATATCATTCCCCTCTACACTTGAATTCTCCATGATAATGTGAACATTGTACAGCAGAAAGCACATTTAGAAAAGTCCTTCCACATTTCAGAATGAGGGCAGAACAAGGGTGTTGTGGTGGACACTGAGGGTGGTTACAGGATTACTGTCCTGTGAGATGTGCTGTTAGTCATGGAGGAAATCCTGGCAATGCCTTAAATCTTGGGGCCATTTCACTTTAACCGCACGAGGGATTTATGTCTCCAGTTTTATTACCGAAACAAACTAGTTAGGGGAGTTGCCATTGTCTCCAGGTTTGTAAAAAAAAAAAACAACAACAACATTGCATTTTAAATATACACACGTACATATATGTGTAAACACACATACATATGTGTACATGTTAAGCAGAAATAGATACCTATATATATACGTAAATATTTAAATTTGTACATAGACTATATTAAAGACTTTTCTCATATTTTGGTTGTATTTTACTCACTATACAATTTTAGCCTGAGTATTTAACTGAAGCTCTTTTGTCAGGTGTGTGGAACCCCAGTATTAAGCTTGAACTATACAATGTGTTTAATGCAGACCCAAAGTGTCATATTTTAACCTTTTAAATAAGAGGGAAGGAAGCTGTGCACTCGCAGGTTTCAACAAAGGGAAATCCCACTTTGGGTCTCCGCTCGTATATTCTGCATCAGTATCACAAGATGGAATGGCAAATGCTTGGATGTTTCCTGAGAGTTTGGGTTTGAATGTGTACAGTGTAGGCTTTTACTGCCTTAAATTGCTATGCTCTCTTGGGTTTTATATCAAATGTAACATGTGGTAGGAATGTGGTATATTCAAATTTAGTATGATGTCACAACCCCCTCCCCAAGTAATTTAGAAGTATAGGTAGCAACGTTACATCTGCAAGCATTTTTTTACCTGATTTGTTACTGTGACTAGCCTTATTTGAAATAATCACTATTTTGCTTTTCAAAGGTCATTGTTTTACAGCATCTAACACACCATTGTTCTCCAGGTTGCCGACTTAGCTGTCCCAATGCTGTAACCATCTGTTTGGCTTTACGTCTTTTGAAAAGGGATTGCAGTACGGCCACCATCGTCACAGGCTGCCCACTGCTGTGCGTGGACCTTCCTTTCTCACAGATCCATGATAGGTTCTCACTGCCCCACACGGGTAACCTCAGTAACACATCCCCCCAAAAGGAAGAAACGGTCCATGTAATATTTACTGTATAACAACTATGATGGCTTTCTTAGATGTCTGACTACATCTTAAATTAACTAAAACCCATGGCTGGGACACCTGTGAGAGATTTCTTCCTTAATTGTGCCATTTGATGGAGACCCAAATGCCTTCAGTCCAGATCTTTGGAGGTGGAAAGTTCCACCTTTAATCTGAAGCAGGCCCTCTGCTAGAAGCCTGTAGAAAGGACATGGAGGAGGATACTCTCTTTGCTGGCTTGCTCTTTATCTCAGTTTCTCTCTGGCAAATCCAATCCCAGGCAATAGTCTGAGATTCTGGCCTATATTAAAGACCAGCTAAGACATCCAGCATGAACAACTGCTTTATTCTTGGACCTTCCATTGGTAGAAAGGGATTTTGGACACAGTCTGTAAGCTATTCTAATAAATTCACATATATATATATATATATATATATATGTGTGTGTGTGTGTGTGCGTGTGTGTGTGTGTACATGTGTGTATGTGTATATGTATATATGTGAGTTTATATGTGTATATGTGATATGTGTATGTATATATGTATAGAATATGTATATTCTATAAATTTGGTTTCTCTAGTAAACTCTAATACATTTATACACATGTTAGTTAATAAACGTCTTAGGTCACAGAAGAGACTATATCACAGAGGAAAAGAAGAAAGTGACTAGGCAGTATTGCACCCATGTGGGGAGGTTTTCTCTTATGGTGGCCTCAAGTACTGATGCTCTAGGGCCACTGCCTTGCGTTTGAGTTGAGCCATTCCTCCCCACACTTACTCTCCCCTGGCCACCTTCCTTTGCTACTGTACCATCTCAGCTCTGTATGTTGTTTGCCTGCCCTTCTGGACTTGAAGCTCTGCTCTGGGCCCAGGTCTCAACACAGTACCTTCTCTTTGTAGCTATTTCCAGTAGTGGCAGACACTGCCTACCCTGTCTTAACCCCCTGCTATGATTGTATCCCCAAAGGAGCAATAACTTAGAATTGTATTTGCCAGTAACATCCGATTTTGAATTTTTTTCCTCTATAAAGATTCTATCATGGCCAGAATTTCCATTGATATTGGAGCAAATGATATTACAGATTTCATTGTAAACGACTATCCCGGGCACCCTAAAATTAAATCAGTGACTCCCAAGTAGATCCTGCTGAATACTCTTCATTTCTAGCTCTACACCCTGAAACAGAATATCACGAAGGAGGATTTTATTGAACATTTCCTTTACAGAATAATAAGATGTGTAATTTCCATGAGAAAATACCATACCTATCTTTTAAAATAAAACAATACATAGTACTCATTTCTATCTGGAGCTCGAGCTGGAGTTTTTTTTCTGCCATGATCTTTTGGATGTTATTGCTGTAAGACATACTTTTGTTAATTTCTAACCTCTTTTAGAATAATAATGACCTTATTTATTTGAAACAAACAGATTGGGGAAAGTGGGGGTTATTAGTACTTATTACTTTTTGAAAACATTGAACATGGTATAATATTTTGTGTTAGAAAGTTAATTACCATTTCCTAGTAATTTCTTCATTTTAGCTTAGCTTTTAATTTGTTTCCACAGGTGCTGTGCATTTTGAGTATGCAAAAAGTAGCCATTAATGAGCAATGCACATCAATGGCATTTTTTATATTTTTCATTATGTACATGCATGTGTGTGTGTACATGCATATGTGCATGTATGTGCATATGCATGTTTATGTGCATGTGTGATCATGTACTTGTGCACCTTTGTGTGCAAGCCTATGCATGTTTGCATATGCCTGTGTGCCTGTGTGTGTATGTTTGTGTACATGCATGTGTGTATGTGCATGTGTGTATATTCATGTGTATGTGTCCATATATGTGTGTGTGCATGTGTTTGTATGTGCATGTGTGTGTTGTGTGTATGTATGTAGACCCTTGTTATTTGCCCTTGCCATGTTTGAGACAACATGCTGTGCCTGTCAGGTTGCATGATCTTTGAGAATCTAGGGATTCTCTTGTCTCTGTCTCTCATCGTCCATTAGGAATTCTAGTATTAAACAAATGGTTTCTTAAAAGTTCTGAGCATTCTAACTCAGGTCCTATGCTTGCATAGCAAGTATGTTGCCACAGAGCCATCCCAGTCCTGTGAACTCCATTTTATACTTGTCCACATTAAGCCTCCCAGAGCTTGTAGGGGTCTCCCATTCCTTCAGCACGTTTTCAAATTTTTTGTGTTTGCATTTTTACCTTGGCATTAGCTCTCGTCATCATCAGCTATACTGCCTATAGTATACAGATAGGCAAACATTTTGTAATGCCTGCTCTGTTTCATTCAAGAGTTCCAAAAAGTGTAGTGCCTATCACCGATCCTGAAGTTTCATTCATTTATACAATTATTTTCCATTTCCCTCATGGCATATGGTGTGCATTCTAGAGTTATATTTTTAACATTAAGGCATCACTAGGGGAAAAAAGATTAGAGTGTTTTGACATTTCTTTTATTTAAACTCTTATGGGAAAAAAAATCAACCTTGTTAGATGAAAGATTCTATATTTATTTAAAGTCTTTGAAGAAACATTAAAGATGGGTTCAAAACATTTGTAATTACATTTTACCTTAGAAAGATCTTCACAGTTCAAGAGACGTTGTTCCTTCAAAGCTGCTCAGTGAGACGATGCAGCTCCTTGAGGGTCCGATGTGGACATTGTCCACAAGCTGCTGGGACAGTGGGGCGAATACTGAGATAGCCGGCTGGCTCCTTCAGATTTTCACTGACCTGCATTTCTTTGCATAGGGACCTCTTCTGCACATAGGCACCGAGTCCTTCACATATGTCCGAGCTGAGACATGCAGCATGTAAGGCACACTGTCCACGGTCCGAGAGTCAATGGTGCAAAACACATTCACCAACCTATACTGGATATGCCTTATAAGGATAGGAATTTCAACATATTGGAATGAATAAAACATTGCTAGAGTTAATGTCATGTTTTCTTTTTCACTTTAAAATATAAGACCTTGGGGAAATTGAATTTTACATATAAGGTTCATGTTTTTGGATAAACATCTTTGTTTTTCGTGCCAGCCATCTTGTTTACTTTGTGGTCTTCCCAGGTCACACCCCGCCCGTTTTTCATCCCTTCCCTCCTCTTTTCCCTTCTCCTTTCCTTTCATATTTTCTTTTATCCTCATTCAATCTTTTCCTTTCAGTTTTGTGATTATTTGTGTTTGTTTGTTTGTTTTTTGTTTTTTGGAGGGACAGGATATCACTGTGTAGCTCAGGCTGGCCTTGAACTTGGGATCTTCCATCTTTTATCTCCAAGATGTTGAGATTACAGGTGTATGCCCAGCTTGAGCCCTTTGTTCTTGCTCAGATGTCTCTGGTACAGGTGAGCTGCATTATCTCTGTCTCTGTCTCTGTCTCTCTCTGTCTCTGTCTCTGTCTGTCTCTGTCTCTCTCTGTCTCTGTCTCTCTCCCTCTGTGTGTGTGTGTGTGTGTTATGTGAATGCTGTATGTGAAGGACCCCATGAAGCCAGAAGAGAGGGAAAGATCTCCTGGTACTAGAATTACAGGCTGGTATGAACTGCAGTGTGGTTCAGGGAACTGAACTGAGTTATCTGTAAGAGCAGAATATGCTTTGAACCTCTGAGCTACCTCCCTGGACCCTCAAGTTTTGTTTTAATGTGAAGTGGAATTTCTTATTCTAAATTATCTATCTATCTATCCATCCATCCATCCATCCATCTTGACCACCATCTGCCCGCCTTCCTCTCCTCTCAGTTCCTCTCCTTCTTCCCCAACCCAATGTACTCCTCTTCTGTTCCTCTTTAGAGAAGGGCAGGCCTCCCATGGATACCAACCAGCCATGGCGTGTAAGTTGCAGTTATACTGGGCACTTCCTTTCCTTTTAAGGCTAGACTAGGCAATCTGGTAGGAGGAAAGCGTCCCAAAGGGAGGTAACTCCTGCTCCCACTGTTAGGAGTCCCATGAAAAGATCAAGCTACACAACTGTGACATAAGTGCAGCAGACCTAGGTCAGTCTTATGCAGGCTCCCTGGTTGGCATTTCAGTCTCCGTGAGCCACTGTTAGTCTAGGTTAGTTGGTTCTGTGGGTTTTCTTGTGGTGTTCTTGTCTCCCTCTGGCTCCTACAATCTTTCCTCCCACTCTTCCATAGGATTCCCCAATCTCAGCCTAATATTTGGCTGTGGGTCTTTGCATCTGTTTCCATCAGCTGCCTTAGTAAAGCCTCTCTGATGACAACTGGGATAGGCACCAATCTATGAGGATAGCAGAATATAGTTAGGAAGCATTTCATTGATTTTTTTTTTTTTGCCAGTTGTTTTTGGTTCTTTTCTAGGTCTCTGAACATTCCAGCCCCTTAAGTTATATATTATAGCCTTCAGCACTAATATTACTATGTATTGAATATAATACATGCATGCTCATACTTTCTATACAACATACTACATTTTCATATAGTTAACATAACCTCTGTTATCAGATAAAAAAAAGCCAGCCTGGATTGTTAAAAATTTTCAATATAAAGGCCATGTACCTGAGTCAGGATCAGAACCACCGTAAATCTGCATGGCCCATTCACCTCTCACTGTGCACCTTCCATTCACAAATTTGGGGAAATCTGTTAAGGTATTGACAATTTCAAGGACTGCCTGAAGTCTACTGATGTTTTATGGTGATGGTGGTCATCACAGTGATTATTGCTGAAAGCAAAACAGGCTTCTCCAACCTTAAGAACAGTGCTCATTCTGTGTGCTTCAAGGGATCACACATCTTCAGAGATGGTCCCTTATCCCAATATTCCTCTGCACGCACTTACCAATGCAGTGACTAAATAGAATTGCCCATATTGAAAACTAACAGTACCAATTATGTAGTGTGTGTGAGTGTGTGTGTGTGTGTGTGTGTGTGTGTGTGTGTGTGTGTGTGTGTGTGTATGGAAACCAGAGGTTGATGTTGAGTGTGCCCTTTACTTTGTATTTTGAGATCGTTTCTCTCACTGAACCTGGAATTCATGCATTCTTGATTTGGTTAGGCTGATTGGCCAATGAGCTCCAGTGATTGGCCAATGAGCTCCAGGGATTGCCAATGAGCTCCAGGGATTAGCCAATGAGCTCCAGGGATCAGCTGCTTTCTTCTCCCTCTCTCCTGTGCTCAGGTCACAGATGTACACCATACGTCCTGGCTTTTCATTTCTATTTATTTATTCTATGTGGGTGCTGGGGATGGGCCCACACCCATGCTTGCACTATACTGATGCACTTTACTCAATGATACATCTCCTCAGTCCCAGCAATTTTTGGATTAAAAATTATTTTCGGGGATATAAAAGTAGGTATTTAGAATAAAGTTAGTAATATACTGGTTTAGAAAAATGATAGTATCAGTTCTCCTCCAGAGTCTAAGACTAATCTATCCAGTGCTAGTTGGACAGCTTTACAGCATCAAGCACAAATTCCCTCCTACTGAGCAGGCCTTAAGTCCTGTTGAAGCTCTTACTCCTAATTAAAAATCATCATCATCATCATCATCATCATCATCATCATCATCATCATCATCATCATCATCATCATCATCATCATCATCATCATCAGGCCAAGGCTCTTCCTTTTTTGCCCAGGTCAAGGCTCCATAAAGATCCACAAGTGATCCAAATAGAGAGAGGGACTCTGGAGTAATAAGCCCAGTTGGTACACCTATAACACCTGGTCAAAGAATCAGGTAACATCATGGAGGAGATAGGTGAAAAATTGTAAGAGCCAGAGGACCAGGGCACTATTAAGTGATGTCTTTTAGATTGGGATCCTGTACCCAGGAAATCCCAACAGTATGTTGCCTAAAGGTTGCCAGTTGGCATGCCAATGAGGAAAGCAGAAACCGCACAAAATCCCACCCATAGATGAAGAGTTAAAGGCAGATTATTGGGTTCTGAGAGAGGAACGATCTATCTCCTACAGGGGTGAGCTCCATGTAGGTTAGATAGGTCCAGTAGAGGGGTGTGTGTGTGTGTGTGTGTGTGTGTGTGTGTGTGTGTGTGTGTGTGAGAGAGAGAGAGAGAGAGAGAGAGAGAGAGAGAGAGAGGAAGAAGAGGAAGGTACAACATGGGGAATTTTCATATAGAGTACCATATTTTCTATCATGCCTTCCTCCCTCTCCTCCCTCTTGTGTCTCACCTCCTCAAATTTAAATCCTCGTATTAATTGAAAAAAAAAAGAGAAATGAAGTAAAATAACATATAAACAATGGGTTTGGAATTTATTACTTGGTATAGTGAGCAAAAATGTCTACCTGGACAGTAATTTCAACCATGACAATTTGCATTTCAGACAACGTGAGGGTGAAAGGGACAGAGATAAGCATCTTTGCCTGGACAGGGATCCCTGCTTTTGTTTTAAACGATCCTCCATCCGCCCCACCCCTTCCTGGTTCTGCAGATGAGAAACACCATTGGTCTCAGCAGCCAGAGAAGCAGCCATCTGTTAAACATCTTAGCCAAATTCCGTAGAGAGAAAGCAAGAGACCGTTCAGACCTGGGTCTGTCTCAACCACTAATCTTTCTATAGCCTCCTGAATGCAGAATATGAAATAATATGTAAATACTCCGAATCTGAAATCGGGGCCTTTATGAGACCCAAAGTCTAGATTTTAGTCTAATAAAGAGCTCTATGGGATTATTAAAGAATCGGATCTATTTGGTAGAGCATTTGTGTAGGCTCAGATTTTTCAAAGCCTACTTTATTGCTTTAATCTTCAATGCTTGAAGGCCCTTTAATGCTTCAACCTCCCTTCTAGCCCACCAAGCAAAGGTAAGGGAGGAAGATGGTGACTAGACAAGCATCTGTGGCCCTGTTTAGAAGTAGTTCTTTGGAGTGATTTCAGTCTTCTTTGTCAGGATCTCAGCAGTCCAGTCCAATAACGAACACCAAACACGAATCAGTAGCAGTGGCTCAGTCCAGCAGAAACCTTGAGGCTCTGACAAATTGGCACAAGCCAGTGGAGGCTCCAAGAAGCAGCCAGAATACCACAAAGGTCTTTGGCACATTTCTCTCTATGAAGCTATGACAACTGAAGATCTGTGAAGACCAACGAAGTGTCACAGTCGCAATGCAAGAGCGACCTCTCACTGTTTATGGGGTTCCATTTATGCTCTTCCCAAACATCATGGGACCTCTCAAGGCAAAACATCACATCACATCACAGTCTTACTTAGATATTAGGAAGCTACACAGACCGTCAGGCGCTGTTCCATTGATGGTGCTGTTATGACATTGCATTGCCAAAGGGCTGTTGTCATTCTCCTGACCAGTGGAAGATAGAGAGGAGTCTGACCAGCTCACGTGGAAGCCTGTTTTAGCACCTTCGGAATGGAGCCCAGGACTGCAACTCCATCAGCGGCAATCAGGAACCCCTCTGTGTGGAGTCTCCACTTTCCTCTACCTCTGAGCCTCTTCTCGTCGTCCCCTGTTGACTTTGGTGTGAGTTACAAGATAGTGACCTATGTCCAAAGTCAGAAAATCCCCTTCACGAAATGGAAGGTAAACAGCCAGCGTTCCTGCAATTGAAAGGAAATCTCTGTGGGCTTTTATGAAAAAACCCAAAGCAACAGCAGAACCCCGTGACAATTAGTATAGGTGAGCACTAGGATCTCCAGAGCTTTTTCCTCAAGACTTCAATACAGAAGTTAAGTTCTCACTCAAAATTAAGGCAGAGTGGGCACTCAATGTGTTAAAATTTTAAGGCATCACAAAGCTTTTAAATGATGGATACACAATGGAGTGGGAGGTGTGCATGTGTCCCAGAGCAACTAGAAACCAGAGTTCATGGACTAGAGTGGGCATCCATGCAATGCACTTCTGTGTTTCTGGAAACATAATACAGCAGCAGAAAGGAGACCTCTTTCGTCTAGAGGTTGGGAGTACAAACAGAATTCTGACAAACTCAGGGCATCTTGCTTATACCGTTGTTCATTCTTATTCCTTCCACAAACCATGTGTTGGGGGATGCTAAGAGATGTGGTCTGTCCAATGCAAGGAACTCGTCACCAGATATATTAGCCACTACAGTGAAAGCTGCATGTTTGGGCTTTATGTTTTATATACAAGTGTAGCATTGAAATTAATGTAATATGCCACTATTTTCATTATAAAAGATTGCTTTTTAATGTTGCTGCCTTAGTGAATGGAACAGTTAGTATAAGAATGGGAGCTAGGCAAGAAGTTCTATGACAGAGAGAGAGAGAGAGAGAGAGAGAGAGAGAGAGAGAGAGAGAGAGAGAGAGAGAGAGAGAAACATATGTGTGAGTGTATGCACATGCGTGCCAAAGGTCAGTGTTGTGTATCTTTGTCAGTAGTATTCTACACTTTGGGATGGTGTCCGTCTCTCTCTCGGAGTTTGTCAGTTCAGCCAGCTGGGCTTTTCACTGAGCTCTGAAGATCCTTTTATTTCTGTTTAGATGGGACTCATGGGGGATTTAGGTCACCTAATTTTTTTCTGATATTTTGCTCAGTTTACTTTTTTAATCAATGTTTTGTATCACCCTGGATGGTAATTTAGATGCCAGTCGCAGTATGCTCTGTCCTCTGCTTTTTAGTAAAATATCTATTGATTATGCGAATGGGTGTCTTGCCTATAGATATGTCTGTGTACCCTGTGCCTACAGTGCTGGTAGAGATCAGAAGAGTACGCTGCATCCCCTAGAACTGATGTAGATGGCTGTGAACCGTCACACCAGTGCCGTGAGCTGAGCATAGATCTTCTGCAGGAGCAGACGGGGCTCCGTGCGTTTGAGCCATGGCTTCAGCCGATCACTGTTTCCTTCTGTAATTATCCGCTTCCCTCCATGGACAATGCGTATGCCTCGCCATCTTCAGAATGGGCTGTTGTAGTGTTTCTCTTCCAATGGCTCTTGTCTCTTTTCCTTTTGCAGTGCTGGGCATGACACTGGGGGCCTTAGTCATGGTAGGTAGGCACCTTACCAAGGAACCACATGGGTATTAGCCAAACTTCCTGTTTCCAAGGTTACCAGAGCCAGTGCTTCTGAAAAGAGGGTGGCACTTAAGGGTGATGGTGTGGCAAAGGCCATTTGCAGATCTCTCGTAGGAGGATGTGTTTGGCAAGGGGCTACAGTGGAGAAGTAAGGAAAGCAGCGGTAGCTGCTTACTCACTGAGAAGGTAGTTAGGCAATGAAGTAAGCTTTGGCTACCTAGATGGTGTATGAATCAGAAGGACAAAGCTGGCCCCAGCCACAAAATGCACAACACAGATACCACCAAACTGACAGAAAACAAATAGCAATGCTAACTATGAAAATTCGCCAGCTTACGTCAAAGCAATCTAAAATAATTAGGAATGATACCTAGCAGATGTGACAGACAGCCTGTTGGCATGTATTGAAGATTTTGAGTGTTTTCTTCAATAAATGCTATTTTAAAACCAAATAACCCTACAAATTATATATAGATAAAATATGTTTCTTCGAAAGTGACAGAACTGGGGTTAGAAATCATAAAACCTGCCTTCTAGGAATGAAAGGTTGGGGATGGGGATCAACTTGTAAATACAGCTTGTCAAGAGGTGCTATGGGATGACCTGAGTGCTTAGGGGGTTTCCTTTTTTTTTATTAGATCTATTTCTTTACTTACATTTAGATATAAACTGAGTACTGTATTACAGCACGGCAGCCCAGAAATGACAGGGGACAGGTAATCCAAAGTCCACGCAGTAGGGTGTAGGCTGTTATTTTCAAACCTACTTTTAATAAGGGTTTTCAAATGCTTTGACCCCCTTTTAGCCCACTGTCCAAAGGTAGGGGAGAAAAGATGGTCAGTAGGACAAGGGGATGTGGACCTGTTTAGAAGTAGTTCCTTGGGGTGAATCCAATCTCTGTTGTCAGGATACCAGAGTCAAGTTCAGTAGTGTCAGGATAGCAAATACAAATCAGCAGCAGTGGGAGGACCTAGCAGAGACAGCCAGGCCTCTCTCAAGGAAGTGAAGATCAGCGAAGATGCGAGACCAAGGAGGCATTGCAAATCTCGCTATGTAAGCTTCCCATCACTGTCCATTGGGTCCTATTTATACTCTCTCCTGTTCTCCCGTGGGTCTTGCCCTAGCAAACCACCATGTGAGTCTACCTTAGCAAAACACTTCTCGTCTGTATCACCTGACTTCCACTTCAGCATGGTGCAGCTCAGCGTGATCTAGGACAGAGGGCAGGGAGCAAGAGGTATCCCAAAAGGAGGGGTTATCACCTTGTCCTGTAGATATGAGGTAGAGTGGGCTCCATTTCAAGTAGGGAAACAAGGGGGACAGCCTGCTTTGAGTTGAAATGTTCTTTTGGCTGTGTCACAGAGTATTTGTTTCAGGCGGGAGGAATCCAGTCAGTGACTCAGGTAAGGGGTAGGAGAGAGTCAGCAGGCAGAGTAGAGATAGACAGTGAATAAATTCAGCATGCAGGGCTGTTTTCCCCAAAATTTATTGTTCCTTATTGGAATAGCATGAAATTAACTACTTTTGAGTACACAGTAGTTGAACAGCATTTAGTCCATCCATAATACCAGGAAACCCCAGTCTCTACCACTTTCTAAGACATTATTATCAGCCTAGAGGGTGCTCAGGAAATGTCCCCATTCACACCAGGCTCTGATAGCCATCAGTCAGAGTTCTCTGTGTATCTTCACCAACTGTCTAAACACAGCATTAGTGATAAGACACACTGTGTAGTCTTTCGTGGTTATCTTCCTCTTGCTTAGCAGATGCCTTCAAAAATTGCCCATGAGGAATGGTTTTCAACAACCTTTTTCATTCGCAATAAACATGGTATTATAGCCCCTCCTTCATCAGTTGATTGATATGTGAGTTGTTCCTATTTTTTGAAGAGCATAATTACTTTTATGTCCATAACCATGTAAAATGCACACGTTGACCTAACTGGATACATATTTGCATATAACTCTCTCCCATATTCATGACTCAAAGGATGGGATGACCACAATCATTCTATGAAGATTATATGAATATATCCAAAGTTTATTCCAGTCCATTTCTCCTTTTATACTCCAAATCGTGTTTGGATGCTTTGGTTATTTTGAGGAGATAAATCCACAGAAATCCATTCCCAAATTCAGCCTAACTTTCAGCCAGTCATGCTTGGCATTGGGCGTCTCCTGGAAATAGAACTTTGAAGTTGTTTCAGGACTGCTCAAGACCCGGGCAGGAGCCAGCAGCCCAGAAGGAACACAGTGGTACAGTTGCCATGATCTTTCCCTAGAGGCTCAGCTGCTTTTGTGAGTCATTTCTGTTTTGAACACTAATAAATATCCCTGCTATGAACATTCATGCAAACATTTTTCTGCTATGTTTTTATTTCTTTGGGAATGAAAGAGCTGGAAATAGAACTCATGAGCAATGTCAACACATGAAACAGATTTTACCTCAAAGGAAGTCAGTCTGCTTATTCTGGAGCCAAATATTACCACAGACCACGAGTAAAGAATTATATGACCCCTAAATTGTATGTTCCAACATGGTAACAGTTTTACGAAGGTTTTTATAGCGACAGATGAAGAAAGTAATACATCAAGACCTTTTTCATGCACGCGAAGTCAAACATGGGGGGGGGGCAGGTCACAGATTGGTGGATTCGTCTCTGCTAAGGCCTCAAACCCTACATGAGTACATCTGACTTTTGTGTTAGTCTAATTCTAGGTTTCAATATCTTATTTAGTGAAAAGATTTTTAAAATCCAATCTAGTTTCTTTTGTAATGTGATACTTTTGTTAACAGTCCTAAGAGAAGATCAATACTTAATAAAATTTTTTGGTGTAAACGGATAATTAGGCATTAGAAAATGCTTTTTTTAACAAGCATTTACTTTCAATTGGGTTCATTAGACAACCAAAGCAGGGTAAATTTTTTGTCATTTTTTTTCCTATTGATCTAACTGCATGCCTACTAATTATCAGGGAAGGTGAAACCAAAGGACAGCTCTTTGTTATCTTTGAAATGGAGAGCCTTGCATCCAAAATAGGCTAAACATCCAAAAACCAACTGCAGTGCGGTTCTTTGGGATGATCTCATAGAGTCAGAATGGGATACTTAGCAATCATTCAACATCCTTTATTTAAAAAAAAACACTTTTCATTGGCTCCTTGTGAATTTCACACCATTTGCCCCAATCCCACTCAATTCCCCTTCCTCCCATACCTATCCTCCATCTTGTGGAAGCTGTAGTGGGCCATGGTGTGTCCCACGATATTCCCCTTTGTCCACACTTCTTTGCCTGCAGATGTTTATTGCAATGAATTGTTGATCTGATACAAGGCTTCTGGCATTGGCTATGCTATCAATACTAGAACCTCACTGGGACTCCTCTTGGATATCCTGTTGTTGCCCTGTGCCATGGAGATCCTACAGTTTTGGATCTTTAGAACCAGCCCTTTCGTGCACTCCAGCAGTTCATGGACAGGGTAGATGATGGGGTGGGCCAACCTAAGCCCTATATCTGGCCCTGAGAAGTATCTGAGCTAGTCAGCCTACCAGCTCTCCCACACCCATACCACTGGGGCAAGCTCTCCTGTGCCCTGCCATAGCTGATCCATCCAATGCCACAGCCAGCAAGGGACAGAGTCAGGTCTCCTACGTTCAAGCCCTCTCTTTCATGCCCATGCCATCAGGGCCAGCTCTATTGTGCTGTCCAGGCAAGGTTCAGGGCCTGCTCGCCCAGTGCTGTACCATGTGAGGGGCAGGGCCAGCTCTCCTAGTGTCACACCCTCGGGGCCACTCCCACAACCCTCACAACCAGGGCCAGCTCTACCCCATTGCCCAGGTGGGATGCACAGCCTACTCTCCCACGTGTTGCAGCCAGTGATGGACAAGGCCAGTTCTCCCACTCTCACGACTCCAGCTTGTCATAGGGGGTGAAGAATGAAGGGGGGAAGAGGGCCCCACTGCTGTACAGCAGAAAAGAGAGAGAGCAGGCTCTCTCAAGCTCATACTCTCAGCCTGGCTCTCTTGTAACCCCCATATTAGGGCCAGCTCTACTATGCTGCCCAGGGGAGATGCAGTGCCTGTGTTCCCAGGTTCTACAGTAGTTGAGGGGCAAGGTCTGCCCTCACGCTCTGACGACCTCAGAGCCAGGTCTCCTGCCTGCCGTAGGTAGCAAGGGGAAAGAGGGAGTCACTTCTCCCTCTCCCATGTCACCTTACAGCAGACAGGTGGCAGAGCCAGGTTTCCCACACTCATGCCCTCTGGGCCAGCTCACTTGTACTCACAGCTCTACTGTGCTGCCCAGGTTAGGTGCAGGGCTCACTGTGGAGTGCTGGAAGTGGTGAAGGCAAGACAGCTCTCCTCCTTTCATGTGTCCAGGGCCAGCTCTCCCACAAGGCCCAGTTGAAGGGTGGGGCCAATTCTGCACAGCCCTCAGACATCAACATGTCCACAGTTAGCAGCCCAGACCAGAGACCTGACCTTTGGTGGTAACAACCCCTGCTGTAGGGCCCCAGGCCTAGCCAAGACCCCTGGTGTCAGCACAGTCCAGGACCCCACCCACGGTGGTCCCAGGTAGCATCACCAGATACTCACATCAGGCCGTTCCTCACCACCCTTGAGTCTCCAGGCCAGACTCTCTCCACTGTGCCCGTCCTTCTCTTTCTCTTTCTCTTCCATTTCTCCAGCACTTAACTTCCTCTTCAGAGTGCTGGACTGGTGGTCATCTGAGGTTAGCTCTCTGTCCTGGCCCCACAATACCAGAGTCGTGATCATCTTGGGCTCCTCCTTGCTGGGGTTCACCCATGTGACCCCATGTGGGGGTCCTCAGACTCACCCTGCCAGGGGCCATGCAGCTCCAGGTGATGTTTCATCGTTTCCACCTCGCTTCCCACTCTGAGAGCCCATCTAGGCTTGCACAGCACCAGACTGGTGGTCATCTCAGGCTTGATGGGGGTTTGGGTGAACTTACATTTAAAAAAAAATCTTTGTTGCTGGTGGCATTCATTGGACATCCCTGCCAGCAAGGTGTAAAACTTTTACTTCCTCCACATCCCACAGTAACCCTTGTCTGAGGCTTTTATTTTAGATTCTTGTATGATGTTCCCTCCCCTAATGGTTTTGATTTACATTTCATTTATGACTAATGCCACCAAACACCTTTCCACTTACCTGCTGGCTATTGCAAACACCACTTGCTGTGATATTAAAATCCTTCTCCCATTTTAAAATTGGATTTAAAAAGAAAACCAATTTAAAATTGAATTACTCCTCCTTTTTTTTTTTTTGACTTAGAAGAATTCTGTTTTCTGCATACCGTAACTCACTCTCCTTTGACAAAGATTGGCAAATGTTTTCTCCCACCTTGTAAGTTCTAATCTCATTTTCCCTTGCTGCACTTTGAAGCACAAGACACATACAGATATCTTTTGAAGCACAAAATTTTAATTTAGATGCAATCCAATATATCTATGTTTTCGCTCCCTGTATATCGCTTCTAAGAAGCGGCTGCTGAATTCAAGGTGGCGGGTGGTTTTCTGAGCATTTCTTCTAAGAGTTTTATAATATTAGCCTTTATGTTTAGACCTTTGATTGATTTTGAATTAATCAACACACACATACACACACATACCGACACACACACACACACACATATATACACACACACACATATATACATATACACACATACACACATGCGCACGCGTGCACACACACACACACACACACACACACACACACACACACACACACACACAGGAGTCAGGTCATTTGTGATTCCATTGCTTTGGTTGTCTTTTGAAGTTATACTAACTTGGTTCACTGGAAACACTGTTCTTTCCCCACTAAGTGATGTTGGCTTTTCCCTAGAATCAGTGGGCCAAAGACAGATTGGTTGGTTTTTAGTTCCTCAATTCCATTTGCTATATTCCGTATATATGCATATATATGTATGTGGCATATACATTTATGATATAAATGTGCATATTTAATATGTATACATATGAACTGTATCTGTATATAAATATATGTATGTGTACATATATATTTGTGTATGTGTGCACACATACATATATATTTACACATGCGTCCTTATGCCAAGTATTCCCTCAATTTCCATATTAATTTTAGGAAGCACTTGTCAGTTTCTTCTAATAAAGCAGCTAGCATCTGAATAAGGGTTATACTAAATAAATTTATCAATTTTGGAAATATTTCTACCCTACCTACTAATTCTTTTAATCTATAAACATGGAATATCTTTTTTTTTTGTTCATTTATGGTCTTTCTTAACTTTCTAAAATTTAACTATTTTAAGTTTTAAGGTGTGAGTCTTGTAACTTTTGTTAAATTTATTTCTAAATGTTCTATTCTCTTTGAAGGGTCCACGACATCTTTCTTAATTGCACTCTCAGATTATTCGCTGCCAATGTGTACAAATTCAACTGATTGGCCTTTATTTTGAGACAGGTTCCTGATATAGTCTATGATGGCCTCAACCCTCACATAGGTCCAGTTTCCTCACACCTGGGGTCCTCCTGCCCCAGTCTCCCTAATGTTGGGGTTACAGCTGAGTGCCTCTGCATTAGGCTCTGTTTGACTCTCAGAAGAACTGTGCAAGGGCATTTTTGGTGCACACTTACTGAATATTCTTCATGAACACAGCTGATGGTTCACAGCTGAGGGGGGCTCGTGCACACCTGGCAGAAACCAACCCTGGCAGCCTCCACACAAACCGGTCCATCTCTGGCAAAGATTCGCCCCTACCTGCCACCTGCTGCTTTTGAACTGGAAGCACAGGTTACCATAGCGATACTCCAATATGCTGAGTGTTACATGGTATCGTTATCCATTATACAGCACCCTTTCCTCCTTCAGTGCCACAGACCGCAGTGTGTGGGGGTGCACCTCTCTATGACACTGTGCTGACGACTTTCTTTTGGACATGTTTCCCGTAGCGCTTGAGTATGAGTTTTCTTTTGTTTCTGTTTCATAAAAAAACTAATTTGTTGAAGTATGACATTGTTTGTACAGATTACAAAAATTATGATTTCAAAGACAACAGTAACTTTAATTAGACAAGAAATCTTTATAATATGACCTTGTCTCACTAGTTTCTACAATTGAACAGTGAAACATCCCAATATTATATGAGCTTGCTTGCTTTGTTTGTTTGCTTGTTTGTTTGTTTCTTCCTTCCTTCCTTCCTTCCTTCCTTCCTTTCTTTCTTTCTTTAATGAGGTATGCTCTGTGAATTTTTCTTTTTAGGTTCTGTGTTTATCAGTCTTTGGTTTTGTTAAGGCCACCATCATGGAACAATTTTTTTTTTCTCTTTCTATTTTGTAAAATATTTGAGATAATTTACTTACATCTGATATCATTTCCTTTTTAAAAGATGGTAAAAATCACAACTGAAACCAGTGTGTGCAGGGCTTTTCTTGGTCAGGAGATATACCACCATCATCACCATCGTCGTCATCACCATCATCACCACCACCACCATCACCATCACCATCATCACCATCATCACCATTATCATCCTCATCCTCATCAGATTCATTATACAGTAGACTTAGCTGTATTTTTCCATTCTCCCCTCTTTTGTGTCTAGTAGGTTATCTTTCTGTAATGTACCATCTAAATTCCCTTTTTGTTTCTTTTAGTGTATTTTTAAAGTGATATTAAAAGTGATTTCCATAGAAATTAACAATTAAAATTATAACTTAAAACACCGATGCTTAGATTAATTCCAATTTAATTGTTTTTTTGTTCCAAAGAGAAGTGTTAATAGAGTCCAGTTATTTACTCTATATGCATTCTATTTTCCTTCTTGTATCTCATCTTTCCAGATCATGGTCACCTAGATTTTCTTTGCCATACTCAGATCTGTATTTTCACACAGTATGGTTAAGATCTGTTTTGTACTAGTCTTTGAGACGTGAAATGCAGAACCTGAGTTTACTTTCCCTGGGGAGTCTGGCAGTCTCTGTATTTCGTTTCTTCCATAGAATTCCTGCCATACTTTAACCAAAGGTCACTTGATTGCTTCTGCGCCTCCCTCCCTCCCTCTCTCTCTCTCTCTGTGTATGTTTGTGTGTCCCTATTCTGTTCTGTCACCCTGTGCGTGCACATTCTGAGGTGTACACTGTTGTGTTTACTGTGCCTGGTGTTATGAACCAGGAAGGAAGGGCACCAGTTAGTAGACCTCTATCATAGAACATGGCGGCAAACCCCCATCTACACAACCTGTAAGATTTTAGAATCAGTTTATATTTACAGGGAAATTTGTGGGGATTTTGTCCGAGCGTGAAGCCATAGATAATTATGTCAGAACTCACATCTTTGCAATATTGAATTTTCCTGTCCAAGCCTGGCAAGTTTTCCATTTATATAAGTGTCTGGTTTTCATTAGCGTAGTTTTAGCATTTTCTTCATGAAGGTCTTTTCTATATCTTGATACATTAACACCTAAGTGAGAGTAGTAATCCTTTCTAGTGTCAATTAGAACATTTCTTTTTATCATTTTAAAATTTAAACTCAGTCACAACAGAAAACCAGAAGAGATGAGAGGAGGAAGGGGTTTGTGGGGATTTATAAAGGTGGAAGGGCAGAGAAGAGGGTGGGGATAACACTGATCAGAATGCACACATACACGTAGAAAATGGTCACCAAACAAACTTAGTAACATATAACTTATAACAAAAAACATATAACAAATTAGCCTTGTGTTTGCCACTGACAGAGAGCTTTATTAGAACAAGTTAAATTCCTTCTAGTGCTTTCTTGGTTTTCATAAACATTATCTTTATCCTTTGATTTATTTAATCAATTAAGTCCCAAGGGATAAAGGTTATTTCCCGTCCTTGTATCTTCTTTCAAGGAAGCTGAATATTTTCATAATTCTGAGAAATATATATGTGAAAAAAATCAATTATATATAATATATAGAAAAAGACAATTACAATTATATATTTTATACATACACTTGTATAATTTTAGTTGTCTATATATAATGTATGGGAAGAAAGAGAGACAGACATACAGACAGAAACAGAGACAGAAAACATTTAAATAATAACCATCAAGTACTCCAAACTCATGGCAGGAAATAGACAGCTATAGATATCCACAGGTCTGCCACTTTTCTTCAGAATAATTATATTTTTAAAAAAGTTTAACTTAAAATAATTTTTTCTTTAATAAATTTACTTTTGCTTTGTAATAATGATTTACTTGACATTCTTTAAAATTTGATTATATTTAATATATTATTATATATAATAATATATATTAGCATTTCTATTCCTCTAAGGAAAGCAACTTGGAGAGGAGAGGGTGTATTTCGCCTTCCAACACTCGGGTCACACTTCATCACTGAGGCTCATCAAGTCAGGAGCTCAAGGAAGGCCGAAATGTGGAGGCAGGAACTGAAGAAGTGGTCATAGAAGCATGCTGCCTACTGGCTTGCTCAGTCTGCCTTTTTTATAGCATCTGAGATGCCAGTCTAGGGTGGCACCATCCATAATGATCTGGGACTTCTCACACCAATCACTAATTAAGAAAATGGACCACAGGGTTCCCTATAGGCCAACCTGGTGGAGGCATTTTCTCAACTAATGTTCCCCCTTCTCAAATCTCTGTAGTGTGTATCAAGTTGACAAAAAAGCCAGGGCAATAGCATATATTACCTATTTCTGGAATATATATATAAATTATAAAATATATATAATTTAAAAAGCCACCCCTCAGTTCGGAGTGCACTGTGCCTCATCAGTATTCACAACTGTCAGGTTTTCTCAGTGGGTCAAATGGGTGGTCATCTGTAGAGACATCTCAGAAGAGACCAAAACAGGGATATTGTATGTGTGAGAAATGAAAAGAGAAGCAGGATGGGAACTGGATGGATGGGCCTGTAGGATGGGGTGGGAACTGGATGGATGGATGGGCCTGTAGGATGGGGTGGGAACTGGATGGATGGGCCCATTTTTTCTCTCTTCTCCTGGTATTGATGTTTTGACAAGTGATTGAATTCAACAACAAGTTCCTTGAAGCACAGTGAGTGTAGGGAAGATATCCTATTTTTCACTATGCTATCTATGTCAAATAAAATAACGACTTATTCCAGTTTACATACTAGCATCGATTGTCTGACATGTAAGCTAGGATGTCTTTGAGGTTAGCTGTGTGGTGGGGACTTTCCTCCTTTATAGAAAACGCATGTATGGGGAGAAAACCAAATTATGACCGAAAGGCATGCATTTAAATGCAATTTCCCCCCTCTAGTGCAACTGTGTGGAGCAGCCACTCAGAACTCCTCCAGTAGCTGTCTCTTGTCGTTTTTATAATATTTGGGTTGGGTAGGTCAATCGGTAGCTGTTCTCAACATTAGCTAGTAATTGCTCATGAACTTCTCAAAGACGTAGACCTACTTTTTATACTATTCCTAATGTTCCTTGAGACTACGCACCGCGATTCCTATTCATTCATTTATTTATCTTGTTTTAAATCTCTTTTAACAATGGCCTCATGCCTCTCCACGTCTTTGTCTTTCTCCGTCCTCCAACCATCTACCAGCGATATCATTTTTATACGGTCCCAGTTAATTGTGCTTCCTGGCCCTGGACTTGTAATTGCTTTCTTGTTTTGTCTATCGATTCTGTGGAACATCTGTAAATCTTTTAATGGTTTTTAAATTTATGTCGTACCTTTTAATTCAGCTCACTGAAGAATCAGATATGCCGGTCAATCCAATTACGGTGATGGCGTTAAATCTTTTCAAGTTGAAAACAACATACACAGGGGCGGGTCAGATGGGTTCAGACGTGGGCTTGGTTCAGGGGCGGGTCAAATGGACGTGGGCTCGGCTCATTGGGCGCTCTCCCGGATGCATGGAGAGGGACAAAGAGAACAGAGCACCACACTCTCCTCACTTCCATGGCTGGGATAAAGGCTGCCTTCCTGAGTCCCATGTGCCAGTGCCTAGGTTTGCTTGATTCTCTTTCCCATATGCCCAAAACTAATCTCCTCAACATACATCAAATTCTCCATCTCACTGCTGTCCTCACTTGGGTTTACATCCTATTAGAAATTACCTTCCCTTCACCGATCTCTGTTAGCTCCAACTTGGTTGGTCACCATGAGGTAAAAGATTTTTTAATTTTAGCTTTTTATCATAGAAACTGGGATATAAATACACCACGGAATTCGTTATTTGAGCTATTTCATTTTAACTCACCGGGCTTGACCTTTAACTAAGAATCAATGGTACAATCAAGGGTGTTGGGAGAACAGGTTCAAATGATACGGATTCCCCCAACAAGTATATGAATTTAGGAATTCAGAAATCATCACTGGCGTCATGGAGGTCACAGCTATGCTGAGAAACGGCTCAGATGAGGTATAAATACAGTGTCTCTTTTAGGGTCAGGAATAACAGCCTAAGAACACCAAGGAGAACAGCACCTAATGGTTTATTCTCTGTATTCTCTGGTCGCGCCACTTGGTTACAAAGTGTCACGTCAGAACCAACTACCACCCCTCTGTCACTTTCTCTATCATTCTCTGTCAGTACTTGTCCATCTTGATTTCTGACAGCAAAACGATTTAGAAAGAGTCCACAGTGGACTGGCTGCCAGAGGGCACCCTATAAGCCAGTTCCTGCTGTTAACTGTGTGGTCCAGAATATCCAAAGACTATGCTGTGTGGTCTCTTCAGTACATTTAGTATGCCAGGACACCTGCTTAGGTTAAACATATCTACTTACATATTCTGCAGCAAGTACATAGAGCAACCATTACGTGGCATAAAATTAATATGTAAATTTATTTAAAACTAAACTAAAAATCAAACTGGCTTCAAAATTATTAACTGAGTCATAACTAGCACTTGGATTCTTTGATTTTACAGATTTTGCTCTCTAAACAGATGAATCCTTTTTTTCCTCAAGAAGTTGATTCTGGATGATAATCTCGGGCTCTGGTGGATAGACTGGTGGATAAATTGTGTAGAAGGGAGTGCATATTAATTTTAGGTAGCAAATCCACATGCCTGGAAGCACTGTGAAGCCGATAGCCTTTCCAGTTAAAATTTAAGACATAGGTAACAACTTCTCCCATACAATTCATTATGTACTTGGAGAAAAGTAGATTTTTCTGGAAGAAAATGAACTCATTCTCATTTCCTAATTTAATCAGAATCTCCTGTGACTGGAAGTTCCACAGAATCCTGGGCTTAGGTTTCAACACAGATGGGCTGTTCTTTTTAGGTGATTTTAATTATCCTAAATATAAGAGCTAAACATGTCTTTTCTATGTTTGCTCTTGGAAATATTTTGAATAAGTAATCACTTTAGGATCTCAGCAATCCTAAATATCTGGAATTGTATTATTAAAAAATTACTAGAAATTTCATGTTTTTTTTTTTAAAAAAAAATCTGCTCAGGCCAGATTTCCAATACAGACTGTGTGCATCTTTGGCAGAAACTTTTTAGGTTCCTTACTGTCTTAGTTAGGGATTTGCTGCTGTGCACAGACACCATGACCATGGCAAGTCTTATAAGGACAACATTTAATTGGGGCTGGCTTACAGGTTCAGAGGTTTCGTCCAGTATCATCAAGGATGGAATGGGGCAACATCCAGGCAGTAACACAACTCCACTGAGGCCACACCTCCAAATAGTGCCACTCCCTGGGCCAAGCATATTCGAACTATGACACTTACCAAACCCATTTTGGTGAAGTAGCCTCCATCCAGTACTTTAGGTTTTAGGCTAAAGCCCCTGATTTTTTGCAGCCTGTCTGTAAGTCCTGCTGTGGGTTCAGAGGTGTTCTTATAGGTGGGTTCCCACCTCTTCCTTTCCGCATCAGAGATAGAAAGTCTCTGCCACGTTTAACTGTATCCACTCTACTGCTACAGATGGTCAAGCTGTCCCTTTAAAGGGCCTATGTGATTGGGTGAAGCCAACCCATGTCCTCCCACTTTTGGCTAACACAAGGTCAAGGTGTTAATGATCTTAATTTAACATACAGAAATCCTTTGGCCATATATGACTTGTGCTCATAGGCTTTACTCAGATCAAGAAGAAAGTGTATAGGGAAAGAAAACATGATAGGTAATGGAGCCCTGTCCCTGTAAAATAGACTGGGAAACCCGTTGCATTGCAAGCAATGTCCCTTCCTGGGGCTACTGTCCTACTGAGTCCCCTTTACAACATTAACCTTCTCAAATACTCTGTGCTATGCTGTCTAAGTTTAGCATTAAGCTACGCTTACTTTCTTTTCAAGGTGAATTTGTTCTTTGTATCGTTAGAATTCACAGGCAGGCATCTCAATTGTGTATGACTACTGTATTTTATTTTCTATCCTTTCTCAGTCTGAATTCTCTCTTGCCTCCTGGAGTGAATTCTTCATGAAAAGCAATTATTTTTGAGTGGGATTTTACCACTTATATGGCAATTATCGGGAATTATTTTCTACAGCATCAAATAAACCATGTTTGGTAACTTACAAGGCCATCTGATATGAATAGCCAACCTGATTTCTGCTCTCCTCTGTAGTCTATACCCCTGGCTTTTGTATCTAGTTTAGACCTTTGTATTTACAATGTAACACACTAATTCCTATTGATTTCCTTTTTCTATTTGACATCATCTTTTATTTCGTAAAGTTTCCCATTCCAGGAACAGCATAATTCTAGTACCTCCTTGAGACCTTCTGTTATGCCTTCGTACAGCCAGGCACATAATTACGTTGAGTCCTTTCTAATTATGTTAGAAAGTGCAGGTAGGTTTTTGTGCGGATAGGAGCTTGCCAATCATTTCCCCTTAAGAAGGTAACAATCACATTACAATCAAGTTCTAATGAAGTTCTAATCAAGTTTTTCTGAGCAATATGCTCCTACAAAGTGGGAGGAGTTGAAGCATCCATTTTAAATTCAGGAATATAATGAAAACTTGAAGCATAAAATCTTTTGCCTCCAATATTTGGGTAAAGACTAATAAAATTCCACTCTTTAGCCCAATGGTTCTCAACATGTGGGTTGCAACCCCTTTGAAAGAGCTGAGTCACTCTTTCATAGAGGTAACACCCAAACCATAGGAAAACACAGATATTTACATTCTGATTCGTAATAGTAGCAAATTACAGCTATGAAGTAGCAACAAAAATAATTTTGTGGTTGGGGTCAGGGCAACATGGGGAACTGCATTAAAAAACGGTAGCACCAGGAAGCTTGGGAACCATTGCTTGAGCCAGTTACAGCCTAATTGTTTTACAGTTTATTATCCAAATATTTTCCCACTTCTTCATCAGTACAGATCCTGAGAGTAATAGCCCAAATTAAGCTTACACACACACACACACACACACACACACACACACACACACACACACACACACGTATGATTTTCTGTAGAGAATATCTGAAAGTATTTATCTAAA
This sequence comes from Rattus rattus, assembly GCF_011064425.1. Classification (NCBI taxonomy): domain Eukaryota; kingdom Metazoa; phylum Chordata; class Mammalia; order Rodentia; family Muridae; genus Rattus; species Rattus rattus. Next base: position 267,855,662 of record NC_046154.1, read on the forward strand.
TGGCTTTGAATGAGTGACTTACTTACACTCCTATTATTTGTATGCTTAGACCAATTTTTGTTTAAGAATGATTAGAATTGTTGGCCTTTGTACTGGCTGGTTTTGTGTGTCAGCTTGACACAAGCTGGAGTTATCACTTCCCTCCCTTGTGGAAATGCCTCCATGAAATCCAGCTGTAAGGCATTTTCTCAGTTAGTGATCCAGGGAGGAAGGACCCCTTGTGGGTGGAGCCATCCCTGGGCTGGTGGTCCTGGGTTCTATAAGAGAGCAAGCTGAGCAAGCCAGGGGAAGCAAGCCAGTAAGTAACATCCCTCCATGGCCTCTGCATCAGCTCTTGCCTCCGGACCTTCTTGAGTTCCAGTTCTGACTTCCTTTGGCAATGAACAGCAATGTGGAAGTGTAAGCTGAATAAACCCTTTCCTCCCAAACTTGCTTCTTACAGTCATGATGTTTGTGTAGGAATAGAAACTCTAAGACAGCCTTCTTAGAGTAGGTAGGCTTTAAGGTTTCAAAAGCCTGTCTGTCCCTCTGCCCATCTCCCCCTCTGCTCATCTCCCCCTCTGCTCATCTCCTCCTCTGCCCATCTGCCTGTCTGTCCCTCTGTCTGTCTGTCCCTCTGTCCATCTGTCCCTCTGTCTGTCTGTCCCTCTGCCTGTCTGTTTGTCCTTCTGCCTGTCTGTCCCTCTGCCTGTCTCTTCCTCTGACTACCTGTCTCCCCCTCTGCCTGTCTGTACCCCTCTGCCCGTCTGTCCCTCTGCCAGATGTCCCTCTGCTTGTCTGTCCCTCTGCCTGTCTCTTCCTCTGACTACCTGTCTATCCCTCTGCATGTCTCCCCCTCTGCCTGTCTGTACCCCTCTGCTTGTCTGTCCCTCTTCCTGTCTCTCCCTCTGCCTGTCTCTCCCTCTGTCTTTCTCTCCTTCTGTCTGTCTCTCCCTCAGCCTGTCTGTCCCTTTGCCTGTCTGTCCCTCTGCCTGTCTCTCCCACTGTCTGCTGCCTGTGGGTCAGTATGTAAGGCTCTCAGCTGCTTCTCCAGAGATGTGCTCATTTGTTTTCTACTGTAAAGATAATGTACTAAGCCTCTAAAACTGGAAACAAGCCCCTAATTGCATGCTTTCTTTTGTAAGAGTTGCCGTGGTCCTGGTGTTCTTTTATAGCAATGGAACAGCAAATAAGATACCAGATTCACCATTTTTGAAGCAATCTTATGTTTAAGAAAGATATATTCAAGATTATTCCATCCTTGGTCTTTATTCCATAAAACATCTGTTTTCTTTGGGGGGAGGGGTGTAGGTTGATGTCATTATGCAGGTGAAGGCAGGTACAGGATAGAACAAGGCCTGCCATTGGACAAGAAGGAAGGATGGGCAGGAGAAAAGTTTTAGAGAGGAGGAGACCGGAGAGGGAGGGAGCAGCTGAGAGAGAACATGGCGGCAGATGTTAAGATTTCTCTCTGCACATGTACAGGTTGTTATGATTATTCTTAAGGGATGGATGTGTACAGGATTTTGTGTTTCTAGATGAACAAAATGTATGTTATCTAGGTGGACAATTACGTCTTATCAATTGGATCAGAGGTTAATGTGCTGTGTGTTCTTTCATGTGACGATTTAATTGAGTTCAAGAGAGTAAGTGGTGATGGAATTGGGATGTGTGTGTCTGGCATGGTGGTAACCTGCCTTGGGAACCAGATGGGTAGAGAGATTGTTGCCGGGCTCAGAGAGTAGCCATCAGCAGTGTGAGATGGGATGGAGCCCAGTGGGTGAGACGCTTTGCTGACTGAGATGAAAATATCCCACAGATGCCATGTGGCCCTATGCTGCCAGCACTAGTGCAGGGTAAAAGAAACATTTCTTTTTTAATTTTACCACAACGGGGAGGGGGTGAGGGGAGGTGTTGAGCCACTGGATAATGTTTCAGATTCTTTTCCCTGCCTTCTACAGCATAGATCGTCTCTGACCTTTGATGGTTCACTTTCTGATCATTCTACATCAGATGATAGATTAAAGGTGAGGAACAGTCTGAAGAAAGTTGTATTTTGGGTTTTCAGTCTTCGCAAGCATAGCAGTATGCAATGATGCATTCTCTCTGTGCAGTGGCAGCCATGGGGTAGTCTGAGGAGTCAGGAGCATGGACCCATGCCTGTACTCCACTGTCCCTGAGGAGCTATGCAGGCTCCTGTTGTATCTTTAGTCTTCTTTTATAAGAAGAAATATTTTCTGTTTGTAGCCCCCCTTCCTAGTCATTACATCATATGCCTACGATCACAGGACAGTTTCTGTATGCTAGACGTACTAAAGAGAAACTACAAAAATCACCTTCTTGGTAGAAAATCCATCACAAGTGTTTCTTCTTTCAGAGATGTTAAGGTGACATTTAAAACCCACTGCAGTTGTTGGCTTTGACCCAACCGCACCCATCTTAGTTTCATAACATCACAAACTATTAGGAGAAACACTTTAACCCTATATAAATATGTATCCAGTCCTTAAGCAAACGAGGGATGTTCTTTCTCCTGTTTTCCCCACTTAATAGCACCCTGACTTTGTCTTTCGGCTTTCCTTTACAAAGCAAAGTTAACGAAATATTTAATTTACTGTGCTTAATGTAAACATCCCACTCCCATTTTTAAAAGTGAAGACTATGTCTGGAGTATAGCTGTTGTTTTGTTTTAATTCATTTATTTTAATAATCGGCATTATTTGTCATTAGTAGAATATAGCTCTGTGTTTCTCATGGCTTCTATTTCTGAACTTACGATGTTTTATACCCAGGGTACGAATGTTTCACTGTTCTCTCTGTTGACTCGATGGATCAGTCACTGTGCACAGCTTAGGTAACTCAACAGTGAGAAATGTCGGCCCGGGAAGTTTACTGCCAGCCACACAGGATGGGTGTGCTCGCCTGTTACATCTAACCTACTTGCCTTTTTAAGGCAGGGCATTCCATGAAGCACAGGCTGGCTTTGACCTTGCTATGTGCTTGAGGATGACCATGTACCCCTGCTCCTCCTGACTTGTGGTATGACAGGCATATACAAACGAGGTTGGTTTATGCACGACTGTAGAGCAAACTGAGGGCTTTGTGCGTATTTGCTGAACCCTTTGCCAGCTGAGTCCGATCCCCAGACCCATCGAAGTCAATGTTACATCGCACAAGCTGCTTTCTCTTCTCCGTGTACCCTGTGAGGGGATAGCATCATGAGTTTGCGTTGCATCTCATTTACTGAAGAGTACAGGGCAATCATCTTCTACCCAGCTTAAATCACCGAATCTACGCCTTCAGCACTGGCAATGTGTAGGTCCTTCCTACCCACACTTTATATTTTCTACTTAAAGTATGGAATATAAAGATTGTAATGGTTCCGTCAGTGGAATCATCTAAACACTGGAATGAGTAACTTCTGGATGTCTCTGATTAAACAGGTAACACTGCCCCTGGGCAGTCGACAGAGGACATCAAGCCAATCAAAGGAGTATGGCTAGGTTATCATGGTTGTTGCTTCTTTTGTTGAATTGCCAATATGCGGGTTTTAATGGTTTTGATGGTGGGTTCTGAAAAACTTCAGTCAGCATTGTTCATGTAGATCAGGATGCCAGGCCACATCCATCCTGCTCTGTGTGGCCAGACGCTGTACTGTGAGGGGACTGTTGCCTTTTGGAAACAAGCGTTTCTGTGTTATTTTGTTTCAATTTGTTCAGTACCGGTGGAGTTCCTGCTGCACTCAGGTACTTCGTGATGAAGTGATAGAGAGATATAAAGATAAATAATACATAAGAGTATAGTTTAATAGACATTAGAATCTAATAATTTCCTGTACAGGCTCTGGGTCCCAACAGAGCCACAAACAAGATGACTTGACTGCATCTCCCTTCTCAGGGATCTCCTCTTAATGAATGTGTTCAGAGTGGCCAATAACCAGCAGCAGCTTCACTTAATGAAAGCCATATGGAGCAGCTGCACTCTTTCCCGAGGTCACTCGGCAAGCGCTTGTCTCTATTCTCCCATGATGCTCCTGGTCTCAAAAGCAGGACCTCAGAGGTTGCTCTTTCCGAGGGGAAGCCCTGACTCCGTCCGCTGGACTGCAGCAGTGAAGCCCGCTCACCTGATTCAGAAGGGGATGCTTTGATCAAGCAAATGGCGACAGTTTTCTTACGGAATTGCAGCGGTGACACTGATAATTAAAACAAATGAAAAGTGTTGGCATTCTCCCACGGCCATCTGTGATAGGCACGTCATGCTCAGAGGGGAACTGTGTGTTTGATCTGTCTCTTGGTTGCACAGTACAAAAACGAAGGGAAGTTGTGCCATGCAGGCTGTTTTGATTTTATTTTAATTTTTGATAAAACATAGACTTTATAATATTAGTTACTTTTCAATTCCTTTGCCATATCATGTTTTATGTATTTAGCACTTTGTAATGTGACACTGTATCTCTATTCATATACTCTTTATTGAAATGGTAGCTAAACCTTTCATTTTAAAAAGGATATACAGTTTGTTTCTCGATGATATGACTTGCAATCTGAATTATTTGTGTTGAATCCCAACGTTTAACTAGAATGTTGCAGAATGAAGTGGGCTTAAATCTTTTAGGAGTATATGACTTGTTCTGCACAATCAGAAAACAACACAGCACTCCTGTCTGAACTATAATAATATATGTTTATAATATTAATAGTGGTTAATATATGAAATACACTAAAGTATACTTATTATGTTAGATCACCTGACATTGCTATGTCAAATAGTGGCAATTTGTTTATCACAACTTACATTATTGAGATGACCTTGTACATGTTTGTTAGCTGTGTAATCAAAATAAAACTGCATAAAAACTAGCCCGGAATGGCTGAGCCCTCTGTGACATCCAAACTCAACAGCTATTTTTCTGTCTCTTGCCATCGGCTTGGTTTCTAGCTGTGTGACTTACTTGGTAAATCCACTTCAAGGTGCTCATGGGGGAAGGCAAATGGCATCGGCACACTTAGACGATTAAACTGTGTTACATGTAAAACACCATGCTTTAGTGATAATGTGGAGTTACTTATGTGTGCTACCTGTATCACCATATATAGTAGACATTTGACTAAGCTACAAGATGGATATATTTCCTGCCATTGAGACTTAGTTGTATTAAATTGATGAGACTTTGTGCGGATGTCTTGCTGACCAGGAGTTGGCTTTGACTTGAAAAGTTCTAGTGTTCATCTGAATCATGTTGTTGTTATTTTTTAAATATGTATTTATTTTTAGTTTTGTGTGTGTATGTGTGCGTGAGAGAGTGGGTGCACATGCACACCATGCACTACACACACACAAACCATGCACTACACACACACACATGCACACATGCACTACACACACACAAACCATGCACTACACACACACACACACATGCACACACGCACTACACACACACAAACCATGCACTACACACACACACACATGCACACACGCACTACACACACACAAACCATATACTACACACACATACTCCATGCACTACACACACACACATACACACAGAGGCACACACGCACTACACACACACAAACCATGCAGTACACACACACACCATGCACACACACACACACACACACACACACACACACACACACACACACACACACATGCACACACACCACACACACACACAAACCATGTACACACACACACACCATGCACCACACACACACACCACACACACACCACACACACACACATGCACACACGCACACACACACACACACACACACACACACACACACACACACACACACACACACACACATACACACACACACACCCACACACATACACACACACATGCACACACACGCGCGCACGCGCGCGTACTGCACCTGAGTGTATGTATGTGCACTACTTCCATGAAGCAGCCTAAGGAGACCAGAGGATATGCCAGATTCCTGAAACTGGACTTAAAAATGGTTGTAGGCAGCCTTGTAGGTGCTGGGAACTAAGCCTAGGTCCTCTGCAAAGGAAATAAACACTCTTAGCTGAGCCATCTCTCCAGTCCCTACATATGAACTCTTATTTCTTGTCTCTAGCAGATTATGTGACACAAGCAAATGCCATGGCCTCTTGGAATCATCTTCATGAATGTCCCCAACAGGCACACGTGACTTGACCTTTCTTTAGAATCAGTGCTACGGTCCCACTGCACTAGGATGGGGCCACTGGACTAGGGATGTTCTTTCAATCCTTCTTGGCCCTGCCTTCTAATTCATAAAATAGCAGAAAGGGTGCCTGAAAAAACTATTGGGAATCAATTATTTACTTACCTAAAATTTATATATGACACATGTAAGTCTATAAACATACATACACACATATATAGTTTAAGTGAAACTTTCTCACCAGGGCTGACAATGTCAGCCATAGACTGACAGGAATTCCAGTGGCAGCCACAGTCCCTCTTCAGGTGTTGGTCACAGGAGTTCAGAAGACCCCCACAACTTTATAGGACTTTGCAGTTGTTCTTGGCTGCCTCCCAGAGACTGAAGGTCCATCTGTACTGCTGAAGCCATCATTCAGACACAGACTCTGGAGAATCGGAGTTGGATCTGACCTAAAAGTCTCCTTTTTGAGGACTAGCAATTGTGGTAACAAAAGGTACCACACAAGCTCCCAGCGGAGGGAAACAACGAATAATCCCAAGTAACTGTGATGCCTGTGACCCAGGACAATAACCAGGATGTCACAATAACCCTAAGGACACAGCAGCAACAAGCATAATTAGACTTAAGGTCTGGTCAACAAGGGCGAAATCATGATGGTACTGGTACCTGGCCAACTACTTGGGGCTAATGAGCTTGTAGGTCTTTGAGGAAAAAACCATAATTACCACTTTACTAAGGCAGCATAAATCCTATATGCATTGTAAATAGATTAATAATAATAATAATAATAATAATCCTATACACATTATAGATATCTGTCCTTATACCTAGAGATAAGTGTGGCTTTCATCCTTCATGAAGGAAGTGATTGCATTGTGCCAACCCCAAATGATCCAACCACAATACAACCCCTGTCCCTAAGGCCTAGGACCTTGGGAGATGGGGCCAGAAGATTAAAAAACCCAGAGGACCAGGAAACCTGCTGTGGAATTGTGTCCTCTCGACATTACAGGGAAGCTTCATCCCATAAAATCTCAACAACATGAGCCTAATCAAGACCTGAAGCACAAACACGGCAGCAGACCTGCTAACACGGAAAAGGAACGCTTCTGATCACCAACCCTGGACAAAGAACTACAGGCAACTAGGAAATGCTCCGAGAGGGATACATTGTTTCCCCAAAGGAAAAGCTGCCTAATAGCTTATCCAATAGCAAGGGGAAGGTTCACGGGAAGTCGAGGGAGGAAAGGGACAGGCGGAATTGATACAATTATATTTCATTTTACAAAGTGAAACAATATATAAAAAAGTAAACAAGCGCTACTAATAAGGTTTGGCGAAAGGGCCGAAAGGAAATGTGAAGTTGTGAAAGTGAGAAGACTAACCACTCAAGCTGATAATTATGTATGAGGTCTTTCCATCTGAATGCATGCCAGGAACCAGAGAGGATAGAATTGATGAGCCAGTATGTCATGTTGGCACTGGGTACAGCCTGGAAGGAGAATAATCCAGATAATTGCTTAATTGCATACTCCTTAAAGAGAGAAACTGAAGCTCCCCAAAGCCTACCGTTCACAGTAAATGTCTTTGATCCCGATCATTGATTAAAAAAGAACCCAAGGATGGCTTGCCTCCATGAGGTTGGAGGTTTGAGGCCACAAGATTTAGCTTTTAACTGTTTCCTATCAGCTCTTGTTAGGCTTTTGTGTTTTACTGTTCAAAGTTAAGCTTTGGAATAATCTCATAGTGTTATACTCACAGTGAAAAGGAAAAGCAGATGATTTCTGGCTACAAACATAATGCAGGAAAGCTGTAAACTAATGCTTGCACTGAGGGACAGTGCCTTGTACAGATGACAGAGCATCCTAGCTCAGCCTGGGATGGTGCCTTCTTGGGTCATTTCTATCTTATTCTATATGATCTATAAAGCCTTCATTGTGATCTGTGACTCAGGATTTGGTTTTATATTAGTAAATTGGGTTTGATGATAGCAGGGTATGGTATGGGTGGCATAAGTTATTTATGTAAAGCAGTGAACCCCACACCCTGCATTCTGTAAACCGCATACAGTGACAGTGGACACGCAACGTTCACATTCCCTTCACGGCACGTTCACATAAAAAGTGATTTTTATTTTTAAATTAACCTTATTGAGTCATTTATTTTTCTTTTAAAGACCTGTGGTTTAGACACAATTATCAGCGCGGCAAAGCCTGCTTCATAAACAGTGGTGAGGGAAAGGGGCCCTGTGCTTCCCATGTGCAGGTGCAGCTAGGTGTTAACTGTAAGGTTTGACTCTCAGTGATTGGCACGTGTCTCTGTGTATGTCACATTCAACGTGGCTTTGGAGAAGGTATAAGTCGTTAATGTGCTTTGTTTCCCTTTCTCTTCTTTGCAGTCCTCTTGAGACTTATTTTTAGGGCCCTTTCTTTGAGCTGTAGGCATGCATATTTAATGATTGCCATTTTTATTCCTTTTGTACTATTAAAAATTAAATATCAGGCAGAATAGCTCCTTTAATTTCCCCTTGGAGCACTAAAATGTTACCAGTAACCGTTTCTTGAGATCCGTAGCAATACCCTCTGTCAAAACAGAAGTATACAGCAAAGCCAGGAAAACCTTTGCAAAGTGTTCTTAAGACTAGTACGAGTTAGGGCATTGTGCCACGGGACCGCCCCATCGGCAGAGCACGGGGTCACTTTCTCCACATCCGCCGGCCAGTATCTCCGTTGTCTTGCTGATGCCGATCTTGCTATCAGGTGTGAAGCAATATCTCCCCATAGCTCTCACTTGCTTCTCCCTTATGGTTAGTTTCCCTTCCCTCCACTCCTCCCACGGCCTCCACCCTGGCCACCTCCCCTCTCCCCCAGATCCACTGCTGCTCTTTCCCTTCTGAAAAGAGCAGGCCTCCCAGGGATAGCAACCCGGCCCAGCAAATGCAGAGGTGGATGCTGGCAGTCAACCGTTGAACAGAGAACAGGGTCCCCAATGGAGAAGTTAGGGGAAGGACTGCAGGAGCTGATGGGGTTTGCAACCCCATAGGAAGAACAACAGTATCAACCCACCAGATTTCCCAGGGACTAAACTACCAACCAAAGAGTACACATGGAGCAACCCATGGCTCCAGCCGCATATGTAGCAGAGGATGGCATTATCTGGCTTCAATGGGAGGAGAGGCCCTTGGTCCTGAGAAGGCTCGATGCCCCAGTGTAGGAGAATGCCAGGGCAGGAGGTGGGAGGTGGGAGGTGGGAGGAAGTGGGTAGGTGGGTGGGTGGGTGGATGAGCACCCTCATAGAAGCAGGGGAAGGAGGATGGGATAGGGGGTTTCCAGAGGGGAAACCAGGAAAAGCGATAACATTTGAAATGTAAATAAAAAATATTTAATAAAAGGAAAGAAAAGTCTAGGCACAAACCCTCTTCTGTATGCCTTCTCTTGAGAGATGTCTATTTGGGCCCTTTCCTGGTGCTTCATTTGATTCTGAGCTTCTAAGTTACTTACTTCCTGTGTGTTGATCCCTTTGGGGATGTGTAGGTTTTGGATGTAATATCCCAATACATTGGTTGCTGTTGTTGTAAGACCCCATAGTGGCCTTACCTCAAGAGCGCAACCCACAGAGCACAGATTGACAAAGTGACCGCTGCAATAGCATGAGGGTGTAAGGTTTTTAATCCACATATGTGGGGTTGCTCATCCACGGAGGGAGAGGCAACCCCAAACCCAAAAAACACACAACTTTTATTGGTTACAGAGGGCAGACTTCAGCAACAGGGTTAGCTGGCTTATTCTCATTGGTGGTACATAGGACAAAGGATCTGGTCAGGTATTGGCTGGCCTGCTCAAGGAGCTGTTCTTGGCTCAGTTGGTCACTTTCCTCATCCAGTCCTATACCTGGCCTTGGTGAATCACTGGGAAAGGGCTAGGTTGGCACTTCCCTTGGGGAGAGGCGGGGGGGCGTGACACCCTGTGGTTGTTCTCAGAATTTACCACAGGGAGGGGTAGGGGGTCTTTCCGAGAACAGTTGTTATTGTTTTGTCTTAATTAGCTTAGTCAGAATCTTGGTCACCAAAACTTTATCAAATCACTGGGCATCCTGACGTCAGATGTATCTCTTAGTAAGGTCATAAGTTTGTCATGGGCATCCTGACCACCAGATGTATTTCTCAAAACCTTGTTTTTATAACTTTGTTTCTCACATCTTTGAAACTTTGAAACTTTATTTCTTCACTGTTCCATTCCAAATGTTTCCTCTGCTATACATTTTCCCTGTCTGGTGTCATCTTGTTCATTTTTATTTCTCTCTCTGTGCTTTTGGTGTCAGATGTAGGAAATAACTTCTGAAACCGACTTTTTTCTGTTTTCTCCTAGACTTTTCATGGTTTCAGGGCATCCATTTAAGCTTCTATTGTTTTCCAGATGTTTTTGTATCTAATATAAGTATGAATTCAGTTTCAGCCTTTACACATGGCTATCCATTTCTTGTGTGTTTGTTGGGAAGACTACCAGGTCCCCACTGTGTATTCCTATTGATACCCTCAAGACTTAGCTGACTACATAGGTGTGCATTTATTTTTAGTTTTTCCATTTTTAAAAGAATGTCCGTGTATATATTCATATATACAAATTATCTTGTTAGTAAAACTTAATTTAATTCATACAAATTAATTCCAAATATAATATGGAATCAGAAAATATTTTGTCTCCACATTTATTTTTCAAAAATCCTCTGACTCCTTGGTTTCTTTAATGGTTTCATGAGAACTAAGAATTATTTTTCTATTTTAGTGAAAACAATGCCATAAGAATCTTTATAGAGATTGCTTTGAATGGGTAGGGACATATGGGTGATGTATGACCATTTTAACTGTTTATTTGATGCATGGGTACAAGAAATCTTTCCATTGATTTGTGTCTTCAGGTTTTGTGTGTGTGTGTGTGTGTGTGTGTGTGTGTACAGATATTTTAGTTCTTTGGTTCTTTTGTTCATTTTGAGTAATTTATAGAGGGAGTTATTTTCCTAGTTGCTTTACTGATTTTTGCTGTGAGGGTTCAGACACATGACTAATTTTATATGTTGACTTCTCTATCCACCAACTTCACTCATATTTTTAATTCAAACAAATAGTTTAGAGTTTCTAAATATACAAGTATTCCAAATGAAAGCAGATGATCTCATTTCCTCTGTTGTTTATTTTCTTTGCATAATTCCTCTGGCCATACTTCTATATTGTTGAAGAGAAGTAATGAAAATAGTCCCCCTTGTCTTGTTCCTGTGAAGGAAGAGCTAAGCGTTCTCCATCTAGTATAGTGCACACTGTCTTAGTTAGGGTTTTACTGTTATGAACAGACACCATGACCAAGACAACTCTTATAAAGTACAGCATTGGGGGCTGGAGAGATGGCTCAGCGGTTAAGAGCACTGACTTCTCTTCCAGAGGTCCTGAGTTCAATTCCCAGCAACCACATGGTGGCTCACAACCATCTGTAATGAGATCTGATGCCCTCTTCTGGTGTGTCTGAATTTACAGCATTTAGTTGGGGCTGGCTTACAGGTTCAGAGGTTCAGTCCATTATCATCAGGTTAGATGCATGGCAGCATGCAGGCAGGCATGGTACAGGAGGAATTGAGAGTTCTACATCTTCATCTGAAGGCCACTAATGGAAGACTGACTTCCAGGCAGCTAGGATGAAGATTTTTAAGCCCATGCCCATAGTGACACACCTATTCCAACAAGGCCATACCTCCTGATAGTACCACTCCCTGGGCCAAGAATATACAAACCATCACACACACACACACACACACACACACACACACACACACACACACACACACACGTGTGTGTCATGTATCAGTTAATTTTGTTGATGTGCATTCTTACATAACATGAAATCAGTCTGTCACTGATGGCTCAGCTATACAACTGTGTGTGCCATCCGTCCTTGGAATGCAGTGAGCTCACAGGGAGATCTCACAGCATGTGCCCTGTAGTTAATTATTACATGACTCTATAGCTAATCTGTGGAGTCGCTTTTGTTTGTTTGTTTAATATGAAAGCATGCTAAATTTTTTTTATCAAAAGATATTTCACACCTACTGAGGTGGGCATGATCATGACCTTCATTTTTATAAATGATTGTATTATATTGATTGGTTTGTCCATGCTTGCCTCTCCTTACAACCTATGAGTACCTTCTGTATGCTGCTAATTTGCTAAGAGTAATTACACCTAGGTTTATTGGAATTATTTTCTGTAGTGCGTGTGTGTGTGTGTGTGTGTGTGTGTGTGTGTGTGTGTGTGTGTGTGTGTGTCTAACCTTTCTATCCACTACAACTACTCTTGATGACTTGGTGTCATTCCTTTGCGAAGCCACGTGCTCCATCTGTACTAGGAGGTCTCTCACTAGTGATTCAGTCCTTTACTTAATCTCCTTCTCTTCAGACGGCTTTCTGATTCACTCTTGGTGGACCGTGCTTTCCTAGGAACCCGTCTGTTCCTCTGGGTTGTCTCAGTCAGTGGTGTGTCCTTGCTTATAAATATCCTCTTACAATCATTTGCACGTCTGAGGTATGCGTGGTAATGTTTCACTTTGTTTTGTTTTATTGATTTGCAGCATTTGTCACCAAAGGTTGGCCAGCTCTATCTTCCCTATGTCGCCAGTGCTTAGCATTTTTTCTGTTGTTTATATATCACCTCTTAACTCTGATCTCCTTTCGCACGCTGAGTTTGGGCTTCATTGTTTTTAGAGTCCCTTGGGTACAAAGTTAAGCTTCTTGGTGGAAAGGTCTCTTTTGTTTTAATGCAGGAGGTCACGCTATAGGCTCCTCGGCTTTCCTGTCTCGTCCCTGTTCTATGGTATGTCCTTTCTACCTTCCCTGTCTTCAGATTCTTCTCCATTCCATAGTTCACTGCTTCTTTGACACGTGGTTTTCTGGAGCGTGTTGTTTAATTTCCACGTTGTTTAGAATTCCTTCTGTTGTTACCTCTTTTTTTTCTTTGAGTTTAGAAATGGTACTTGTGATATCACAGAGCACAGCCCTTTAGGACCCTTATAACAGTCAAGTGAGGTGTGGATTACTCCATGGTGCTTACTTGAAGCACCCTACACATGATACCCAAAGCGTCTCAGGATGGAATTTTACTTTCACTTCCTATAGCAGAAGAAAATATGAAGTTTCTATTTAACAGGTCATTATTCAAAATTTCAGAGATGTAGCGTGTCTTTTCTATCTGTGGGTAGAAAAATCTGTAGGGAATATTTTATATTCATTATATCAAAGTATGACTTGTTTCAGATGGAGTTCATAGAAAAGGAACAAGGAGATTTCGAGAAACCTAATGTGCAGATTTTATCCATTTGCAATTGAAAGGGACTTCCAGGAAGATTCTTATTACTCATTTTGAGGTGTCAGTTATTAAAAGTTGTTAGGTATATATCACAGGACTTTCCTCAAGGCTCAGGAATCTTCACAGAGGAGGGAGCGGAAAGATTGTAGGAACACTGTGGTGGCCCACTTCCAGGAAATACTGTTTTCTAGACCCAATAGGGCAGATACGTGTGTTAAACTAATACCATCTTCAACAGTAGTCACAAGACCTCCACAAGCTCAAGACAGACCAAATCCTAACTGGAAGGAGTGGAATGGGTGGGGATGAAATCCCAGGCCAGTTGACAAGTCAGAGCATTTGGTAGTTGCTGAGAGAAGACAATCAGTTTTTATTGATGTCAACCACCCGGCAGGCCTAACCCCAGGGCAGACCTAACCCAGGGCAGACCAACCCCAGGGCAGGCCTTATTCCCAAAGTACTTAGGGCTACATAAATTGAGGTCAACATTTGGTAGTTTTTAAAAATAAATAAATTTTAAAAGAGAAAACTTGAAGACTAAATATGTAGGGAGGAGAAGTGGCTATGATTAAAGTATATTGTATGAAATTCTCAAAGAGATAATAAAATGTTAACTTAAAATTCTTTGTGAAAAAAAACGGATATATATTCTGTGGCTTTATTCCATATTTGTGTTTTTCTTGTTTCCCTCCCACCTTCTCTCCGTACGTCCCCCTCCCTTCCTCCCTTCCTTCCTTTGTTTCTTTGTTTCTTCCTTATCCTTTTTTCTTTCTTGTACTTACTTCTTTCTGATTCAGTTTATCCAGATATGTAGTCCTGCCTTCTTTACATAATTTCAAATGATATCCTGGTGACATATAGAAGCTCAACTTCTATCTGGATAATTTTCTTCTAGAGTAAAACTCAGCACACACATTTCAAGACTACTTATTAACAAAAGCTAATTTGACTATTTTATAGAAAGCTTAATTTTGACAAATACTTACTAAATCCTAAGGATAACTCGTAATATTTTCAGGGCATTATGAAGACTCGTGAGAATAGAACAGGGAATGTGTTCTAAGCAATGAGGATTGGTCCTGAGGCAACAGGCCTTCCACACTCTGTATTTATAGGTAAGAGGCTGTCTGTCTGTGGTCAAGCTGAAAAGCCAGTGGAATCCGGGGGCCACTCACCTTTTACCAGCGACCTGTGTATTCATGTATACTCGTTCCAGAACCTCAGTTAAAAGTGTGAATGTAGTGGAAACTATATAGGGTTCTCTTTGGGACATTAATTAAACAACCTCTGTATTTGCTGGGCTGGGTTGCAACCCCATAGGAAGAACAACAATAATCAACCAACCAGATTTCCCAGGGACTAAACTACCAACCAAAGAGTACACATGGAGTGACCCATGGCTCCAGCCACATAGGTAGCAGAGGATGGCTTTATCTGGCTTCAATGTGAGGAGAGGCCCTTGGTCCTGAGAAGGCTCGATGCTCCAGTGTAGGAGAATGCCAGGGCGGGAGGTGGGAGGAGAGAGTGGGTAGCTGGGTCAGGGAGCACTCTCATAGAATGGGGGAGGGAGGATGGGATAGGGGGTTTCCAGAGGGGAAACCAGGAAAGGGGATAACATTTGAAATGTAAATAAAAAACATTTAATAAAAGGAAAGAAAAGGCTAGGCACAAACCCTCTCCTGTATGCCTTCTCTTGAGAGATGTCTATTTGGGTCCTTTCCTGGTGCTTCATTTGATTCTGAGCTTCTAAGTTACTTACTTCCTGTGTGTTGATCCCTTTGGGGATGTGTAGGTTTCAGATGTAATATCCCAATACATTGGTTGCTGTTGTTGTAAGACCCCATAGTTATTAATATTCATTTTATTCTTAGCATTTCTTTCACAGTCCATGATCTTCAGGGGATCTCTTGGAAGAAACGCTACCATAATTTATTGTTTTGTTGTTTTTTTTTAAAGAAAATCCCCAGTTGGCATACGTTTCTCATCCTTGGGAGACTACACTTTGGGGCGGGTGTTTATAGACATTGGTGGAGCAGAGACAACCAGCTCTTGCGGGCATCTTTGTGTGACGAGTACCTCGTTCATTGCAGGACTGTCCTGTTCACCCTGACCTCCGTGGTGGTACTTGTCATCACAACCGACTGGATCAGCTGGGACAAACTGAACCGTGGATTTTTGCCCAGTGATGAGGTTTCCAGAGCCTTCCTCGCTTCTTTCATCTTGGTCTTTGACCTCCTTATCGTGATGCAGGTGAGTGCCCGGGTTCCCCATTCTCTCTGAAGTCGGTCTCCGCTTTCCTCTCAGTGTAAGCATGGGCTCTTCGAGTCTCGAGGAGAACTTAGCTACAGTTGGGATTAATGGGGCCTTTCTCTGTTCAGTTCCTCAGGAGCTTTCCTGAGCAGAAAGGACAGTTGGGGTGTGTGTGTGTGTGTGTGTGTGTGTGTGTGTGTGTGTGTCTGTGTCTGTGTCTGTGTCTGTGTCTGTGTGTGTCTGGGCGCGTGCGCGCGCGCATGTGCTGGAAAGGGGACAGGGAGGGAGAGGAAGAGAGGGAGAGAAGGAGGGGTTACAGAGAGAATTCATTTTATGAATATCATTGGGTGGGGCCTGGAAATAACGTATTATTATTATTATTATTATTATTATTATTATTAGACAAGGATGATGCAAGAAGCAAAACAAGACAAAAATAACCCCCCCTCCCCGCCCTTAACTGTCATTTGGTTAGCAGAGAACTCAAAGATCAAAATGGTAGCAAGCCAGCAACACAGAGAAAAGCAGTTGTCAAAGCAACCCGGGGTTGCAGCCGTGGAAATGGAGTGAAAGTGGTTATGAAAATGATCATTTTCAGTATTCACCAGAGACACTTGCATTTCATGTAACCAGCGCTTCCACCCCGCTTAGCAATAGATATTTCTGTAAAACATCACCGTGCCAGTGAGTGTGACTGGTGATGGCTGCTGGAGTGAGTGTTTGGAGTGTAGGAGTATTCTTTTGAAAAGAGACAGAAGGAGACGTTTGCTATTTCTTGGTGCTTTATCTTGCTCATTAAATGTCTATCCATTTGCTAGACATTTTCGTATTGCTTTCATAAGGCAGTTTTGTTTCCCCTCCTGAGCTCTATAAGTCATGAGAACAATGGCTGCCGTTGCCAAAGGGGAAGGAAACTCCATTGTGTTCTGAATTTATGTGAGATTTTGCAGGATAGCAGATTGGTTTTTTTGTTTCTAGAGGCAAAGAGGGGCCTTTATGGGAGCTATTGTGTTGTTGAAAAACAGAACAATAGTGTTTTGTTTGGTTACATATCCTGGGCATTGGCTTCCATGTGGTACTTACAGTGTATCACTGCTTCTAATGGGTTGTATTTTAAAATACATTATAGTTTAAAACTATCTGAAGACATAAGCTTGAAAACTTTTCTCTCTTCTAGAAACAGATAATGCTATTTTTTCACTTTCTGCAAGATACTAGCATAGTAGGGAGAGCCTTGGGCATGAGGTCAGACATCATTGCGGGGCTCTATTCTGTACTGCATTAGCTGTAGGACCTATTCTACAGAGCTCCAATTTGAGTCTTTAAGTTATGCAATAATATGTCACCTATTACTGTATCAAGTCCATTTTACCTTATTCTGCTTCCTAATTAATATTCTTTCTAGTGTTAAATTCTCACTGTGGTTAACTGTCCCACTGGTACCTCCCTGAGCCCGTTTTAGAGTCAAAGGTGCAAGCATCCAGACAGACTATTGTCCCCTTTGGTTTGTTCAGATTTGCGTGCTGCTCCTTCTCTGAATGACACTGAAATCTTTCCCTTCTTCTGTGCTTATGCAAATTGTAAGTCTTCCTCCAAGCAAGTTCACGAAAGCTAAGGACTTCAAGTGGACAGACACGATGTTAGAATTTGTACAAATTATAGGTTCATTCAAAAAGTGCCCAATAAAGACAAACAGATTAAAGGAAAGCTAGCTAGGGTTTATACTCACAGAGAGAGCAGGACTGCAACAGAAAAAGCATTTTAGACCTTTTTATTTTTAACACATAAAAATGTACAGCCAGTAAAGATGCTGACGGGTCCAGAGTTGCTGGAGACCAGTGGACAAGATGAAATGTCTGTACTGAGGAATAACTCAATTTCAACCATGTTGGCTTCAAGTAATCTGAAGCTGCCAGTGCAGTTTCATCAGAGCTGGATGGGGGGCCCACGTTATAGGGACACCAAGGGCATCACAGGAGGAAGAACACCACTGTCTCTTCAAAGAGGAGACTGAGTCAACAGAAAACAGATCAAGTCTCTGTTCGCCACCCCTCATCTTTGTTCCCTTCCTACAGCAAAGTAGCTTCTTCAATTTTCCGTTTATAAGGAGGCAAAGGGTCATAGCTGGCACCCCTGAGGGTGACCACTGTCTAGTTCCCGTGCTCCATGCTGATTCTCTAGGGGCTGTCCAATCCCCAGGTCAGTGTGGGAGACTGCAGAACCAGGGATAGAGATGAAGTTTGAAAGAAAAAATGAAGCTGGCTCCTGAAAACTCAAACTCTAGATATTACTGAAAGGAAGAGGAGTTGAGATGAGTCTTTCGAAGTAGAACTCTTGGACCTTTTGTTCTGTCCTCAACCCCCGTATCACTCCGTGGGGTCGACTGCTGAATCCTCCTGCATCTTCTGTGTTCCAGCACTCCTTGTCCTTTTTCTGCTCTTATCCCAACACGGAGTTTCCTCTATACCATTAAAAAGAACCAACGGGACCTGCTTCCTCCTCTTCCCTTCTACCATGTGCTCTATATTTCATAATCTTCCAAGAAGAAAGGATCCATTGTGCTTCAACATGCTACTTCTCAGCCACAAACATTATCAGCAGCTCTTCCTGAGCCCAAAATGAAGTTCCTAACCCATCAGTCACCCCTCAGGACTGTCCACTGTGTGGTGCTGGCTGTGATTTCTCCCGTGTTTCCTGTGCTCCATCGTTGCTGTAAAATTATAAAAAAAAAATGCTGCCTTTGTTCGTGCACTAGGTCCAGCACCGTAGTGCCCCAAGGTGTCTGGTAGACATCTTCATTTCAATCAGCAAAGCATCTCACCCACTTTGCTCCATCCCATATCACACTGCCAATGGCTACTCTCTGATCCCGGCAACAATCCCTCTACCCATCCAGTTCCCAAGGCAGGTTGCCACCGTGCCAGACATACACATCCCAATTCCGTGGTGGCCCAGTGTCTCCAGCCACCACAAACTCTCTTGAATTCAATTAAATCGCCACATGAAAGAACACACAACACAATAATGTCTGATCTAATTGATAAGATATAATTTCCGGCCTAGACATACAAAGCCCTGTACACATCCACCCCTTAAGAATATTCATAACAACCTGTAAATGTGCAGAGAGGAATCTTAACATCAGCCTCCATGTTCTCTTGGCTGCTTCTCTCTCCCTCGCTCTAGTCTCCTCCTTCTCTCTAAAACTTTTCTCCTGTCCATCCTTCCTTCTCATCCAATGACAGGCTTCGTTCTATCTTGTACCTGTCTTCACCTGCATAATGACATCATCCTACACTCCATTCCACCCCACACTGAAGGTCTTCATTCTTCATCCAATATGCTTATTCCCAGGATATCTAGGAGCCTCTTTCCCCCAGCCAGACTCTGTCTCCCTGCTCTACTGGGCATTGAGGATGATAGCCTCCCGTCTGGAAGGCTCATAATCACTTCCCCACTGGCCCTCCCAAAGCACCTTTCACCACACTGCAGACCAGCATGCTCCCTTCTCCTCACCTCTGTATTCCTTGGACTGGCTATTACAGTGTTGTACTTCATGCATAGGAGTGACTCATAACAGTCGCTAATGAGGACGGACAGATAGAAGCTCAGCTCCAAGTCCTGTGCCAACTGTTGTTCTCTGTGGGCCTCACACAGGAGTTCTGGACCCAGCATATGCAGGAAGGGTGCCAACTCGGGAAATGGTCTCAGAATGCATATGTGCTTCTAGCACTTGAAAATACCACATACAGATGTCCTAACAAGTTCATGGCCGAGGAAACCATGAGCCAGTTCATTCTGCGGTCACAGATCAGATAAAAGAAAAATGGGAAATTAGTAAAATTAGGGAAATGGAAAGGGTGCTTTCCTTAAGAGTGCTAGCCTTTTAGAACATTTAAACGATTGAAAGGCAATTTATTCTAGGCTTTTCTAAAGGCAGGTGATTGCTACCTGCACTGCAGAAAAATGGTGCCACAGTTGAATCAAAAATTATATACAGCATTAGACTTTTCTTTCTCAGGACTTGGGTTAAAGCCAAGGCTACTCTGTGTTAAGAATGGGTTCTATCTCAAACTCACTTCAGCCCTAGGAATGTGATACTATTTCTATAAAGGTTTAATTTTTAAGAAATGAGTTAAAAAAATTAGTAGAACAAGGATGCATCTTTTGGAGGAGATGTTATTATTTTGTGTATATTCATGAAATAGGATTTTCTACATTCATCATTAAAAGTACTTGTTTCACGTTCTCTATGGTTTGGGTAAAGTAATCAGAAGTAAGACAAAAGCAGATTCCAGGATATGATGCATGACTCATAAGATCAATGTGTTCTATGACATGAGTGAAGTTTAAAGAGAATTTCTGTCTTAAGAAACTTTAAGCCCACATTCTCTTTACTGTCCCTGGTGACATCCTTCATTCCCCATGCTTTCCCTCATTCCATGGCTCGAGTGTTCAGTTTGCAGCCTGCACTGCGCTGCCCTCTCTTTCTGATCAGTTGATAAAGAAGACAAAAGGAGTTGAAACAGATTGCAGAATAGACAAGTAGCAAGTGTCGAAAGAATTCCCAAAAGAAAGATGAATGTAGACAGGAATAGATGGAGGGGCTGTTCAAGGAACCAATGAGAGCAGAGGATGGTGAGACTAAATAGGGAACCAATTCTAGGACCCTGTCCCCCAGGGCAGCAGTACTGCCATCCAAATAAGATCTGCTCTGTTCAGGTAGGACAGGAAACACAGTAATTCCTCATGTGTGTCTGGGAAAAGAAGACAGAGGAAATGGGGATTGAAGACCCAAGGGTCTAGTCTACAGAGCCCATGGGCACATCGCATGGTTCACCCTCTTCTGTAAGCTTGAGTGGAAGACTGGTTGGTTTATGGAGGATGGCCATTATCTAGGATTCTTTGAGTGGAAAGGGCCCAGCAGTGCCTTTTCACTTTGGAAATCCTTCCGTGCTCCTCCTTCAGGCATTTCTGTATCTAACATGAAAGGTGATAAGAGAGGAAACTCATCTACATAAAGTGAGGGATAGTGTGTGTGTGTGTGTGTGTGTGTGTATGGGTGTGTGTATGTCTGTATATGTGTGTGTGTGTCTGTGTGTCTATGTGTTTTTATGTGTGTGTCTGTGTGCATGTGTGTCTGTGTATGTGTGTGTATGGGTGTGTTTGTGTCTGGGTATGTGTGTGTGTCTGTGTGTCTACGTGTTTGTATGTATGTGTCTGTGTGTGTCTGTGTGCACGTGTGTATGTGTATGTATCTGTGTGTATGCATGTGTGTGTGTCTGTGTGTGTCTCTGTGTGTATGTCTGTGTATGTCCATGTGTGTGTGTGTGTGTGTGTGTGTCTGTGTATATATGTGTCTGTCTGTATGTATGTGTGTGTATTTGTGTGTATGTCTATGTGTTTATCTGTGTGTATACTTGTGTGTGTGTCTGTGTGTATACTTGTGTGTGTGTATACTAGACAAGAAAAATGAAGGTGGCGAATAGAAGGGAGGAGGCAGGAAGAAGGGCAGAAAAACAAGTGTGAAGAACCAAAAAGACGGAGCAATGAGCAGAATTCTCCAGTGTCTGTGGGGAGCAGTAAGGGTCAGGGTGGGCAATGGCAGAGACCATGGGCCTGATGGCGTATGTCCTGATGGCATATGTCCTGATGGCATATGTCCTGATGGCGTATGTCCTGTCCTGATGGCGTCTGTCCATTCTTCAGTTTCCATTTGTACTCACTACCCATAGACGCTTTACATAACTGGACTCAGGAGAATTGGTAAGAGAGACTTTTATAGAGACAATTAAATTGTCTAACTAGATGGATGTAATCTAATGGCAGCTGCTTAAAAAGTGCACGGGAAGCAGAGGCAGCAATGGGAGGGTTTCTGTGACTATATACACAGGTATACTTTAACAGCTTAGATGGTAGTGAGCCCCAGGCTACTATTGCTTAGTAAACCATTGCCTGTCCTCTGGTTAGTAGAGCAAAGAGATTAAGAGTCTGGGCACTGGAATCTGGCTTCCAGGATTGCAACCCCAGGTCTGCCCTTTCATAGCTGTGTGATTTTGAGACTAGGTACCTACTGAAGCTGGGCTAATCCTGGATGGATATGGCTTAATATTCCAGGGAATTCTCCTTTAATATTAGTGCTCAGAAAGATTAACTCTACATGAGGCAATGCTCAGACATCCCAAAATAGTGCAAGTATACTTCACACTGAAGTCCCACCACTGATAGGACTGACAAAATATGTGAAGAAATTGTGCATCATTCTAAGGATAACCAATTCGAGTTCTAAGCGATATGTGCTTGAAACCAGTGATTGCTTTAAGAAAGTTGAGAATGCTTTAGGAATAAGCCATACTAAAAGAAGGCAGTCAAGAGACTAACTAGGCTTATAGCTCAGTGGTAGAGCTCCTGTTGAGCATGTGTAGGCCCCTAGGTTTCATACCCAGCAGCACAGAAAAACAATAGGATCCCATCTCTGTAGGAAAAGGGAGGGGTCGGGTTTATATGGTGATATGTCGTCTTTTATATATGACATATTAAAGGTCTCATCAACAGAGCAGCAGTAGAAACACACAGAAAACACATACTGATTAGAAATAGGAATAACAGGATCCCTTTAAGAAGAGACTGAAAGGAGAGTTCCTCAGGATGACTTTGACAGCATTCCTAGTGGTGATAATTTGTTGAACTCCTCAAAGCGAGAGTCACATCTGTTTCATTTCTATGTGTCCTTCCTCGTGCAAGATCCCAAAAATATCACATATACTTGAAAATGCTTGTTAAACTTAATAATCTACTTTCATATTTCAAGTAATAGGTCAGAATCATGGTAGAGCATTTGACCAAAGACAAAAGATGGGCTGAAGTACATGGCTTGTGGAATGGTGGGTAGAGAGGGAAATGGAGATGTTGGTGAAAGAATAGGACCCATCAGTTAGACAGGAGCAGCAGGCTTTGGGGGTCTATTACTCAACATGGTAGGCGTAGTTCAGAATGCATTATGTGTTCTGCAGTTGCTGACAAGAGTGTAGGCCTTGGGGGGGTCTATTACTCAACATGGTTGCCATAGTTAAGAATGCATTGTGTTCTGCAGTTGCTGACGAGAGTAGATTTGATGGTTCTCACCATAAAATAATGATACACATGTGAGGCGAATCCAGAATGAGCTCCACTTAAGTAGTCACACAATTTATGCATATATCATAATGTCTAATAAACCCTGTAAGTAGGTATAATTATTGTGTGACAGATAAAATAAAGTAAAATGGTATTTTAACAGAAACAAAGGAAGAAAGACCTAGAAGTTGATAATAGAAACCTACTTATATGTCACCCACGCACACACATGTATGCATGTATGTATACACATCTATACATAGCTTAGGTTTGTGTGCACCAAGGTAATGAGAAGCCATGCAGAGGACAGACTGCTAAAAAAAAAAGAAAGAAAGTTCAGAGGACAATAGTTGGTAAATCCTCGTAGGGTTGACACATCTTTTTAATGCACCTCTTCGAAATGTATTTGTATGCTTGCCTATCATCTCTGTAACAGGTATTTCCTACCATACCTTTCCAGAAAGGAAACTGTTTAACCAGTAGCTTTATTCTTGCACCGTTCATCTTTATTAATCCATTGCTTTATATCATAACCATTTTGCTGAATGGAAGAATCAATAACAGAGTGAAAGTATTATTTCACAAGAGCCAAGTGGTGTGAGATCTTTCAAGAGGTAAAGGGTTTGTAAACAGTGCGTGCATGAACAAATGGTAATATTTTCTTAGGTCATTCTTAGTGAAGTGTTATCTTACAGTGATTGGATATCAAAATAAAATAGGAATAATTTACACAGTTATGCACTTTTAAAGACCCTTTGGTCAGAAAGCACTTGATTATAAGCGACTTACCCAGAAACAATTCTTAATTCACTAAAGTACTAATTATGGAAATGACATTCCACAAATAATTTCCTTATGTAACCGATTTGGAATGTGTTCTCTGTTTTATGCGTGGTTCTGAAAAGCAGGTTGACAGTTAAAAATACACACAGTGACTTTTGTTAGACTTTATTTTGAAATTGTACTGATCCAACTTTACCAGAACACTCCTCCTGAGCTTACTACGTTACCAGGCAGACTCATTTCATAACATAGGCTAGAGCAACAAGCGTAGACGTCTTTTAATTAAATAGCCAGGGCGCTTTGATAAACTGAATTACATTTCAGAATAAATTATCTACAACTGCTTTTGCTTTATGGGAAATTTGCAAAGAATGGAGCAAGTTCCTGTCTACGCTGACTTAATGTGCTCTTTGGGTAGGGGTGTTTTATGTAACTTCTAAGTGGTTTGAATTTTCCTTCACATGTGCTTTACATCTTGGTGTTACCCATACAATCCTTGCACGCCTATCTGAAAACGGTATGATCGTGATTTCTTCTATTTTTAATGTTTATAGTTCTGTTTCGGTTTTATTATTTGTTCATCTACTCATTTATTTTTAACAAAATTTTTATTGGATATTTCATATATTTACATTTCGAATGTTATCCCCTTTCCCCCCTTATATATCCCCCTCTCCCATCCCCCATCTCCCACCCCCCATCTCCCACCCCTCTCCACCTCCCCCTGCTTCTATGAAGATGCTCCCACCCCTGTCTTCAGTCCCAAGGATGGCCTGAAGCAAGGGGCTCACACACTTAGCAATACCTAGATTCGTAGTACACGCCTACTCTGCTCATTGTACACAGCCATGGGGCTGAACTCTAACTTACTTATTCACACCATTTTGCTCTTGCCACAAAACTTCTGACCTAGTGGGAAGAGAGAGCGAGTTCAATGAGTGTGGTAGCAGGGAATCCTATTCTGAATAGCCCCAGCGATTGGTCTCCAAGCAGTAGAACCAACTGGTAAGTTAGGATCACCATTGTGAGGTACCCTGGCTACAGTCATGGGAAGAGGGACATCAGCTGAAAAAAATCCCTCTGCCACATGGCCCATTGGCAAGTCTGTGTGGCATTTTCTTGATAAACAAGAGCAGAAGCCCACTGGGGTCGCTACTCCTGGACAGATGGTTCAGATTGGTTAAGAAGGCAGGTTGAGCACGCTAGTAAGCATGGCTTTGAGTTCCTGTGTGGCCTGTGCTATGTGTGTAAAATAGACCCTTTCTCCCCCATGTTGGTCTTGGACATTGCTTTATTACTGCAATAGATGGCAAACTAAGACAGGGTGCTGGGGAGTGCGTGTGTCAGGATCGTATCAAGAGTACTGTGGTAATAAGTGAATTCAGTTGAAAGTGAAATTAATAATCTGTTCGATACATAATATTGGGTAGCTTTTAAATGGCCAGTAAGTTCTGTGAGGGATTATTGGGATCAGGGAAAATCTTTCAAAATGGGGGAGGAGTGCAACTTGGATGACTATAAGATTTGATTAAGAAAATGGGAAATACAGGATAGCTAAAACTATCCTCAACAATAAAAGGACTTCAGGGGGAATCACTATCCCTGAACTCAAGCAGTATTACAGAGCAATAGTGATAAAAACTGCATGGTATTGGTACAGAGACAGACAGATAGACCAATGGAACAGAATTGAAGACCCAGAAATGAATCCACACACCTATGGTCACTTGATTTTTGACAAAGGAGCCAAATCCATCCAATGGAAAAAAGATAGCATTTTCAGCAAATGGTGCTGGTTCAACTGGAGGTCAACATGTAGAAGAATGCAGATCGATCCATGCTTATCACCCTGTACAAAGCTTAAGTCCAAGTGGATCAAGGACCTCCACATCAAACCAGACACACTCAAACTAATAGAAGAAAAACTAGGGAAGCATCTGGAACACATGGGCACTGGAAAAAATTTCTGAACAAAACACCAATGGCTTATGCTCTAAGATCAAGAATCGACAAATGGGATCTCATAAAACTGCAAAGCTTCTGTAAGGCAAAGGACACTGTGGTTAGGACAAAGCGGCAACCAACAGATTGGGAAAAAGATCTTTACCAATCCTACAACAGATAGAGGGCTTATATCCAAAATATACAAAGAACTGAAGAAGTTAGACAGCAAGGAGACAAATAACCCTATTAAAAAATGGGGTTCAGAGCTAAACAGAGAATTCACAGCTGAGGAATGCCGAATGGCTGAGAAACACCTAAAGAAATGTTCAACATCGTTAGTCATAAGGGAAATGCAAATCAAAACAACCCTGAGATTTCACCTCACACCAGTGAGAATGGCTAAGATCAAAAACTCAGGTGACAGCAAATGCTGGCGAGGATGTGGAGAAAGGGGAACACTCCTCCATTGTTGGTGGGGTTGCAGACTGCTACAACCATTCTGGAAATCAGTCTGGAGGTTCCTCAGAAAATTGGACATTGAACTGCCTGAGGATCCAGCTATACCTCTCCTGGGCATATACCCAAAAGATGCCCCAACATATAAAAAAGACACGTGCTCCACTATGTTCATCGTAGCCTTATTTATAATAGCCAGAAGCTGGAAAGAACCCAGATGCCCTTCAACAGAGGAATGGATACAGAAAATGTGGTACATCTACACAATGGAATATTACTCAGCTATCAAAAAACAATGACTTTATGAAATTCGTAGGCAAATGGTTGGAACTGGAAAATATCATCCTGAGTGAGCTAACCCAATCACAGAAAGACATACATGGTATGCACTCACTGATAAGTGGCTATTAGCCCAAATGCTTGAGTTACCCTAGATGCCTAGAACAAATGAAACTCAAGACGGATGATCAAAATGTGAGTGCAGATCACTCATGAGAGACACAGCCAGAATACAGCAAATACAGAGGCGTATGCCAGCAGGAAACCACTGAACTGAGAACGGGACCCCTGTTGAAGGAATCAGAGAAAGAACTGGAAGAGCTTGAAGGAGCTCGTGACCCCATATGTACAGCAATGCCAACCAACCAGAGCTTCCAGGGACTAAGCCACTACCCAAAGACTATACATGGACTGACCCTGGACTCTGACCTCGTAGGTTGCAATGAATATCCTAGTAAGAGCACCAGTGGAAGGGGAAGCCCTGGGTCCTGCTAAGACTGAACCCCTAGTGAACTAGACTGTTGGGGAGAGGGCAGGGGGGGAGGGTTGGGAGGAACACCCATAAGGAAGGGAGGGGGAGGGGATGTTTGCCCGGAAACCGGAAAGGAATAACATTAAAAATGTATATAAAAATACTCAAGTTAATAATAAAAAAAATAAAAATAAAAAAAAAAAAAACTGTACAAAGAAAAAAAAAAAAGAAAATGGGAAATAAAGGCTTATTCAAGTTTTACCTCAAAACCAAAAGCTTCAGTCCCCTTGGTATTTTCTTAAAGAGGACAAGATCATGACTTAGGAGCTGGAAACATGGATTCCATGCAATAGCAAATGAACAGTGGTTTTACCACCGCTACATGGAGGCAGCTAGTTACAGATGCCACCAGATGTGTCAGCCTGAAAGATGTGTTATTTTCTGTGTTGTCATCTGGCCATTACCCTGAGAGGGTAGTTCTGCTCTACTCCAATCCTCTCTGCCATGTACCATGGTGCGGTGTGTGTGGTGGCTACTGCTTACCATGCACCACTGCTATCTCATGTTAAATGTGCCCTGTTGACTCACATATTCTATCGTGCATCCTCAGGGGCAGGCTCCTGCCTCATACTGCATCTGAGTGGCTGCACTTGAGGTCAGAATTGTGCATGTGAGCCTAGAGATGACCCCTAACGAGCAACACTCATCTCAAAGATCATCTCCCAGTTTGAATGGCCCAGTTCTGTGTTAGTACTTTCTTATCTACCTATCTATCTATCTATCTATCTATCTATCTATCTATCTATCTATCTATCTATCTATCTATCCATCCATCCATCCATCCATCTATCTAACATCTATTTGATATTTTATTTATTTACATTACAAATGTTATCCCCTTTTCCGGTTTCCCCTCTACAACTCCCCTATCCCATTCCCTCTCCCCCTGCATAGTACTTTCATTGGACAGTGCAAGGAATATAGGACCTTTCTATGGGCTCTTGAACTAATCTTAAAGATATACTCATAAAGTCAAAGAACAGATCACAAAAGCACATTTGTAAGCCAGGGTTAGTCATGGAAGCAGTCCAACCATCCTCTATAATCCAGTCTTTATTTTAACTCATGCCTTACATTTTTAGAGAGATCTATTTTTAGACAGAAGTTTAGAGTAGAGGGAGCATTTAAGATTGCATCCTCACATCCTGAGTTTGACAACTGTAGCAACCTAGGGAGGGTCTATAACTCAACAGGCACGAACAGTCAGTAGATCCTGATGAGGACCTGGATCTCCCAGGTCATTTCCGAATCTGGTCCCGTTTCCTTGGGGGTCATGAGGAGGACGCCAGGGAGCAACACCAGCTACAGGCTCAAGGTCTAGGTCTAAGTATAGGTCCAACACCAGGGCTCCATAGTAAGAACCCTTCTTAGCGTAGGTGACAACCAAAGTTTCTGGGTGGCAGAGCAGTGCCAGGGGACACATTGACGCTAAGGTGAGAGGAAGGAGGACGGCAGAATAGAAATGTAGTGAATCATCCTGGAGGCTTAGACGAACCATATTTAAGCACTTCAAAACCTTAGGTATGAATGGCTGTCATGATTTACAATTTTGCTAGCAAGAATATTTTGTGTCATATCAGACTCCAGATAGAGTCTGGAATCAGCAAAATGATTATTACAAAAACAGCCTCGTTGGGCTCCAAAACCCCTATGTTTTCGGGCCTTGAACTGTTAGGAACATCAGATTGAAGCCAGTGTAAAACAAAGCACCCAATGGGTAATGGGCGTTATGGGGATATTCTGACATCAGACTCCAGAAGTCTATATTTCTTAGTGACCAGAAGGTTGGTTAAGTCACTTCATTTTTAGGAATTTATTTTCTGATGTATAGGATTCCAAATGTTTCCCAACACCTATTTTATGATGATTTGTTATAGTTAACGTATAAGATGAGCTCACAATTGTACAACACCAAGGTCGGCTTGGTCTGTGTAGCCAGCTCCGAGCCATCCAAGCCTATGTCGTAAGAGCCTATCTCAAAAGCCTCAAATGAAATTTTATAGCACCAGTGGAAGAAAATCAATTTATCCCTCAGTCAGTTTTTGTGTTAAAATGGCCATCCCTGCTTCTCTGAGGTAAGCTGTCATGCCATTATGGACGATGAGGTTGCAGTCTGGGAAACAAGGTACCACAGCCGTAACCTGCAAGCAGAGCATTGCGTTAGTGGGGTTTTCTCCCCGTCTTGGTCCTAGAAATCACCAGGCCTTGTACAAAGCTTCACTTTCTCGTTAGCAAACCCGAAGCTTCTTATTCAGCGGTGCACAGTGGTGTCCGAAATCTAGTGATTTCCACCTGCATAGATGCTCCTGACTGTCACAGCCCCATGAGGTAGGACTTTCTGGTTACTGCTTAATGCGGCTGGCTCCTGGCTCCTCCATCAGCATCTAGTGGCATCAGTCACTGGGGAGTGGGGGAGGATTGTTCTAGAAGTCTAACTTCTTACCGAGCCTCATCACGATGCCTCTGAGCTCACAGTTCCTGGGTCTCACTTTTGTAAGTGAGTATTGCATTCACGCTAAGTTACGGGGGTGTGTACTGCGGGACTTCAGAAATGCTCTAACTGTGCACGACGTTCAAAATTCATTGCAGGTGGTGAGACGGGGTAACTTTTAAAGACTTTCACATTTATTTTACATATATATATATATATATATATATATATATATATATATATCACCCCTGATACATGTGGCTCTGTGTGCACACATGTCTTTATGAGCAGAGAAAGAGAGAAACTGAAGAAATAAAGCAAAATATGTATTTACATTTTCCTATAATTTTGATGAAAATGCATTTTGATAAATATTCTTTTCAGATGGTAATTATGACTGTGATGCTTGTCATATATTTAATCTTTGATTTCAATAGCTTAGTCCATTTATTTTTTAAGTTAAGATATAAGATATATGAGAACGGCTTAAAACAAAGTATTATGGCACAATACCTCAATACACAAATACATGTGTTAATGGAACTGTGGAAAAGTGTTCTTTTCTCCGGGTCCTTGTACAGAGGGTTGATGCCAGGAAGACTCTTCGTTTAATAGGCGGAGTGACGGATATGGCTGCAGAGGCATCTCAAGGCCCTGTGGGTGATTCCTGGGTGCAGAGTAGAGCACTAGCCCAGGAGACTGGGCATTGTGGGAAGGAGAAAGGAAACAAGAAGCTGGAAGAGATCTCTGCTGGCAGATCCTGAGAGAGATTCTCCTTAAGTCATGCAGTGCTAAGTCTTACCAAATTAACATGTACATAGATGTGTGTATGTGTGTGTATGCATGTGTGCATGTGTGCATGTGTATGTATGTGTGTGTGTATGCATGCATGTGTGCGTGTGTATGCATGTGTGTATGCATGTGTGCATGTGTATGTAGGTGTGTTTATATGTATGTGTGTGTATATGCATGTATGTATGTGTGTATATATGTGTGTGCACGTGTATGTATGTGTGTGTGTACGAGTGTGTGTATGTATGTGTGTATGTGTGTATGTGTGTATGTGTGTGTATGTGTGTGTATGCATGTGTGCATGTGTATGTAGGTGTGTTTGTATGTATGTGTGTGTATATGTGTGCATGTATGTGTGTGTATATATGTGTGTGCACATGTGTGTGTGTGTATGTGTGTGTGTATGTATGTGTGTGTATGTGTGTGTATGTGTGTATGTTTGTGTGTATGCATGTGTGCATGTGTATGTAGGTGTGTTTGTATGTATGTGTGTGCGCATGTGTACGTGTGTGTATGTATGTGTGTGTATGTATGTATGTGTGTATGTACATGTGTATGTGTGTGTATGCACGTGTGTATGTGTCTATGTGTGTGTATATGTGTGTATGCATGTGTGCATGTGTATGTAGGTGTGTTTGTATGTATGTGTGTATATGTGTGTATGTATGTGTGTGTATATGTGTGTACGTGTATGCATGTGTGTGTATATGTGTGTGTGTGTAGTGTATGTGTGTATGTGTGTGTATGCATGTGTGTATGTGTGTACATGTGTGTGTATATGTATGTGTGTGTATGTTTGTGTGTATGTGTGTGTGTATGTGTGTGTGCGTATGCTTTATCTTAGGTTTTATTGCTGTGATATTATGACCAAAAGCAACTTGGAAGAAGAAAGGCTTTATTCCATCTTGCAACTCTTAGGTCACACCCCATCACTGAGAAAAATCAGAGCAGGACCCTAGAGGTAGAAACTGAAGCACAGACCTCAGAGGGAAAATGCCTACTGGCGTGTTCTTCATGGCTTGGTCCACATTAGACAACTTCATGGCTTTCTTAGACAACTCAGGACCACCTCTGCAGAGAGAGCACTGACAGCCATGGGGTGGGCCCTCACATATCAACCTTTAGTCAAGATAGTACCTCAGACTTGCCTATGGTTCCTTCTCAGAAAGACATTTTCTCGGTTAAGATTTCCCCTTCCAAACAAAAGAAAACAACCAACCAAGCAAAAAGAGATATCCCTTTCTCAAATATATCTGTTTGTGTCACCTTGACCTAAACCCAGTGGCACATGGATGTAATGGGGACACATGTTAGCATTCTCTCATTGTTCTGCATGGGGGCAAGCATCTTTCCAGGGGAAGTCCCTGTCATCTACCCCTCAGCTGTCACTTACCAACACTGAGCCAACACTAACCTTATAATTATCCAAAATCACACATTCACATCCATCTTGGAGTGATCCGATTTTATGCTCCTGCTAGGTACCTCCTGTGTTTCTACCTTGCCTTCTTATAACGTAGGCCTCAGTTCACACTATCAGCAGCCTTCGGTCACATCCATATGGTTTTCTTCTGTATATGTGCAGCTGCATGTGCATACATGTAGGCGTGTGATGTGTGCCAGAGGTGATGTCATGTGTCTTCATCAATCATTATCCACCATGTTTTGAGACAGAGTCTCTCATTAAAATCATACATTACTGATGAGTTTAGACTAGACTAGGTTCCTAGCAGCCCCTAGGAATCCTCCTTTCTCCACTTCTCCATTGCTGGGATTGCAGATGTATGTCACGATGCCCAGCTTTGTCTATTGTGGACAGTAGGGCTCAGGGTTGGGTATCCATGCTTGTTTGGCAAGTACTTTGCTGGTTAAACCCAATGTTCTTTGTGTGCCTGTGTCTTTTCCTATTTCTCTAAAGCAACTCTATTAATATAAAAATCTGATCCTCACAATTGCTTAAATATAATGAAAACTTCTACGATGGTGAGAGAAAACATACGCCAAGTGAATTAAAGTCCCAAAGGTCTCAAGGCTGTGATTCAGTCGTAACCCATAATGCTTCATTAATTCACAGAGTAACACTCATCTGCTTTCAGTGACAAATTACCACACATTAACAATCCCATCCGTTTGTGTTGTATATCTTGATATGGACTCAGAGTTTTAAGATTAGTGGTAAAAGTATCTTTAAATATATTCACAGCATCCCCTGCAATAACCATTTTAAATTGTGGTTTATTTGATGAGGAAAGAGGTTTTATAGGCCTTAATAATGAAAATGGGAGACCGTGAAACAGAAAATCTCATATAATTCCAGTTTTTAACTAGGAAAATCTCTATAATGTCCTGGGTGGAGAGAGGGAAGGAGTGAGGTATGGCAGGGTCATAATTAGAATAAAGGGGCTCAGTGACTCATGTCAGAGGAGCTACTGTGGGGAAGCTGACATTTAATAGCCTGGTCTCCTGGTACCTGGTGCTGCTCTGAGATGGCTCACAGATGCTCAGATGGTCCGTGGTAACGAGATGCTTTCTGTCTGAGCGCTAGCATCCACCACACAATCCTCCATGTATCTTCTGAGATTGGCTCAGTGAGGCAAATGTTTAAATGAAGAATGGACCGGGTTTGAAGAATTGTTAATTTTCAAAATCTGTAGTGTTTTGGTACCCTTCACTGTTCTCTGCTTGTAGCCTGAATGATTCCACATCCCCTCTTCTGTAAGAAAGAATAAGTCCAGTTTTAAAAGCGTTGTTTTAAGGAAAATATTTCTATGTATACATGCATTGAAACTTGCTCGAGCCCTGCAAAAAGAGTGAGTTGTCCGTACTGGACCTGAGGGAAGAAAGACATGTAAATACGTTTAAAGCTTCTTTAATACACATCTTACAACTTCTGTAAAAGGATGCACAGTCATAATTAAGATACGGCATAAGCCTATCTGACGAATTAATACTCTGAGATAGTTTAACACCAACCCTGTCAAGGTTGTAAGAATATATACTCCAACCTACTGTGACCGAATATTCCTGGTGTGGTGGGTGCTCTAATGCCTGCTTCTTGCCTCAGTTTCCAAAGTATCTTCACTGCAGGTACATACAGACATGTTAAGTAACAATGTAGAAGGAACCTGGTTGCCATGGTGTTAGAGTTGGATTTGGCTGAACAGAAGGCTGGGAGATAATCCAAATTTAAGGCTTTGGATTATTCTGAGGGTTCAGTCTTATCACAAAGTCATTAAGAGAATACACAGAAGAGGGAGAAGAACCAGACACAGGCTGTGGGAGAGGACTTGGCCTTAGGGGGAGAGGGGGGTTTACCCCAATGACCGTGTCTAAAGCACACACTGACGCCAGCTCACTAAGACATGTGAAGCTTTCACACCTAGCATGCTAAGAGTTAGGGGTTTTCGCAAGCATGTAGTTAGTTATTTTGCTAGTATATATTAGCTATACAAACCTAAACACGTTTCTTTCTAACAGTTTTGTGTATGTGTATAATGTGCTTTGATTATATCCACCATTTAACCTTTCTTGCTCACCACCTTCCCAGTTCGCCTCTGCTTTTACATCTCATTTCCCCTTCTTTCTAAATATTTATTCTTTCCTCATACATATACCCTGACTGTAGTTTCCCCTCCCTCAGCTCCTACCATCACCTCCCCACCTCCCCTCTCCCCCAGATCCAAACTCCTCTGTTTCCCTTCAGAAAGGACAGACAGTCTTTTGAGAGTTTCTTAAAATGTATTGTGGTCATAGTCACTGCCCCCTCCTCCCTGACCCAGTCCTTCTTCCTTACCCATGCTACTTTCTGTCTGGTTTTTGTTTTGTTTTGCTCTTTTCCATTGGGTCTAGTTAGTAGGGCTCATTTACGGTTGTATAATTGTCCTTCTGTGAGAACATGCTCTAGAAGCCTCACCCTTAAGGAAAACTGAATCTTCATCTCTCAGCCCGAGTCATTTGTCAAGTTTCCTAGTCAGGGCAGAGTCCACAGCAGCTGAATTCTGTTTCCCATGATCCTCTGTCACAGGCCACTAGCATGACCCACTCATCACAATCACTAAAATTTCCAGAGATACATTTTTATGTACTAATATATATCTCCATGTATTTCATACTTATCAGTTCTAGTCTACTAGGGCAACAAAACCAGTACATGTGCTTTTCTAAGGTACTCAGTATCTCAGAAGAAAAAAAATTAATGGAAACTTAATAGGAAAATTTAATGACCACTTGAAAATTAGAGGGGAGATTGCAGCCATTCAGTCCACATCATTGGAATGTGAGAGAATTTATTGTATATTCAGACAGGAAACTATCTGCGGTAACACAGTGTTTAGGAAACTATTAACACAGTGTTCAGGGAGCTAAATAAGAGGAAAGAATTAAAGCTGTTTGGATCGTAGAAAGGGGTAACTGGATTGTGCCCTGAATCCCAATGCATAATTTCCACCGAGATGATTAAGTAGAAGATGCCCATGCGTCCATTGAGAACTTGATTGGTGTTGAGCAGCATGCTAACTGAAAGACACGTTCATTTTCACTCGCTTAGGAATGCTTACAGCGCCCAATAAAGCACCTACCTGTTTTTGCATGACAAAAAGGAATATGCATAGTTAATCACTATATGCTGGGATAACGAACACGTTCCGCATTTTAGCATCTTTTATATTTATATTTCACTGTAGCCATTAATAGGTAATTTCCCATTGTGCTGTGTAAAAGAAGACTCTTTTTTTTTTCTTTCTTATTGTTACACAGCAATTTGAAATAGGACCTGTAGTTTTTCTTGCCTCAGACCACTTAGGGATATTGCCCAGGGAAGCCAGCCTTTGAGATAACCATGCCTTCTGCAGCTGCCATTCCCAGTTGGCAAGAAAGCCACAACGGCCAAGGTCAGAGGCCCTGGTGTCTTAATTCCATTTCCCAGCACTTCCAGAGCTGGCTGGTAAGATGTCATGGAATGCCCATTAAGGAAAATGCATCCCGCCCCATCACACGTAGCAAGCTAAAAACAGCCAACCTAGGCCTGAACTTCTGTGACAGATTACAAATGTGTCTCCCTCTGTGGAACAGTGAGACAGTTAAGTGGTTTCCAAACAGAAGCCGTGTCATCTAAATGCAGTTCTTCCAGCATCTCTACTTGATCAAACCCCTAGCTATTTCTCAAGGTGATTAATAACCCTCTTACTCTTACACTCCAGAACATCATGGGAGTTTATATTAATTGTATTAGTTACAGCTGAGTTCCTTTGGAGGGTCCGGAGCAGTGTCTAACCCACCAGACTGCGAACTCCTTGAAGGATGAGCCCCTGTATTTCGTGTGGTTTTCCGCTCGTGCAGCCACTGTGGTATAGTAAGATATCACAGGTCTGAATCAGCTCAAGCTGCGTTGAATTAACTTCATAAAAACTGACAAGAATTTCAACGTGACAAACATCCTTACCCTACTTAAATTGTGATGCGGTATGGAGGCACTGCATTCTGCCAGCAAGTACGTGACGACAGGAGAGAGCTAGTGGCTCTCACAGTTGCTAGACAAGCAAGAGCACTCCATTCTAGTTAGACAAAGCAAATGTTAAAATCACGTTATAATTTACATTTAAAGAGATCTGTAGTTAAAATTTTAGGTGCATGTGTGTGTGTGTGTGTGTGTGTGTGTGTGTGTGTGTGTTGTTTATCATTTCAACTCTAGAACCTTCTGGAGACTTCTATAGCAGAAGGTATCATTACCAGACTGATAATAGACCATTAGCAAGCTTATACAATGAGATAAGGTCAGCAAAAGATTGCTAAAATAGGTAAAAGTTTCATGTTCCCTCTCGATATCTCTTCAATGACTCTTGAGACTGGCATGAGACACATAAAGAGTCTATAGACCCACTGGTGCCTGGAACATGAATACATCTTGTTAAAAAAAAAAACAAACAAATTATAGTTCTCAGAGCACTTGCTTCCAGAGATGCCACAGAGCCAACAGAGGGGCGAAAGGAGACCACAGAGGCCCAAGAATACCTGAACCAGAAAACCTCCTATTTCGTTGTGGATTCCAATAAATTCAGTATGCCTCGGGGTCTCATGTGGAATAATTTCAAACACCACAGCTGTGAAGCACCATCCTAAATACAATACAAAACCAGAAAAATAATCCTAAGCATTCTGAAGTCTCAAACCGTACCTGGCTTTTATACTTACTGGGTTAGGCATGAGCACATCCTAAGGCCCCATAATAGACATGACCTGTAAGTTAAAGAAAGAAAGAAAACAGAAAGTAATAAAATATACATATCACGGCATATGAATAAAACACTTATTGTATTTTTATTTATGTGTATGCATGCATGCGCACACTGACACACACGCAGGTACCACAGCATGCATGTAGAGGTCAGAGGACAGATGGAGGCAATCATCTCTTTCTATCATGGGTCCTGGGGCTTGAACCCAGGTCATCAGGTTAGGTTCGGAAGCACCTGTCCTAGTGAAGGACAGCTCTGACTCCTTTACAACAGGACTGTTGCTGGCAGACTTGCTCTAGAACCTGTTCATAACCTCTGTAAAAAAAAGTCATAGTCCAGGTAAATTCTCAAGCAATGGTGAGACTGGTCCTGGTAGTTGTGGATGTAGGATCACCATCTAGATAGGGATCATAAAAATAAAACTAAACAATACAGAACACACACACACACACAAACTCACACACACACACTCACACACTCACACACACTCACACACACACACAAACTCTCACACACTCATACACACACACACTCATACACACACACACACACTCACACACTCTCTCATACACACACACACACACAGTGTAGACAGCACTTCCATAGAAGATGTAATTCTATATCCATGCATGAATATATAAAAGTATGAAGGACCCAAAGGAAGATCACCTTAGCCCAGTGGGCTCAGAAATCCAGGGCCACATTGAAGCTAGCCCTAGCATGCTCATTATAGAAGCTCTAGATGGTTAGAGTAAATTTCAGTTAATCCATCAGCTCTAAATGAACTAAAGCTCTGGGCAAATTCATTGTAAAACAATGCTCTATATTTAGACACTGTTCTAAGTTACCCTCATTTTCTTTATTGATTTATCTCAGTGGCTCAACCAGGGAAGGCAGGATTTCCTGTGTTTCATGTGTTGGGGTGTCAAGCGGCATACTCAGGGTCATCCAGCTAGAGAGCAGCAGATCCTGGGTTAAAGAAAGATTCTGAAGTTTAAATCATTAAGTAATCGTTGCAATTAAAATGGGCCAAATGTTATTGACAGTGTTTCTTATTTCCATGCATAGGGACTAAAAGCTTTATCATATAGCTTTGGCAAAGGCGAGTAGAAATTTGTGTTGATGGAGTTTTGCTTTGCTTTCAAGGTAAAAATATGCCCTTGTTTGCAAGCCTACACAGCAGCTTTGAGGGGAATCAGGTAGATGACACTATATTGTTCAAGTCTCATAATATCCTAACAGTAATATGTGTTAATTAGCTTATATCCAATGAATCATTTTTTTCCATAAGACTAATGCCTTGCAGTATTTAAGGAGGAATATTTTAAGTCTAAACCATAAAACCAAGCCAGGAATAGTAGTTCACACTTTCATTCTCAGTAGTTTGGAGGCTGAGGCAGAAAAATATCTGAGCTTGACTTCAGCGTGGGACTGAATTGAGGCCTTGTTGTGAAGAAGGAAGGAGGAGAAGAAGGGAGAGGAGGACAGAGAAGAGGAGGGAGAAGAGTAGGGGGAGGAGCAAGAGGGGCAGGAGGAAGGAGAGGAGAGGGAGGGGAAGGAGAAAAATGAGGATGAGGTTGGGATTTATTCCAAGGGCAGTAAGCATGCAGAAAGACATGGTAGTATTCTGTCCAGCAAATTTACAACACTGGAGTACATGCGTCTGACACTTAGTCCCTAAGGTGCTCTTAGAAGATCAGATTCATCTGGGCATTTGGTGCTGAAAGCTTTGGGGCAAAGGCCGTGAAAGACTGTGCTTGGGAGGATCAGGCCCCATGTCAGATTTAGCCCCTGCATTTACTGTGAGACATTTTCCTAACTCCGCAACTTCTGCGAGTCTTCCTGGTAACCTTAAGAAGAGAGCAGTGGTCTAACGTGATGGTGCTTAAATTGTTTTTAAAATAGACTGACTTGATGGTAAGGGACAAAAAGTTTCCATGTTAGTGACATGATGTTCCGTGTGTACTCTCACATGTGGATGTGTGGACACATGCATTTCCTTCTTGCGGTAAACTGCCAATCCATCACCTAGCAAACGTCCAATCTGTTCAGTTCTGTGACCTTCTGCTATAGAAACATCAGTGATAGATTTGCAGGGAAATGGAAGGCAAGCTTTTATGGCATTTCGCCGGTTTTTACTGATCTGCAGTGATTAATGAAGCTTTATGGGAAAGCAGAAACGAACACTTTCTGGATCCCTGGTTTTATGTCTGTGAGGGATCCATTAGGCTTTGGAGAAGTGCCTAAAGGTTGCCTCTGAAAGCCTCTTTTAAACCATCACTTCTCCCCTAAAGAAGCAATGTATGTAAAATATGGCATCGGCCACAGCATAAGCACTCACAAGTGATAAAATGGAGACTGTCTTCTCCTTCCCGTGGTTCTCCTCTCATGCTGCAATCTATTCTCCATGTGTTACTAAATTATTTGTTCAGAACGATTTGAGTAAACACGACTGGACTCATTGTCAGCTAGAGAAGTTCCCACAACAGATAATTACATATCTGGAGCTGCTGGCAGGGCTGTTATTAGCCCTTACACATATAAGTGGTGGGTATTTAAAAACATTCAAAGCTCAATGCATTCAATATCTTATGCTCCCTTCTGTTCTGTCTTAGTCCATCATCTATGCCAATATAACAAGACACCTGCATGATTAACAAGGACAGAAATGCTATTTCTCAGCACTTAAATGTTGGGACTCCAGGGAGGTTCTTGAAGGTCACTGGTGGGGTCCACTGCCCTGTACTTTGTGGCTGGGTCTCCCAGGACCAAGGCTCTGCCTTACGGTTACTTGCTTCTGAAAGCCTCTGCTTGTTAGTCCTCTCACACAGGTGAGTACCCCTCAACCTCAATACCTGTCCTTACATCCACAAGTAAGTGCAGTCTTCACACCTCCTCTAAGGAACTACTTTTTTTTTATCATCACAGAAACCCATGGAAATAGACATTTGTAGAATCCATTCCTACCTCTCCATCTATAACGCAGCTCCTGTCCCCAAGGCTTAGGGATCATTGAGGAAGAAGGGACAGCAAGATTGTAATAGCCAGCAGACCAAGGAGTTTTCTCATAAAGTCTCACCAACCTGGCTGCATCCACGTGAGCTGAACACTAACAAACATCCTGACTTAGTGGAAGGCTCACAAAGCCTCAGCCCTACACAGAGAACTAAAGGTAACCAAGGAAAGCCCAGAGTGGGAGTGGTCTTCCCTGGGGAAGAGCATACCAATTGGTTATCCAGTACCAGGTCATCAGCCTTGATAACGTATGCACAAGTGATACACAGACTAAGAAGGTTCTCTCTCTCTCTCTCTCTCTCTCTCTCTCTCTCTCTCTCTCTCTCTCTCTCTGTGTGTGTGTGTGTGTGTGTGTGTGTGTGTGTGTGTGTGTGTGAGAGAGAGAGAGAGAGAGAGAGAGAGAGAGAGAGAGAGAGAGAGAGAGATGCAGGGAACACATATATAAAAACAAAAAAAGAAAAAAACTGGCTGTGAATTTAAAAGAGAAGGGGGGTAGATGGGAGGTTTTGGAGGGGGAAATGATGTTAAGGTCGACTGGGGGGCATGCTGGTTATTTCCAACTTGGGGCTGCTATAAATAAAGCTCCTGAACTATAGTCAAGCAAGTGTCCTTGTGGTAAGTTGGAGAGTCCTGGGGATAGGCCCAGGAGTGGCATAGATGGGTCTCCAGGTAGATCTAGTCTCAATTATCTGCGAGTATGAGTAACTGCCATATTGATTTCCAAAGTAGCTATACAAGCTTGCACCCCCACTGGCAATGGAGTGTAAACTTGTAGAGCTCCACATCCCCCCAGCATGAGCAGTCACTTGAGTTTTTGACCTTAGCCATTCTGACAGTTGTAAGATAGAATCTCAAAGTAGATTTGTATTTCCCTGATGGCCAAGGATACGGAACATTCATTTAAGTGCTTCTCAGCCCCTTGGGATTCCTCTGTTGAGAATTCTGTTTCGATCTGTACCCCATTTTAAAATTGCATTATTTGGTCTGTTGATATCTAGTTTCGTGAGTTCTTCATATGTTTTTGGATATCAGCCCTCTGTCAGATGTAGGGTTAATAAAGATCTTTTCCCACTCTGCAGGCTGCCATTTTGTGCTATTGATGGTGTGCTTTGTCTTACAGGAGCTTTTCAGTTTCACGAGGTTCCATTTATTAACTGTCAGTCTTATCAAAGTATTTTTAAAAGTCCATTAAAATAGAATTAAGTTTTAAAATAAACTTTGATCCTTTATCCAGCTGATTGTGAAGTATAGCACTTCTATACTTCTATGCTGTTCTAATTTAAAATAGAGTAAAAAATGCATGAGAACTATGAAAGGAAAGTGATGGATATGGGCACGATTGAAGATTACAGTAAATCCATAAATATGTGTCAATACATAAAGTGATTTGTAAACATTTTTTATTTTAACCTTGTCATGCCTAATGTTTAATTCTTTAAAAAAAATCACAGAAATAAAATAAAATCAAACCTATAGATAAAGAAATTCAAAGGTGCCAGTGAGATGACTCATGGGAACAGGGCACCGTGTTCCACCAAACATGCAGAAAGTTGGTCTTCTTTCTAGCAATACAGCGCACGCGTGCACACACACACACACACACACACACACACACACACACACATACATGCACACAGATAAATAAAAAAATTAAATAAGAAATGCAAAGGTACAGTTAATATGTTGGGTTGTATAATTTTAGATAAAATCTTTTAAGACATATTTTATCGGAAATATAGTTTGAATGTTATCCTTTTTACACACACACACAAACACACACACACACAAAGAGAGAGGGGGTGGTAGAAATAGAATAAATATTTATTTTTTTAAAAAATAGTTCCTGTCCCTTGTAAATCTGCTATCACAGCAAGAAGCTAAGGAAACCAAGGAGGAAATAAAGTAAGTAAGGAGACGGGTAAATATTGAGAATGATGGTGGGGATTAAAGGAACAATTTAAATATTTTAATAAAATTATGCAAATATGTTTGTAAACACAGACAGAAACATTCTCAGAAGTCAGCATCATACCAAGTGGGGAAGCATTAGAATTCTCTGCATGCTTCCTCCACGGTGGGTGATAAAGACAAAGGTTTCTATTGGTTAAAGTTGGTCCCACGCAGCAGCGGCAGCCGCCACCAGTGCCGTGAGTTATGCAGCAGCAGCCCACACTGCTAGTTTAGGGGAAAGGAACTTATGGATAAATTGGTGATAGAATGGTTGGAAAACTTGGTAGAGCCAGCGTTGGCATAGCTTGAACACGAAGGAAGACTTGGCTGGCTCAGAGGGCTGCGGCCTCTCGTCTGAATGTTCACCCAGGGAACCAGCCGTGGCTGCGCCATCTTGGGCAGGACAGATAGAAGCCCAGAGAATACTCACGGGCTCTCAATGGCTGCAGTTAGTTGTCAAGGGCTGAAGCTACAGCTAATACCCGTATCTAGAAAACATGGCAAAAAAATTTGTGCACTAAAAAGGAATAAAAGTTGAGTGGATTAGAGATTTAGAATGCAACTAAATACACTTGTAATGGTCTGAAGTGTGGTGAAGGTGGCATCCTCTACGAGCCAGGATAAGTTACTTAATATATACTCGGACAATTAGCTTACATTTGGGGGAAGATAAGGTTGGATCACAACGTCCTTCTTCATACCGAAGGCATAAAGGGGTAACGCAAATGTATGAAGGGATAAAGTGAGTGAAAACAGCTAAAGCAAGTTGGTAAATGAAGGGGTTAATAACCGTCAAGGGGGTTCAGTGTCAGTGTCAGTTGAGGAAAGCCACTTGTCAGACATTTTACCTAGGGAACCTGCAAGCCAAAGGAATGGTTTGCAAGGACTGTGGCCTGGCAGTGCTCTCTATTCTGGAAAGTTTGGCCAGCATCCTGATAGCCAGGGTCTCAGAAGCACTGGGAGAGCCTATCTGCTCTTCTTCCAGACTCTAGTCCTCCACAACCAGACCTCTTCCCGTTAAAAAATATAACAGGCATGATGAAGAAATGGCTAAGTGTTCCTCACAGCCCACACACACACACACACAGACACACACACACACACACACACACACACACACACACACACACACACACACACACACACACACACAGTTCTCAGAAAGAATACTTAGTACTTCCTTCCCTTTGCAGAGGGCTTCAGGGCCCAAGTTCGTGGAG
This sequence comes from Rattus rattus, assembly GCF_011064425.1. Taxonomy (NCBI): domain Eukaryota; kingdom Metazoa; phylum Chordata; class Mammalia; order Rodentia; family Muridae; genus Rattus; species Rattus rattus. The sequence continues at coordinate 267,898,151 of NC_046154.1, forward strand.
GAGAGAGAATCGATTTTACGCTATAAGCATCCGTACCCCTTTGGGCCTGTTTCAATCCCCGACCGTGTGGACACTGTCATATTTGAAAAGCACTGGAACAGAAGTGACGCTGGCCTCGCTCTGCCCCGAGGTCGCAGGCCGGGCCTGGGATTGTGCAGAGGTTTGCAAATCAGCTCGGATGTGCTGGTGGGACAGAAACAGAAACCAAATACAGCACGGCACCGTTTGCCGGCGTGCTGGATAACAGGGATGCCAGCCCTGGGTGGGGTGTAAGCCGGGCAGGGAGGAACTGGAAGGAGACTCACGTCTGTCTTCATGGAGACGCTGTGGCAGGCGTATCGACTGCGTGCTCAAGGGCTCTGGCTGCACCGGGAGGCTATTAAAGGGCTTGCTGAAGGAACAGAACGTTGGGCACCGAGGCTCTCCACAGCAGGCTGTGGGTCAGACAATGAGCTCTCAGATCCTGAACGCTGCTTCAAACCAAGCACGTTTGGGCAAAAGAGGGAAAAATAAAAGAATGGAGATCAAACCCACAGCCTTGCGGGTTATTACAACCCTTGCTACACTCACCGTGAGTTGGAGTTCCAGGCTATTTTGAGGCACAGAATGAATAGTTCTCTATAATAAACCAAATGACAAGGCAGGCGCCCAGCTTCTACCAAGCCTGCTTCCAACACCCACCAGCGTTCTTCGTCAAGCCCAAAGGCCGTGTGAGCACTGTCATCTTGACGGCTTTCTAAAGTTAGCCAGCTTCTAGGGACAGCTAACCGTTTTCTTCTTAGAAGTCAGATGTCTGCTAACTGGTTCTAAGCCTTCGTGTACGGCAGCAAGTGCAGGCCTCACCTCAGGGCAAAGGTGGCAGGACAGGGTCACTCAGACCTTTCTCCTGGACCAGAGAGTCCTAAAAGTAAAATGGTTCACACCCCTAGGAGGTTTGCGGACCTCACTTGCAAATAATTATTGAGCTAGTCCAACTTATACAAATGTGCCGTGCTCTATGTATCAAGGCCAGCAGCGTGGATTCCAGAAACCAGGCACACTGTTCCAGCACAAAGGAGAAAGAAAATCTAGATGATTGATTAGCCCATGCTTTTCACTTGTTTGTTTGTTTAAATAAAATCACTAAGAATGAGAGAATAAAGAATAATTGCAAGTATACTAATTGCTACATTAGAGAGGGGTAGGAAGGGCTTTTGTTGCTTACTATTATTTTGTAATAACTTAACAAATTACCTTGGCAATTTAGATTGAAACACTTGAGCATAGCAGAGGATCTCAACCTGTACGTTGCCGTAACCAGGGGTCATCTAAGACCACTGGAAAGCACAGACGTTCACAAGACGATTCATAACAGCGAGCAAAGTTACAGTTATGATGTAGCAGTAAAAATTATTTCCTGGTTGGAGGTCACCACCACGTGAGGAACGGTATCAAAGGGTTATCCGCTGCAGAAATAAGCATTTTCCTAAAACTTACTATTTACTGGTTGTCCCAAAAGGGAGGCCCTCTAGTTCACTATGCTTACCAGAAAATTAATGACCCAGCCATCAAAAGTTAAGCACCTATGTTAACTGGTTTTCCATCACTGTGGTAAAAACCAGAATAAAACTAGAGAGAATTATTTTCCAGGAAGAAAACCTGTCTATCTCAGTTTGAGGTCTCAGTCGGATCGTTTGACCATATTATTTTTTCTGGCAACATAGTCTATCATGGCAGAAGCATGTGACAGGCAAAGCCTATTCAGTTCCTGGTGACGAGGATGAAGTAACAGTGTCAAGAAGGGGACCAGGCATCATTGTCTTCAATGACAGACCCCAATACCTAATGTCCTTCTACTAGGTCTGTCCTCCTAAGGGTTATACCTACAAGCAACAAGCCGGGGACCACGATTTTATAGGTAGTTTGTCTTAGTCAGGGTTTCTACTGCTGTGGTGAAACACCATGACCAAAAGCAAGCTGAGGAGGAAAGGGTTTGTTTGGCTTACACTTCCACATCAGTGTTCACCTTTGGAGGAAGTCAGGACAGGAACTCAAACAGTGCAGGAACCTGGAGGCAGGAGCTGATGCAGAGGCCGTGGAGGGGTGCTGCTTACTGGCTTGCTCCTCATGGCTTGTTCAGCCTGCTTTCTTATAGAACACAAGACCACCAGCCTAGGGATGACACAACACTCCCAATAAAGTGGGTGTTCCTCCATCAATCACTGATTACAAAAGTGCCCTACAGCTTGATCTTGTGGAGACATTTTCTCAATTGAGGGTCCCTCCTTTTTGGTTACTCTAGCTTGTGTCAAACTGACATCAAACTAGCCAGGGCATAGGCCTTTGGGCAACGTCCAGTATCCAAACCGAAGCATTCCACTCGTATAAACTTAGGGGTTAAATTCCTCAAGACAGAATAAAGAGTGGCGGTGGCCAACAGCTAAGGCAAGGTTAGCAGGGGAGATGTTGTGTAGTATGGATTTAGGGGTATCAGAACATCTCTGGAGATGAGTGAGGACGAGACGTGACAAACTGTAGGTTTATGGAACCCTTCTGAAATTCACACTTTAAGATGATCTTACTCATGAGTTTTACTGGACGCCAGGACACAGAGTGGAATTTTCAGACACAACTGGTGAATTCAGGACTCTATCAGGGCACAGAGACTGGCCACAGAGGGAGGAGCATTGGATTGGCAGTGAGAAGCAAACACAGTCCATGCTGTGACTCACCATTTGAACGATAGCCGTCCGGGCTGAGAGACGGGATGTCTGGAAGGCAGTGTGCGGATTAAAAAAATGCATAATGTTTATTATACTTTAAAATAAAACTGAAGTCAATAAATTATGTCCAGGGAAAAACAGAAATTTTATAGGGAATTGACTTTATAACTGATTGTTGAGCAGTCGTCAGCATTCTAAGTGGACCCCGAAGTTGGGGCTGTGCCTAAGCTCACGACAACAGCAGAGTCCGGTGGGCATGAGACGCTTATGGTAGGCATTGCCTGTTCTGTCTAACGGGGACACAAAGGCGACAGTTCATATAAAAGTTGGTCTTGTGCTAATCATTGAAAGGACACAGAGGGGTTGGGGATTTAGCTCAGTGGTAGAGCGCTTGCCTAGGGAAGGCGCCAAGGCCCTGGGTTCGGTCCCCAGCTCCGAAAAAAAAAAAAAAAAAAAAGAAAGGACACAGAAACAAGCTGGCATTTACAACCACAATTACAGAACCTGGGAAATACAGATAACTTGTTAACAGCACCAAGAAAGTTAAGATACGACGTGAGGCAGATACCTCCTGCTTTGCATGTGTTCTTTGGTAAGAGAAGTATCCTCGTTAGAGCCTCAAAGGAAAGTCAAGTAGGAATATGGTTTTCCCCAAGTCGAGACTGAATGGGCAATGCAGAGAGAGAGCCTCACAGCTCTGTCACCTATGCACAAGGTGGCCCTATTATGTACCCAATGAGAACATCAACATTGCCTGTGTTACAATACAGTGGCCATGCAGGGCATGTGTGTAAGCCTTGCTTGAGCAAATACAAAGTAGAAATAACAGGATTTAGGGCAGAGAGAAGGATATTACCTTGGACGCTGAATGGGGTAAAAGGGATAGACAGAAATAGTGTCATGTAAATACATGAGTCTAACTATATCTCTCAAGACTAGTAGATGGCCAGTCAGTGTCATTATCCAGCCACACAACCACAGCTCAACTTTGTTCCCCTTTCACTATTATTGCACATGGAAGAGATTTTGGCACAGAGACTGGCCAAGGGGAGGTGGAACAGCAGTAGGACATGAACACGGTCCATGCTGCTGGGCTCAATGATCAAACTGAGTCTGGGCAGAGAGCTGGGATGTCTGGAAGGAACTGTGAGGAAACCAAATGGCCTCCAACCTTCTGATCCTCTCTCAAGCTCTCATCTCTTCAGTGGATCCCCCCAGTCCTCGATGGCTTCTCCTGTGGATGAGGAGAAGGAGCACAAGGTGTCCGTCTGCTGTGAGTGTGGTTACTGTATTAGTCACTGAGGAGACAAGGAATCCTGAGCAGAGCCCTTACCTGAGATGGGTTTTCATGCCCCCGTTTCATACATGCAGAGTGTTACCGTGAAGGTTAAATAAAATAAGCCATGTCACACGTGGAGCACACAGTAGGTCCCAAATGACTTACATATATTATTAACATAATCACTGGTGTGCTAATTATAATGATATAGAGACTAAAGATATAGTAAACCAGCTTAGAAACCCAAAGAGATTAATGTAGGGAGAGAGAGAGAGAGCCAGTTCTCCATTTACACAGCAAACAGATCGTGAATATTTTATCTTCTGCCTGTTTTTGTTGTTGTTGTGTATGAGTTAAGGTTCAATAATTCTGTTTTTTCTGTGTGCTTGTGTGTGCATGTATGTGTGTGTTCTATGTACATATATGTGTTATGTGTGTGTATGTGTATATGTAGGATGTGTATGCGTATGAATGATGTATATGCATGGTGTGCATATGTGCTTTGTGTGTGTACATGTGTATATATTGTGTGTGGTGTGTATGTATGTGGTATATATGTGTTTCTATGTGTGCATATGTGTTTGTACTTTTATGTGTGTCTATGTGTGTGCCTGTGTGTGTGTGTGTGTGTGAGAGAGAGACAGACAGACAGACAGACAGACAGACAGACACCCAACCTTAATCTATTGTTTTCTATGCTATGCTTTGTATAGTTTTTCTGATAGAGTTATAATTTGGGGCAGTAGAGGCCCTCCACTACACTACTCTTATTTCACACCTATGAAAGCGGAATATTCCAGCTCCACAAGAACATTTAGAGTCCATCCGGTGAAGTTTCCTTCATTTAATAAATGAAGCACTTGAGCTCTGTGAAACTGCCTTTTAAAATATTGTATTATTCCCCTAAAATTCTATTGATTCGATAAAAATAAAACCATCTCATTTGTTTAATTTGGTTACCTTTAAGTGTGTTCACTTAATCACCCCAGCCAGCTTTGCTGGGGGAATGCCTCCACTGTGTAATGTCTCTGCTCTCTATCCGTTCTCTCAGAGCGGTTGTTTTGAGCAAATGCCCGGGAGTGTATGCGGCAGTTGTAAGTGGCATGCCGACTTTGTGATGTGCACCACTCACAACGGTCCCCAAAAGTAGATCTGAATGTTTATACAGCTTCCCATCCTCCAGCATGAAGGCTCGTTTACAGTAGGTGCTCCAGAGCAGGTAACTGTGGTCCTTTTCCATCCAGCTTCAAAACACACACTGGAGTTGCCAGCAATCTCCTCCAGAATATTAAGATGCCATGCCAAACACAAAACGCACAGCAGAGAGGCTCCCCTATCCCTGCCTTTCTCTATTCTCTTTCCTGCAGCAGATCTGCTCACCGAGTCTATTTGTCTTCTAGACTCTCATGTACGGCAGAAACAGTGGTCTCAGGCAGCAGGACGCGCTATGCTCCATGGGTCCCAGACTGTGTCACTTCACCATATGTTGCCAGGCTGTTCCTTGTGTCAAATGCAGCCTGACCAATTCCCTCCAGAGCACAATTGGCATCAGCACAGTGACTTCAGAGCTGAGAGCCTACTCTGTACTTGACAATCAATGCAGATTTTAACTGACGAATTTTTGAGCACAGGGGAAAAGATGCCATAGGCCAAAATATAAGTAAAATCATCAGCTCAGTGAAGTGGCATAATGGTTGCTTCTTCGAAAATGGCAGTAAGGGTATCATTGAAAACAGGACTCTTCTGGGGGATGCCATGTTAGAAGAGATCATTTTCTGGACCAGTGAATTAGTTACTCTTTTTCTAATAGGTACATTTGTTTGCCATTTGTTAGGTTAATTGAATTGAATTTATTGGTAATTTTTTATAAAATTTTTTGTTCTATCTGTTATATTATTATACACATCTACATACGTGGAAGAGAGGGAGGGGGAGGAGGGAGGGAGGAGAGAGAGAGAGAGAGAGAGAGAGAGAGAGAGAGAGAGAGAGAGAGAGAGAAGAACCGTTCTTGTGGTCTAATCTTCGAATAAAGTCCATCTTGCCTATTCTGTACCTTTGATTCCTTACCAAGTTGCCTTCCGGTTTGGAGTTTCCCTAACAGGTGAAAAAAATCTGAAAAGACTTAAAATGCAGAAGCATTTTAGACCCCTACCTAGCTTACAAAAGTATAGAAATAAATTCAAGCTCTAGAAAATTGACAGCCATGATAAAATGGTGAAAGTCTGAGGTACGTTCCCAAGAATCCCCTATGGTTTAAGGTTACTTAAGGTTGAAGTAAAAGAGTTCTGTGTATGATCCTCATCTTTCGGAATCATCCCACGGTCTCAAAGAGTATATGTGATTTATATCTAGGAAATAGTCTCATGTTATAAAACCAAATTCTTCCATGCAAAAGAGATCTGGGGAGAGTTGATCATCATGATATCTAATTAATCTGTTTATGCTTACACTGTTCCCAAAGGAACTAACGTGGTAACAATCTCAGTCCACATGTTTCTCCCCACATGGGAAACAGTATTTTGTTTTATAAAAGTAGTGATTTCCTTGAAGGGGTTAGCAATCAGAGGGTTAAAAATACTGATTTACCTTGTTTATGTGTGGGCGTTCATGTGTGTGTGTGTGTGTGTGTGTGTGAGTTATGCACACCTGTGTGGGAGAGTGCTGGCATGGAGGTCAGAAGATTGGGTTGAATCCTTCAGGCCTAGAGCTACAGGTGTTTGTGGGAGGCCTGATTTTTTTATGTGGATGCTGGGTTCCAAACTCTGGTTGTCACGATTGAGCAACAAATGCTCTCTCCTGCCCCAAGGACAATTAGAAAAATAAAATGAAGACTTACATAGTCAGAAATCACTAACTATACTCTATTATCAGACATAAACACTAACATCACCCATAAACACCTAAACACAAACATGTATAAATACTCACACACACATACTCACACCACACACATAATTACACACACACCCAACATACACATGTATACATACCACACCACACATACATATACACACACATACACCACACATATACATATTTACACATACCACACAAACACACACATATGTACACACATACCACACACACATGCACACACATATGTGAACACACAACATATACACATACACATGTACACATACCATACACATACATACTCACACATACACACACCACACAAAACACACATATATACATACATATTACACACACACACACACACACACACACACACACACACACACCACATTTATTCACTCCAGAAAGAGAGCCCATAAAGGACTAGAGAAATGACTGCACTAGAGTCCAATTGTGTGAGCCAATGTCATTGTGCTGGGTTTTCTGACAGGAGTGTGGGTGAGGCTTTTACTTGCAGAGAGCAGGATGATTCAAAACCATCTGCATCACTGAAAAGCCCACTGACTTACGAAAACTGCAACCTGTAGCTCTCTATTCAGCTTTCAGGAGCCCCCACAGTCCAAGGCCCTCTCCACACCTCAGAAAGGGTTGTCAAACTTTTCTTCCCACACAGTGCTCTTTTTTATGCTACTGAGGCGAGGCCCTCAATAATTCTCTAAATGCCTGTCCTGCCAGATGTGCAAATGTTAGTTTTTACTCCCAGAGGCTTTCTTCTCCTTTCTGGAGGGAGTGTTTCAATTCTAAGAAAACTAAGAAACCAGCGATTGCCTAATAGCACAGGCCCCATAGTAAATCCTCAGTAGTAGTAGGTAATGGTTGTAATCACTGTGGATTTAGAGACATACATTTAAACACATTTGGGAGTATTTTCTGTGTTTATATTTTTAATTTTTTCCCCTTTGGTTTCTTTAAAAGTTAACAGTGGGACAGCTTATTTAACAGTGGGGGGAAATACTTGTGGTTCTATTTCTGGGGTACAGAAAGAAGAGCCAATGATGCAATAAGATGTAATCTATTCCTTGTTTGTTTTTACTTGGTAGAAAAAGAAGTCTAGTTGAGGCATTACTCCTGCGTGTGTGTGTCTATGTCTGTGTGTGTGTGTGTGTGTGTGTGTGTGTGTGTGTGTGTGTACTCATAGTGGATTTTCACATGGGGGTTTCAAAAGACTTTTAGTGTCCCTCACCATATCCCCTCCTTTACCCTGTCTTCTCATCTTCTTCCTTTTAACTTTGAACCTCCTCTTCTATTCATTTCCCCCTTTTAGCCTTTTATCATACTGTATGCTGTTTCCCCTTCCTTGGAAGATTCCCTTCTCTTTACTGGCTAACTTTTGTTGTTACTCTGACTGGAACATACAGGCCTAAAGCTTAAACACTAACATCCACGTATTAGAGAAAACATACAATGTCTGCCTCCTGGGTTCTTGCCAGTCTCACTTAGGATGATTTTTTTTTTCTAATTCCATCTATTAGGCTTTAAATTTCATAAAAAATTTAATTTTCTCCTTTTCTTTTTCTTTCTTTCTTTCTTTCTTTCTTTCTTTCTTTCTTTTTTTTTTTAAGAGAGGGATTATCAGTGTAACTAGCCCTGGCTATTCTGGACTAATTTTGTACACCAGGCGGGCCTCGAACTCACAGAGATCTGCCTAACTCTATCTCCAGAGTTCTGGGATTAAAGGCGTATGCCACTATGCCTGGCAAAAAAAAATATGTAATTGTTCTCAACAGCTGAATAATATTCCATTGAATAAATGTACTTATTTTCTTTATTTCTGTTTCATTGAAGATGGATTGTTTTCTCATACAATATATCCTGATTACAGCTTCTCCTTGTACTCCTCCCACTTCCTCCCACCTCCCTTCCCATCTGGATTTTCTTCGGGGATATTTGGGGGCTTTCTTCACCATAAGGGACATTATTTTGGTTAGAACCATGCTTCGTTTATACCTTGGCCTGTAACTCCAGGTGTAACATCCTTTGGCATTGAGATCACCCAGCTTCTTTGGTTGGAAGTTTTCTCTCAATCCCAGTGTGTACTAAAACTATCTTAGTATCTGCGGAGAGTCAAATTGTATCAAGATCCACTCTGGACCTCAAGATCACTAAGGGTGCATTTTTGCCTTCCCTGAGTGAATACATGTAGCTACTATCATGGATGCATTTTGTTACTGTTTTCACAGGCTTAGATTACCTATGCTTAATTCTTATGTATCTGATCACTAGTAAACCAAGTTAAGGCTCATTTTTCTGGGTATTTGTTAGTCCAACTGTTTTTTTTTTTTTTTTTAATAATTTGAACAAATGATCACTTCATACCTTCAGTATATCCACATATTCAAAGAAAAACCTCCCACCCATTTAGGAGAATATGAACAAGGCGATTACTTTAGCAGGTATGGACGTTGAACCCAGCTGTCTGGGTGCTGTAGCAGGTTCAGGATGAAGACCGAGGCTGGCTCAGCGTGTCCCGGCAAGGGCAGTGTGAGTTGCTCACGTCTGAGTGGCCTTGTCCCAATGCTGCTTTCACCATGGCTACTGGCATTCCTATGAGAGCCACTCAGTGTGCTGACCCCTGATTTGTCACTCTTGAGTGACATACACTCAGTAACATGCATTTCTTTTCCTATAGAAGTAAGTGGGCACTCTTGGGGAAATAGTGTCATTTCACCACGAGATTTAATCTGATCATTTTTGCCTAATTTTGTTCAGTTCAGCTGCCTGTGGAATAGAAAATATTCAGTCTGTCACTCATTGAACCATTTTTTCCCCAGTGTTTTTTAAAATAAATGTGTGTGGTATGTCCCTGACACTGTACCACGGTGCTGGGAACATAAGAGATGAACAAACACTGTCTGTCTTCATAGTACACACAATCATAAATGAGAAACTTTTACTTGCTAGCAAAGGTTAAAAGATAGCATCCCACAATGCCACAGGACTGTGATGGCATCCCACAATGCCACAGGACCGTGATGGTATCCCACAATGCCACAGGACCATGATGGTCAGCCTTAAGCACCACCTGGAAAAAGTAGAAGGGCTGGGCTGGGGCAGTGAGGCCGGGCAGCCTGCTGTGTTTCCAGCTGCCCTAGTTCTTAAATAAAGAATAGGCCCATATCATTTACACGTTCTTAAACGTCCTGAAAATTACCGTCTATCTCTTCTAAAACTACTCCATCTCTTGGCCCAGCCTGTCTTCCACAGGAATGACTTGCTCATATACTTTTTTAGCCATTCAAGTCTACAAATAAATTCCAACTCTGACACAGAAATATAATTGAAGCCGCACAGGGAAATTTTTAATTACATTTTACTTGAGGATTTTTTTTTTAATAAAAATAATTTAAAAACGGGAACCCACACTACTGTATTTGTCAAAAACTCAAGTGAGTTATAACAATTAGACCACAGCTCTGAGTATTTTTGATCACTCATGCTGAGTTATCTATGGGAAGCAAAGCTGTTGTGCTGCAGAAGCATCCATTCCTCACACAGCTTGGCACCCGGAGATATATGGCCTCGGCATTAAGTGGCTGAAATTGCGTTTCCCGGCGGCTGCCCTCCATGCAACCCCCTCTGCACTGGGGTCAGGCAGGAGGCTGCGGACACATTTATCTTCTTTTCATTCATATTCACTTTTTGCCTTCTTCACTTTAGCTTCTTCATTAAGTCAGACACGTACACGGGGTAGCTTGAAGCTGTAAAAGAGGCACTTTGCAGAGAGAAAGCAACCTGCTTTAGACCGGGGAAAACAATCTTAGTAGCGGTACGCTGTAGAAATAATCAGTCTTAGTGAGGAGTTTTATGCCTTCTCATTTCTCTTAGTAATTGTATGCAGAACCGTAATCTCTGGGAAAGGCATTCAGTTAGAATTAATCTGATAAGCATACTCATAATATATGGCTTTTATTAGTATTAAAACTAATAAAGTCAGCAGACCCAAAGTAAATAGATATGTGGTGCTGTGTTTTTATTGTTATTGCCAAAGGCTGTGGTAACTAAAACTTTCATGCATGGTATGAAGGTTAAATGATGCACGAGAATTTGAAAAAAAAATGAGTATTCGACACCCCCATCTCGATTTGGTTGTATATTTTATTTTGAAATCTATCAATCTTCTGGTGATTACCGTTTTAGACTGATCAAACGTCCACTGGAATTTACTCATGTGGACAGTGGCTTTGTTAATTGTCTGTCTGTGTTTCTCAAAACAGAAATGTTGAGTACAGGTTTAGTTCCTCTCGCGTCACTGCCCAATGACAGATACACAAGCAGTAGCCTGGGGGTGCTCTGAAGATATGTGTCATTCCATAATATCCCTGGATGTGCATTGTCCTGGAGTTGGTGTGAACAGTCTCCTGCACAGTACTAGAGGATTCGCCTGCTGGGAGTCCATTTGTGTTTTAAACTGATAAACCTTTGGTAAAGCCGTGCATCTAGAGAAGTTTAAAAGACGCTCAAGGTTTGCATGCAGAAAAAGCCAAACCACAAATGTTACATGTCTCACTCTGCCAGCCTCAGAAATACATGCTTGGTTCCTAGAGAAAATGTCAGTGATAAAACCTAGAGAAATGCTTTCCCAAAACAGTTGGATCATGGTGCCCCGTGGCTTAGATATAGCACCAGGAGGAAGCACATCGATCAGGAGTGGTGAACATAGCCAGCAGCTGAGTCTGCCTGGTACCTGACCGGGAGAGCATCAGGAAGCATCTGCTGCTCATCCAGCTGGAGGACACAAACCAGCAGAGCTGTCACAGGCGGGGCAGTCTCAGCATGGCTGTGGTAGCTTGCTGCCTTCCTGCCACGTTTCGAGGCAAATTCGTGAATTTCGGACATTGTTTTCTTTGGCAGATTTTAAAAGTTGTCCTTCATCAAACAATAATGTTGGCACACATGCTTAGTTAAAGAGGAGTAAAATGTGTCTGACCTGGGTTCCGTTCATCCTTCTCCATTTACCTTTCTCTGGTGCTTAAGTCCATGGTATCAACGTGCCTCTGGCAGGGGAGACAGACAGCGTTGGTAGAGTAGGGTTGGGTGTAGCACTGCCTCTCCAGGTAGTCAGTGACTTCTGGACTATTTCACCTTGATCTTTTTCAATTATTCTCCTCCTCTGACCCCTTCCATAGTCCGTGCTGTGCCAGGCATCTCCCTGTGAACAGGAATCTCCCACACAATACACACACACACACACACACACACACACACACACACACACACACACACACACACACACACACAAAACCCTCCTTTTGTTACCTTAGCAGAAGCTCCTTTTGTGTTGGATGACTGACATCATTGCTCATGACGTGACCAGCCATTCCCATTTCTCCAGTAGGGAAATGCTTCTGACTTTTTGTGGTACTAACCTTTGGCACTCCTGTCCAATGTCCTGACCGCAGGGTCATCCCACAGCACTGCCCCACCTCGCCATGCATCGTCTAGGCTCTTGCAACACCTTTTAAATGTAAGAATAGCTTTGCTCTAGTCACAACTCTACTTACGTTCTCTTATGGTCACCTTGATAAGAGGAATCAGGCCACTCAGTGGCTGCAGTGCCACTGTTGGCACCATGGAATGTGCTATAATTTCCAATCTTGGAAACATTAAGATTAATCCTCACACATTGACTCCTTCCACCATGTGTCCCTCACATGGTCAACCACCTGAACGTCCCACTGCCCTTGCACAGTTCTGTCCCATCTGCATTATTTCTGTGCTCCCTTCAGCAGCTCTTCAATTTTAGGAAGCCTTCAGTGATCTCAAGTAGTCTCAGTTTCTTTATTCTTGTCTTTTCCTTTCTTGGCTGCAATATGATACTCCTATATTTATGGTCATTTGTCGTTATTTATGTCGATGTCTCCCTTACATCGGATGTAACAGTGTTATTTAGTGCTTTTCTATGTTTGTTTCCAAGTAATGACATGGAGACCTATAATGTTTATGAAAAGGCTTCTTGCATTATAGCTGGGCAGATATTCATGTACTCTAACCCAACTTGATTACTTCCCAGCCATGTGACCTGTTACCCATCTTCTTAGTCTTTCTCTGGCTATTCATGCCCCATCTGTGTCCTCCTGGTCACTCCCCATCTGGACCCCAATGGTGACTTCCCCATGAGGACTCTCATAGCCACCCTCTCATGGCAACTTCTCTTCCTTCCTCTCAACCTTGGATCCTCTCACTAGGATCAGAAGTCCACCTTACCTCTCCTGCCCAACTATAGACTGCTCAGTTCTTTATCAACCAATCAGAGGGGAAGGAAAACAATTTTTACATGACTCGAAGACAGGAGATGTTTCAATAATCATGACAGTGCCACATACTGACTGCAACCTTATCTTGGTTGTAAAGGAATTAACATCTGAATGCACAGTGTACAAAGCCATCCCCCAACTCTCTGAGATCCAGAGAAAATGTCCTAACATTGTTTTTAATCTCTAAAGATTTACATAAAGTCCATGTCCTGGCTCTAGAGTAAGGATAAATAAAGGAAGAGTGATGAAGTGACGAAGGGAGATGATGCTTGGCTGTTGGGTGGAGCAGGATGTATGAACGGGATCTGGCTAAGTGTAGAGCATTCTAAGTGTAGAAACATTTTAGGAAGTAGCAAGTGTCTCTTTATTTAAAATATTCAGACAATGGTTGACCCCTTGTTGTTTGGCTGTGCTACATTGTCTCTACTTCAGCCAAGAAAGGCATTGTGCAATGGCGTACAACCCTTTAGTTTATCTGGTTTCTAGTGATCAATGGTACTGGCCTTTCGACTCCAGTGCTGACAGGGAATATACTCAGAAGAAACTAAGTAAGCATGGCAGGCAAGGGTTAAAAAGTGTGTCTTTAAAATGCTGCCTATGAAAACAAAAGCATTTCGCTTTGACTATTGAGAGAAACTGGGAATTTGCATTTTGGAAACCAAGAGGGCACTAAATGTGCAGGGAGAGGGTGGCAGCCACTGGCTTCAACGCCAGAGGTTTGCCATTCTCCAGTCTGCACTTGGAGTCAGTCCAACGCTGTCTATTTGTGCTGTACTGTAATATCTCTGTAAGTTTTATAATAACATAAATAATTATAATGCCTTGATTTTTATATAGTACCTTTCTCCAAGGAGCATAAAGTGCTGTGTGGATCACTTATCTCATTAAGTCTCAGGGCACTCTGGGGACACAGGAAGAAGACAGGTGATATTATATCCCCTTCGAACCCAGAGCTGCAAGGAAATTGCTTCAACCAAAGCTAAATAAAAGCGAGATTGGATAAAAGTAAATTATATAGGGGGTATATTAGGAATTTAAAGAAATAAATTAGCTATTAGAATAAAAGATTTAAAGACAAAATTATTTTAAGAATGAGAAGTATCTAGAGCATATGTATTAATTAAAATATAGGCCCACAAAATTAAAACAATACACAAACACTTTAGAAATTTGGGGGAAAAAAACCAAGGTTCTATTAAAATTATTTCCATCATCGAGAAGGTCTTTGGAAGTAGAATATATTAATTCAGCTGTCCAGAGGCACTAAAGGATGGACGCATAAACATACTCCCATTGAGAAAAGGAAATGATTAAAAACTATTCTACCAGAAGTCAGCTAAGATTCAGTTTAAGTAATTTTTGGTGTATGTTGAAAAATAGGTTTGAATTTATTCTCTACCAGGTCATTACGTATTCAATTTTACTTATGGTAGTATAGAGGTAGATAACAAAGGGGTATATCTCATAGAAATCGAATTTGTATATTATAAAAATATAGATTTACTTAGATGTGAAAGGTAATTTCTCTACCATTCTATCTATGTGGTGAAATATTTATTAAAATTATTTGTAATGTTCTATCTCATTATCTCATCTCTCTTTGTATAGGTGTGCATGTCTGTGTTTCTCTCTATGTGCATGTGTGCGCATGTGTATACCTTAAGTTCTATTTCAAGAACATAAATGATACTGGAAATTTTTCTTAATAGTTATAATTGTGAAAACGGTGCGCAGGTCACTGTGATCAATGATGGGTTGTTATCTGGTTATCTGATTTATGTCATAGGCATTTACCTCGGGAGTCAAGGATTAAAAAAATATTGGCTTTGGTTAAAATAAACATTAGAAAAAATATTGACGTTTGAGGTAAATACTGGCTAAGGAAATTGCCAAGCCAATGCTGCCCTAAATGACAATCAATGTGAATGATGAGCAGAATATAAAGTCAATATTAGCTCAGATAGGAATAAGTAATGCAGAGTTATTCATAGGCTAGGAGATCTTGAAGTTTTAATTACATTTCTCGGTAATATTCGTGCCGCTGCCGAGTCATTTGCATGTCTAGCTGGATGTGGTGTTGAAGAGTGACCTATGCTATTGCGGGACACTGAAACCATTTCTGCTGGCTCACGGAATTCTGCAAACCATTCCCATTTTTATGGCTGCTGCAGGAACACTCAAGCGATGGGCACTGAGCACTGTGGCCGTGGTATAGATCAGGTTTTCCATTTTACTGCATCATCAGATAAGCAAGGTCAATCTTGAAAGGACAGATGTTCTAAGTTAAGTGTTATAAGTAAAGAGAGTCTTTTAAAAGGTGTACTTTAGATAAAGCTAATGTTAGATAAATCAAAGAAACCCTGGGGGCATAGTCTGTTTGCTCCAGGCTTAGAGTCAGCAATGGATTCGAGCAGAGATGAACAGCCGTGAGCAAAGGTGAGCATGGCAACTGTCTATACACTGCCACCAGCTCAGGATCACCATGGAAGCAGAAAAGGTTCACCTGTAGTATCTCACGGCTCGAATTCAGGGTACCCTCTCTACTGAGCCCAAAGCAGATATGTTTCAAGCCTCCAGTGCAGTATTTTCCTATTATCCTAGGATCGCCAGTTATCCTATTGCTTTCCCTACTGAAGAACGGCCTTTTATGAAGGGGGAAATTTGATTTATATCTTTCTGATTGTAGGATATTTTTTGTCTTTTGTATTTTCGGTGTTGTGATAAGAACTGAGAGAAATAAGGAACCATTTTGTTACTTTTAGGGAATGCGAAGGGTTGGTCCTCTGAATCTTTGAGTTACAGGTATATGGATATAACCCAGTATGAATGAGGCAAAAACCTACTTGTACTGTGTACAGGTATGTAAGGAAAATCACTTGTGTACTGTGTGGAAGCATCAGCTGTCAAAAAAAAAAGCTGATGGCCTATTAGCAAAAGGCAGGAAGTAGAAGGTGGGAGTTCCAGTAGAGAGAGAGAGAGAGAGACTCTGGGGAGAGATCAGGCACAGGAAGCTTCACCTGGTCTCAGAGGAAGTTGGATGTATGGAAGTTGGATGTATGGAACACTAGCCATGTGGCAGACATAGAATAGTATAAACAGGTTAATAGAGCCAGTTGGGCAGCAAGCCTGAGCTAAATCCATAAGCACTGTGTCTAAGTAAGCCTCTGCATTATTATTCAGAAACCGGTGTGTGAGTCCTGCCATTACATAGCCCTTCTTTCCTGAACAATTCAGGATAACAACTGCTTGCTTAGCATTTGCATTCTGTTGGATATTTCAACTAGTCTGGGGAAAATTCAAGTTTACCAGAGGATATTCATGTTATAGAAATACCCATATAATTTTATTTCAGGGTTTCGGTGGATTTTGGCATCCATAGGGTCATGAAAGCACAGATACCAAAAGATAGCTATAGTCTACAAAAGTGTGAAACGGTAACACCATGTAGCAGTCTATTATGAAGTCTTAACAATTCATTGGACTTGTTAGAAAGAAAAGTAAGCGAGAAGACCTATATAACAAGACCTATGGGATAGTGACACCTTTAAGGAGAGTGGGCACATCCGTACAAGTTAACTGAGCAGTGCCGAAGCCCAGTACATCGTGGCCTAATCAATAAACTGTGTTCCAGGATGTCAGGACACTCATCAGCTTGTTTGCTGTTTGTCACGAGCACCCTATGCCAGAAATGCAAGCAAACAGGTTTTTGTCTTTCCATAGGGTTGAGTGGTTCCAGCCATAGCAGGTTGATAGGCCATCCCACCTATCTTGGTAATCTTGTGGGGTGAATATTTGGGTGAATAGGATGTAGCAATAGCAGGTGACCAAACCAAGCTGAAGTCCCAGGGTTATCAGATAATATATTTGCATGGTGAGGGTTGGCATGGGTGCCATTGTAATGCCTGGTATCCATCACTGTGGAGTCTGGGTAAGAGAATTTTACCCTTGACCCCAGTCTGGCATGACCAGTAAGCTCTGAGGTCTGTTTTCCCCGATTAGGTTTTAATATACCTATATGAATTGATACACGACGACATCTATCAGTTTGTAGGGTGGCTCATTTTCTACCACCAGCAACTCGATATAGATCAGTCTATGGTGATGGCGTTTACGTATCTACCTAGGACCCTTATCATTTTCTCTCCTCAAAGCAGAGTCAAAGCTACTTGGCAAATGGAGTCTCTTAGGACAAGGCATACCTGGAAAGAAATCACTGCTTTATACGATATGCATGACTTAAGAATTGGGCATAACATGAGCTCAACACTTTTGCATTTCTAGGACGTAAGAGAGTACCTGGTTCCTGTCAGGCCCAGATTGGCCTGTCTTCTGTATACTTACACCACAACTGACAAATCAGGAGCCTGGCCTGCCCCTCCCTGTCCACAACTGCAGAGTAGGAAACATATAATTGCCTCTTTGAATTACTTAATTAGCACAAAGAAGTGCACATAAAGGACTGTCCTGTAGGAGTTCACTGAGTGAAGGCTGCTGTACGGCAGTCGATCAATTATGTTCCCCAGCTGGAAATGTGGTGAGCAGAGCACTTACTAATATTAGAAGATGGAAATGCATTTCCTTTCGTTTTAATAGCCTTAGAGGGCTTCTCTTTATTTTGGAGCAAAGCATTAGTAACCTATTAATCAGGTTATCTAATTGTCAGTGAGAGTATTCTAAGTCAGGCCTTATTGGAAAAAGAGAATTAGAAATAGAAATATTATTAAATATGACAGTAGCATTTTTTTTTTACATCGTGTGCAGTCGAGGGTCTGGGAATAAACGTGAGGAAGTCTTTCGCTGATCCTTGGCTGATTAGTCTATGTTATAGGTGCTTACATTAAAACAACTGATCATTCTGTCTGTGCATCATAGCTCTCTCAGTCACTGTTCTATTCTTGTGAGGAGACACCAGGACCAAGGAAAGTCTTATACAGAAGCATTTAACTGGGGGCTTGTTTACAGTTTGAGAGGCACAGTCTATTATCTTCATGGCGGGGGGGGGGGCGGGTGCTGGGAGGGGCATGGTAACATGCAGGCAGGTGTTGGAGCAGTAGTTGAGGGCTAATCCTAACCCTTAGGCACAGAGAGAGAGAGGGAGAGGGAGAGACAGAGAGAGACAGAGACACAAAGACAGAGACAGAGACACAAGATGGAGAGACAGAGAGAGATTGAGCCTACCATGGGATTTTGAAAACTCACAGCCAACCCCCAATGATATACTTTGTCCAACATGATCACACACCTCCGATTCTTTTCAACCTTGTCAAAGAGTTCTACTCCCCAGTGACTAAACCTCCAGCTGTATGGGCCTACAGGTCATTCTCATTCACCACTACAGTTGCCCAGAGAGGAAATTTGAAGAATCCCCAATTTTAGCTAAGGCTAATTAAAAGACGGGTAAAGCTTGATTGGCTGAGGGATCAGATTTGTGTCAGTTATCGCTTACAATAAAAGCAATATTAATACTCTGAAGAAGTCAGGTCAGTTAATCATGTTTTCACAAAACTCTTTGGAACCAATTTTTTTAGGGAAGTAATCTCGGGATAATCTGTCATTTATGTGTGGTTTTATAATGATGTCAGTTTGACAGCTTCTCTTCTAGGAAGTGGGCAGCCAATCAACTGCACCTGGGTATGTGAAGGAAAAGAACACACTAATTGATGTATGTAAGTAATGTGACAGATAACGGTAAAGCCAAGCCCACAGCAACTGTTAGATTGGACATTGCACACCAAGTACACTCCATTATTCGAGGCAAATGGTATGTCTTGGTGTTCGTTTCTTATTATCATTTCCACATAGATTTTTTGTGCGTTAAAAGTCATTTTTCATAACTGCAGACATACCATTTTTATGAGTAAAGATATTATGAGATAGTGTGTAGACGGAGCATCATATTATTTCCTGATAACTCTTACTACCCTCCCAAAGCCTACTTTCACTTTGTTTTAACATATGCCTCAGGATGTGGGTTGTAATTTTTATAAATATGACACACTTCATTACAAATCTGTTATGTTACACATAGATATGAAATTCCACTCAGATTGTGACATTTCACGTGCTCTTAATTATGGTTGGGCACAAAGCAAGTGTGAGAGAGGGCACGGAATGAAATTGCTACTAACTTTGTGCGCCCTGTGGTAGCTCCTGACCATAATTATAACCAAGAAGAGTCAGTCTTTGAAGTGAGAGTCTCTTCATAACAAAACCTCAGATGTAAAATACCTTCCACAGGCCCCTGTGTTTTAACTTTTCGTCTTCAATGGGCTGTGCTATTTTTGGCACGTTGTATAAAATTCAGTTCTAGCTAGAGGAAGTGCATCTCTGGGGAAGGGCATTATGATTTATAGCTCTGCTTGAGCCCTCTGCTTCCTGATTTGCAAACATGTGAAGAAACCATGCTGTAAGTTTCTGCTACCCTAGATCAAGCAGGTCGGTCCTAGCCGCCAATCCACCCCTGCTATGATGGACTGTATCCCCATAAGCTGTGAGGCAGATCTAGTCCTTTCCCCTTTAAGTTGTTTCTGTCAGAAATTCTGTTACAGTGGCGATAAATGTAACTAATATTGAAAACTGGTACCACATGTGGAGACAATGTTATACTTGACCATCAGCCTTTGGAACCTGTTTATTCATGTATAAGGAGGGGTGGGGTGGATGGATATGTATGCTTAGGGATGGATGAATGGTCAACAAGGGATCTCTGGGTGTCTCATGGTTCCCTAGGCAACCATAGTGCTCCTGATTTGGGATGCTCTCTAGACCTGCATTTGGTGAATAATGTTTCTATTTTCATGGATATAAGCTGGAGAGAAATACTAGAATGAGAGCTCGTGGTAGATGGTATATTGGTCATCAAAATCTTTAACTGGAATGTTGACATTTTTGCTGATTGGAGAAAAGGTCACGAGGTTAATATTGTAGAAGCAGACATCGCAGGGGTCATGAGGTTAACACGACAGAAGCAGATGTCCCAGAGATCATGAAGTTAATACTGCAGAAGCAGACGTCAGAGGTCACGGGGTTAATGTTGCAGAAGCAGACATCACAGAACAGATGACACTGAGTGGAGAGTTTATCAGAGCTGCCTTTTCTACTATTGATCATTGTAAAATGGTGAGCTGAGGTACTGACGGGACTCGAGGACTGAGTGGGACTCATAAACGTTGGAAGCGGAGTAGTTTCCTGGATACCTCTGTCACGGTGGTACCCTGAGTAGCACGGCTGGAATCTTTGGCTATCTGTATATCAGCATTCAGCATCACTGTTTGACAGAAAACCTAGGGTTAACATTTCACACAGGTTTTACCTTAGTAACTGTCCTTTTACAAATGTTATTAGCACATTTATGGAATATCATCTCTTTCTTTCAAAAAGGCCCAGAGCAGATCCATACTCTCCCCTTCCCACCCCAAAGTCATTTGCAAAATTTCCTATTTATTTGTTTATTTATTTATTTTTACACTCCAGATTTTATTCCCCTCCAGGTTCATCCCCGCAGCCCCCAAGAGATCCACATCTCATATCTCCACCCCACTTCCCCCTGCCGACCCCCGCCCCCATCTCCACAAGGATGTCTCCACCCCACCACCCACCCCGCCAGATCTCTAAACTTCCTGGGGCCTCCAGTCTCTTGAGAGTTAGGTGCATCTTCTCTGACTGAACCCAGACCCAGGAAAAAGGAGAGTAGAGCCTGAGGTTAAAGATGTTTTAGAAGATGAAGCAGAAAATAGAGAGCTAAGGCAGAGGAAGGCAGTCCATGTCAGCCTGTCAGCCCTTCTCTGACCAACTGAATCTATTACTAGTGCCACACATGACATCAGACTAGTGCTTCCTTGGTCTCTGAATGTGGACTCAGTACCCACCCAGTACTAAGAAGCATCCAGGATCCCAGTGCCGGATGTGATTATAAAGGCAGCCCTGTTCTCTTCCCTAGCACATAGGGATCATTGTTGGTTACTCAGCCCCTATTGTATTAGCCTATCCAATAACTTCCCCTTTTTATAATATGTACACATATATATTCTACTGTCCTGCTTCTCCACAACCCTGTCTAATAAAGATTTTAGTGCACCCAAAATAGGGTCTAGCTAGAGGAGTTCAGGTACAGTGAATTGATTCTTGTATGTTATCCCCAGATCTAGTTGTGGCTCCAGCTTTGTGAATCCTGATTTGTAATGATACAGGGAGGGAGGCCATGTCACCTAAGACCAAGCCACCCAGCTGTCAGCCCCACCCCACCCCATCCCCAACACACACGATATGATGGATCGTCTTCCCTTAAACTGTGAGCTATAACAAATAATTTCTTCCAGGGATTCACAGCAGGGATAAAAATAAACAACGTGTGAAATAACTTTTAAAAATCGCTATTGACATTCAGAACAGGAAAGGCAAGATTAAATTGTTTTTTGGGTCATTATATAATGCATACACGTGCGTGTATGTGTCTGCATATCCACAGAGACATATGCAATTATGGCCACTGCTCTTTTGGACTGTTTTGCTCTGCCTCAAGTCTCGTAAACGTAATAGCAAATGCTTTACCACTTAATGGCATGTGCAGCTACAGTGGTAGGAGCACACGTCATCTTGCTGCTAAATATGTTTCTAGGAAACATGAAGGTTGGCGTGCCTTTTCAGCAAATTGTAAGATTTGATTCTTATCACTAGGTGGTCGCTAAATCATCCCCCGATCCATCCTGATTTCTTAATAAGTAGCGCAAACATCTGCCATCGGAGAGCCAAATTGTGATGGAAACCTGCTCAGGTTAGAAAACTGAACTGACCCATGCTAAAGAATTCGAGCTCATTCTAGAAGCCTTCCAACTTGCAACTCGAATCTGAGCTTTGGCTGTAAGAAGAAAAAAAATATTAAATGGCCATAAGGCCCACGGAGTGAAATACACACCTCAGCCTGGACGTTCTGCAGGTGCTGTCAAGGACTTGAAGGACTTGCACGTCTGTCAAGGACACAGATCCGCTGCCGTGCCCTCCCCTCTGCAGTGCATTTTCCACAGGGTCTAGTGCTCGTGTGCTTTTGGGAGCCCAATAGTGCCAAGCAAACATAACTCAGCTGCCGGGCACCAGTGTCGTTACGGAAGTAAGTGAACATCCGCCAGAAATGAGTCGTGGGATTTGGCTCCTAGATGGACAGTTTTTAGTGTTTAGATGGAAGCACCATGGAAGGCCGATATGGCGAGGAAAGGAAGCTCCGTGGTTTTTAGAACACCAGGGAGTGAATCCTTTCAGTGATGCTCGAGGTAGCCTTGGGCAAGGAATGTGGCTGCTCTCAGAATCCTTTGCTTCCAAATGAAGTGAGAAAAACCCTAGCGACTGTAGGTACACACTTGAGAGGTAGAGCCTTATTCTTGATTTTACGTAGTCCACATGTCCAGCACGCAGCAAGTTCATGGCAAGCATTTGCTTATTTCCAAGAGAACAGTGTAACAGAGCCAACTTAAATCAGAATCTCGTGAAGAACTCTTAGTAAAATGAATGAGAGTGTAGAAACCAAGCAGGCCACTGGCCGAGCATCATCTGGTCCTCTCCTCCCTAGCAACAGTCCACTGGGCTGCATGGGAAGGACTCTGTCATCTCTGTGACCGTTGCCATCCATAACTGTAAAAGGAAGGGCTTGGTTTGATTCTATTTTTCCCTTCGAGAATATGTAGCTTACATCGAGTGAGCATTTAATAACTGTTAAATTGGTTCTGTAATACTGTGAGGCTTCTGTGTGGGGAGCTTGAGAACAACACTAGGGACAGCTTTGAGAAGTAGATTTCACTCTCTTGCTCTTGGGGCAACATGAAATCCAATAAAGCCGGCCACTGCCACGCCAGGCTTCGCTGAATGGATGATACCGGAGAAAGAAAATGCAATTGCTGACATGCGCGTAAGGTTGCTTGCCCCAGCTTGCAGATTTGTTTTCCAGATGGACTCCAAGGATGATGGAATTTCTCTCCAATGACTAGCGAGCAAGGAAAGCGGTGTACGTTAGACTTGTCTTTGGCATTGACCCCTGGACTAAGAATGGGCTCATA
The DNA here is from genome assembly GCF_011064425.1 of Rattus rattus. NCBI lineage: Eukaryota > Metazoa > Chordata > Mammalia > Rodentia > Muridae > Rattus > Rattus rattus. The sequence continues at coordinate 267,921,348 of NC_046154.1, forward strand.
AAAATCTTTCAATTCACTGAGGGTATAATTCTAAAACAACAAAACATATTTTATTCCTTCCGTTCCATAGCCTGCCTGGATATATTCTGTTTTCCGATGTGTTTGTTCTTTTACTTGGGGGTGGATAATTTTTCTCTAGAGCTAAGAGGATGAACGTTTCTGACCTAAAAAATCATTGAGCGCAGACACGGCGAGCCCGGCAGTTCAAGTCCATTGCCGTGAAGCTCTTCCGTTCTGTTACGCGCTACCATGGGCCAGTCCACAGGGGCACAGGCAGATGCAGCGGCTTCCGGGGTGTTCCAGAAATGGAGCGTTTACTGAGAAAGATGAAAACAGAGGGACGCCACACTGGGAGCAGGGAACCGAATTTCTAAGACTGCATTCAAGACATCGCAAGCATAGCCTAGTTCTGTGCTGTTTCAGAAAATAAACAATTCTAAAAAAAAATCAGAATAGTCATAGTGCGACAGCCCCATTTTTAACAATAGACATTGCAAAAGCTACTGAAAATATATAAAAGGAACGTCAGGTGCAGAAACCCCTAGCATACCAAAATTCATTTTACTTTATGCTATCAAATAATTTGAAACTGAGCTCATCATGGTACCTCTCCAAGAAATGTCTCTGTGATTGTTCTTTACTACAGGTAGATAGGTTTTGACTAGTAGGTGTACACCTACTAGAGGTGGGTACTACGGGTACTATAGGTTTTTACTGTACGTTTATACTTATTAGTTCTGCCACTTATTTTCACTTTTTTGATATTCCTTATTTTCATTGCCGGTTAAATTTATTCACATGGACAGAGAACGTTTTCATATTTCAGAACTCGGATACACGGTGTGGTTAGGAAGTGTTTCTAGAAGGAAGCAAAGTTGGATGTGCTGGCAAGGGCCTCTCATCCCAGGTGCCTGGAGGCTGAGGTAGGAGCACTGCAAGTTTAAGGCTGGTCAGGCAACTCAGTGATGCCCTCTCTCAGATCGTTTCTTTACAGGGGTGGAGTTTGGGCTACAATCAGTAGTGGGGTTCTTGTCGATCCTGTGGGACGTCTGATTTCTACCTCCCCCAAATGGTCTGAATCCACACAGAGAACGATGATTCATCTACTTTTCAAACCTTGGACCTTTTTCTTGATAGTTACAATATTTTACGTAGGCTGTAACAAACGCCTTGCTGGAAGTGCAATTAGCAAATATTGTATCTCATTCTTCGTAGGCTGTAACAAACGCCTTGCTGGAAGTGCAATTAGCAAATATTGTATCTCATTCTTCTTCAAATCCTTAGCCTCACTGGACACTTATTAGGGCGTAAGAGGGATGGACTCCAGACTCCCTCATGCTAGGCAAACACTTTCTTGAATTATGTCATGAGCCCTCATCACGAGTAAACAGCTTCAGAGAAGGGCACCACTAAGTTGTGCAGCTGGCCTTAAACTCACTATGTACCCTAAGATATCCTTTATCTTTCAATGCCCCTGCCTCAGTCTCTCAAGTGCCTGGGATGACAGGTGTGTACCAGCAGACTCAGCACTACCTCCTAACTTCTAAGACACCTCCTTTCCCCCACTTTCCCCAGTTTCTCTTTCATATTTTAAATGCTGGATTTCACAGCACTCTCCCCACCCTGTGCATCCTGACCTTAAACCGATAGCTGTATTTCTGACGTCTCCTCTGTACCACCAGCCTCGACTTCTGTGAGCTTCTCAACTGTCCATAGAACTCTTCATCTTCGATTTTGTCTCAGTCCCCTTTCTGTTTATAAACCATAGGGGTGTCCTTGGTTCACCATTCTGAAGTCCTGGAAGCCCAAGAGCATGACTGGCATCTGGTGAGGGTTTCTGTGGTACACGATTGAAGGGCCAGCAAACTCACACAATGGCGTGGCTCACTGACCACCCTGAGACCCCTCGTGCCTTCACACGGTAACGGTGGCATTTTAATGTCACCGTGCGCGCTGAGGGAGCCTTTCAGACCATAGCATGTGACGGTCAAACACATGTAAGGTAGCAGACCCCCTTCTCTGTCTTCTCAGGGGGGAGTCAGTTCCTGAAACTCCCGGGCAGATGCTGTAGCCATTCCTCGGTGTGCTGAGAAATCGGTTGGGAACACCGTCACATAGGCGTCTTGATCTGAGTACCTGTCGGCTCAGCTCTCACTGTCATTCCATACTTCAGCCACCACAGTATCTTCTCCTCACAGGGCTCTCATATCAGCCCTGCTCCCAGCCCATGCTTACCTGTACGTTTCTCCTCCCAGGTGTCTTGCACACACACTTCTCTTGGCTGATATGATCCTTTGCTTTTCCATCCTTCCCTCTTTCTTCCTGTTTTCCTGTCTCCCTTCCTCTTTCCTTTTCCCTTCCTGTCTTCCTTTGTCCTTCCTTCCTTGCTTCCTTGCTTTTTTTCTAAGTTAGGGTTCCACTGTGTAGCTCTGGCTGTCCTGGCACTCACTACATAGACCAGGCCAGCTTTGAACTCATAGAGCTGCCCTGCCTCCTACTGAGTTGGAATAAAGTTTTGTCCCACCATACCCAGCTGATATCCACTTCCTGTCTTTCACAGGCATCAGCCTCCACCTGAAGATCTCCTTCAGAGATTACTTCCCACTAAAATAGCGCCTGTGGCCAACTCAGTCCTTTTGATCCCCCTTCCCTGTCTTAATTCAGAATGCTCATCTACGTAACGTCATATTTCACTTGTGGATAGACTTGTCAGCTATAATGTAGATAGACCTGGGAAAAGATCATAATTCTAGAAATGAAACCATCGTAACGAAGCTCGAAGGTCACTCACCTCTGTTGTCATGCTACATTTTGATCCATTTTATTATACTCTTTCCGTTGTGAGGTGCGTGTTGCCACACTGAGTCTTTACTCCCCACCCCTGCAGATCCTACCATCAGTCTATTTTTTTTTTCATGAAGAAAAATGACCACAATATTAAATTTAAAACTTACCAAGGACAATAATATCTACTCTGTATCAGTGAGCAATTAATTCTCCCATATAGCTCACAGAAGAAATCAGCCATTCAGACAGTTGATGTGACCACTGCTGGCAGCACGAGTACAGCCAGCCAGGCTGCAGCAGTGACATTTGTACCAAAGCCAGAGAATGATCAGAGGATTGTGTCGTGTCCTACAACCAGTGTCTGGCAAACAATATAAGTGCTCTAAATGGATTTCTTCCACTGGTTTCATTCTTTCTGTGGAAAGGAACTCCTTTTGAGTATAGTGCATGCGAACATATAGAGTTAGCATTCATGCTTCTTCAGATGTGCTAAGTAGGGGCTGGAAACCATGACTCAGCAGTCAAGAGCACTGGCTGCTCTTGCAGATGATCCAGGTTCAATTCCCAGCTCCCACACATGCTGTAGCTCACTTCTTTAATCCCATCTCAACAGTATTCAGTGCCCTTTTCTGGTTTCCATGGCTACAAGGTACCCACACAATGCTCAGACAAACGTGAAGGAAAAACAATAACCCTAAAAATAAAAATAAGTCAATTTTTAGAAAGAGCAAGTGCTAAGTAGATTGGGATTGACAGACCTTGGGAGCTAAAGCCGAAATGAGCCATTGCTGTGTTTCTTTAAATTCTGCACTAACTTCCTTGCCAGCAAGTCTCCACAGTCAGCCATTTGCTCTCCCCTCTTTCCCAGGAGTCTCTAAGATGTTAAGCACTCTCTCCCTCCTGCTCCTGAACTGTGTTGCCCCAGTCAGGGTTATTGATTTCCCATTATTCCTAGAGGCCACATGATGCATTTCCATTAGTGTAAACACTTTTAAGACCGCCTTTTATTTTGTCCTTCTGCACATCAGTCTGCCAGGGCAGGGCATCTGTTTGTTTCCATTTTGGTGCGTAAAGGAATGATGGTTTCGGGCTCTAGATGTACTGAAGCTTTTTTTTTTTTTTTTTTTTTTTTTTAAGGGAAAAAAAAAAAAAAAAAACCTACTGCTTTCTCACCGCAGCCTTGAGGCAAGTTCTCTTAAAAGTAATAGAGTGTAGTTAACTTTTCAGACCTGCTCTAGGCTAGATTGGTTTCTCAGAGGTAATAAACGAATACTTACAACTCACTGATGTATGCTCTCTTTAGAATTAGCTGGGGGATGTAGGTGGACTTCTGAGAGTAAGTAAACAAAAACACAGTTCACGAAAGGAAGGAAATGATTACAAACCACACCCCTGTGGTTGACTAGGTCATTTAAGAGACAACCATTTTTCTAGTTTTGGGGGATTTGGAAATAAAATCACATGAAAAAGTCACACTCTGGGTGGGGGAGGTGGCTTAGCAGGTAAGAGTGCTGACTGCACTTGGAGGACTCCAGTTTGGTTCCCAGCACTCACATGGCAGCTCACGACTAGGACTCTAGTTCCCCGGGGGATTCTGTGCCTTCTTCTCACCTCCACGTGTGTGGTACACATCCATCCATTCAGGCAAACACCATACACGCAAAGTTGGATACATGAGGAAAGAAAGGGTGGGTATCAGGGGACAGCTGAGGCCAGCTTCCAGCCACCCCTCTCCTGAGCACCCCTTACCGTTACCTCAAAGCATCTCTCATGTTCTAGCTTTGCCTCCACAAACCTGCAGGACCCCAGTGTGGGAAATAATCCGCCCTCCCAGGGTTCTACCTCAAATGCCTCTGATTCTCTGGACTTAGTTTGACAAGTCTCATGGCCTCTTTCTTTTACAGGGTCACAAGAAAGGTCACTCCAAACACATCCTTGATCAGTTCTCCAAACACCTTCAGTATTTATTCTTGCCTTCCACCATAGTAGTGTCAGGGTTATTGAGAAGAAAAGAACCATTAGAAAATACTATGAGTAGGTGTGTGTGTATGTATGGTATGTGTGTGTGTGTGTGTATGTATGTATGTATGTATGTATGTATGTATGTATGTATGTATTAAGGGATTTTAGACCTACAGGCTGTGTGATCAGACTTCCTCACCAAGGGCTGACTCCGAACAGAAAGTCCAAGAATCCAATAGTCTTTTGGTCCATGGTAACCAAATACCTCAACCAGCTTTCAGTCTATATTGCAGTCCGGATGAAGCAGGCTCTAATACCAATGAAGAAATGCTGTATCCGGAGGAGAAGCAACCTTGCCAGTAAGAGTGAAGGCAAGGGCTGGAGAGATGGCTCGGCGGTTAAGAGCACTGACTGCTCTTCCAGGGGTCCTGAGTTCAATTCCCAGCAACCACATGGTGGCTCACGACCATCTGTAATGGGATCTGATGCCCTCTTCTGGTGTGTCTGTGTACTCATATAAATAAAATTTAAAAAAAAAAAAAAAAAAGAGTGAAGGCAAGCAGGCAAAAAGCAAGAGCTTCCTTCTCCCATGCCCTTTTGTGTCCTAAATCTGGCTGCGGCCAGATGGTGTGGCCCAGATTTAGGGTGAGTCTTCCCACTTCAAATGATCCAGAAATAGATGGGTCATCCCTCCCTCCTTCAATAACCCAATCAAGAAAAATCCCTCACAGGTGTGCCCAGATGTTCATTGACAACCAAGACTAGCCGTCCTGTCTACTCTAGCGATCCCCTCCCTTCCTTCGTGATTACTGCAAATAGTCTAAGCTTCGTGTTACTCTGCTCATGGTCTCTCTGTTGCTAGGATGACGAAGGCCAAACAGAACACCCAGACTTCCTCTTTTTGGATGTTGGAGTGGTGCATGATGCTCATCGTCCTATTTCTCTTACCCAAATCCACTCCGTGCTTCCACTCCAGGAAACGCAAAAGGGATTATGTCGCCCTGTTAGCTTTCATAGCCCATCATTCCTCACTTTAACAAATACTTGAGTTCCTACGATATGCTGAGCTGAGTTCCTGCATTGAGAGTACAGCAATTATCCAAACGGGGAAAGTCACCTAAGCTCCCTGGAGCTTACTTTTCAGTGAGGATGACGGGGCATGGCAAATACGTAAGCACAGCCTACTGTATAACAAGGCGTCTGAGAATTAATTCAACTATGGCAACTCTGCCAATCAGAAGCAAAGGATTGTTGAGGAGGAAGATATCAGGCTCTCCGGCTGCTTAATAAGAGACAGAAATATTACCCAAAGCATAAGATCAATTCTTCAGGCCACTCGCTGTCATGCTGTCATCTGGAATCTTGTTGCTAGGACACTGGCAAGCATAGGGAAGCTAAGGACACTTTGCAAGCTGGGAAGGTTTTAGGTGGAATGGTGTCCTGATATTCGCCTTCTGAAATTCAGTTCTGAAATATGCATGAATAGAGATTAGCTAGAAAAGAAATACGCCTGTAAAGTTGACTTTGAGATCATCTGAAGCCTGATAATATAATGCTATAAAAAGGAAGATAAAAAAAACTATTAAATTGAGGATGAGTTGACATTTTATAGTAACATTTTAGAATCTATTGTCAATTCTAACATGACATGACTGCTCAACTCACGAAGTCACTGCACTATGATTACTGCCCAAGACCCACACAAGATTGGGACTGTCAGCATTCTGTTACACATGGGCAAGGGACATATGAAGCCTCATTCCTTCCTGAGTGTCTATGTGCATGTTATGGTTGCTGGAATAAAAGGTGCTTTTCTTTAGTGATATAGTCACTGATGCCTGGCTCATGCTCCAATAAATTCCTTTCCACTTGTGCTTACATAAGCAACTGAAATTAAACTCGGTGAGTTATGAAAGCAGCCATCAAAGTAGAAGGAGAATTTATTGGAAAGAAGGGCTTCAGCGGGAGAAGAGGGTAAGGGGGCTCGTGATGGTTTATATATACTTAGCCTAGTGAGTGGCACCATTAAGAGGTGTGACCTCCTTGGTGTAGATGTGTCACTGTGGGTGTCAGCTATAAGATCTCATCCTAGCTGCCTGGAAGCCAGTCTTCCACTAGCAGCCTTCAGATGAAGATGTAGAACTCAGCTCCTCCTGCACCATGCCTGCCTGGATGCTGCCGTGCTCCCACCTTGATGGCAATGGACTGAACCTGTAAGCCAGCCCCAATTAAATTTTGGCCTTTATAAGACTTGCCTTGGTCATAGTGTCTGTTCACAGCAATAAAACACTAACAAAGGGGTAATTATCAAAATTCACTATATAACTGAATAAAGCTGTCAAATAGTAAGAAGAAACTTTCATTGTTCCTAGTTTATCAACTTTTTAGTAAGACCTATTCTTTCCCGTAATTACCTCAAAAACCAATTGATTAATCATGAACCCAGAAAATAGAACATTTCTCTTTGCTTTTACTCTGGCTTTAGTTTCTCGGGTTAAAGTAATAACTGTTATTAAATTTTTGGTCTGAATTTCTTACCTAAATAGAAACAGAGAGTTGTTATTTCATCACCCAGGAACTCCAAACAGAGAAAGCTTTAAACTCGAGCTCCTTTGAAATGACACCCAGCGCTTTCCCTTGACCTTGAAGTTCACCAAGGAGGCACAGAGAAAGGACTCCAGAGTGCCCCAAGACAGCATAATCTAGATGCACAGAACTGCTTCTAAACTTTGCCCAAATGTAAGCCCTGTTTTTGCCCAAATGTTATTGCTGTGAACAGATACCATGACTAAGGCAACTCTTATAAAGCACAACATTTAATTGGGGCTGGCTTACAGCAGGGATCACGGACTAACTTTCGCTGCTATGGACAGAAGTAGACCATAGTAAGAAAACTAGACAACTGTCACGGCACGTCTCCTTTATTTTGTGTGGGGAAACATACTCATCTGAGTGAAAATTAACCATAAGTCATCTGTGAACAGATGCAGAGCTGCAGATGCATCCACATTCAGTCCATCACGGTGAGCTGTTGAGAAGTGGAACAGCTTGATACTGTGTGCCTAAGTCACTGTCATCACCGACAGATCTCTGCAGCCGCTGCTGGCTTTAATAGTAGAGAACGGTACCAAGGCCCCCAGATCGATAACAACTCTCACAGAACCAAACCAATGAGCGTTTCATAATACGCCGTGTCAGGAGGATGAGCTTGTTGCCCCTGGGCTTGCCAGCTGAACACATTTTACCTGGTTGTTCTCCTCACACTTTATGGATTCAGTTCAAACTATGTCATCGACAGTCATGTGGAAAGCAAGCAAGCTGTGAGTCATGATAACCTCGCTATACAATGACTAGTTAAGATAGCTATTCATTCATGGTAACAATGCTGTGACAACCCCCGTGTTTGTTATCAGTCAGTCATCTGCTCCTTTTCCCACTCACTGGAGTCTAGTTAGAAGGAAAGAGTCCCCAGGAAGTTATTTATGGAGAAAGAATTAAAGTTGGTCTTATTCATGCTAGGGTGAGGTGACACTAATCACACCCACTCAAAGAGGGGATGAGGACCAAGCCCCTATGCACGAGGTCCTAGTAGGAGAAAAGCTAGTGGTCAAGGCTAATTCTGAGGCAAGGCACACAAAGCTAATAAAAAGTCCAGCGCTGAGATAACATCAGAAAGCCATGTTACTCTCTATGGTTAGAGACAGTGTGAATGAGCAGAGAGCATCTAGGCTTTGGAACTAGGAAGTCTAAGCTATCCTGCATGGCTTTGTGTCACTTGGGACTAGTGACTGAATCATAGCATAGCCAAATATTCTTGTCTGTGCATGCATGCTTGTGCGCGACCCACCAAGCTTTGTTTTGTCTTCCTGTTAAGACCAATGCTACATGCCTCTGGGAGAGTTGCCCCTCCCTTTTGCCCTGTATGGGTAACCTCTAGACCTCTGCTCTGACCTAAGCCCTAGTCAGAGGCATCAGGGTGACCTGTGCTATGCAATGGTTGGGGACAGACAAGAAAAGGCAGCTTTTTTCCTTTACCATAGCCAGCATGAAACAGAACCATCAGTTTCCTCCTTTGTCTATCTGGTTAAACCAAACTGAATTATGCTAGAAAACCAAACATGCTTATTGAGCATTCCTGTGTCTCTTCCTCTGTCTCTGTCACTGTGAAGGTTGCTGGTTAGGAATTATCTCATGCTTCCAAGAAGGATTCGAGGTCAATGGGTTCAACACTGACTTGTAGATGAAGTGTCTGATACCTGTGGAGACAAGAAGCACCCTTCTCTCTTCCCTTTTCCCTCTGTTTTAAATACCTGTGATTCAGCAAACTTCAGACAAAAATTTTTCACTAATATAAGCTCAAAATGGTACAGCAATTACTGTGACTGCCATTTCACCGAAAGCCAAGGGAGACCAGATGTATGCTGATTCAAAATGAGAAGTCCAAGGAGGAATGGGGAGTAGGAATTACAAAAATTAAAATAAAGGGGAATAGGAATAATTAAGCTAATAAAGGGAAATCAGGTTAAGTAAAAGAGTTTTGAAACACTAAATTGCAGCTTTATGACAGATGAAACAAAAGGGTGAAGTGGGAGAAGTCATGGATGAGGCACTATCCCGTTTGTGTATTCTCTTTTAAAGACAGCTGCTTTTCCTACACTCACCATCCTCACACCTCACCCCCTCTCTTTGATATCTTTTTTTTTTAAAGGAAAGCCTTTCTCCAGGTAAACCCCACAATACCCCTGTCTTCTCTCTTATTCTTCCCTCCACTGTTTACATCCTTAACTCATCTTTCTATCTCCAGGAAGAGGTGGGAAGTAATAGAGAAACCATTTTTTAGTGAATGAGGTTTTTTGACCACAGTCCAAAAGAAATCTCCAGAGATTGCTTTTAAACTAAAAGCAATTTCACACCAGCAGAAGTCTTGAGTTTCATGGAAGAGAGTCTAAATGGGAGAAGTCAGAAAACGCCTTGAAACGGAGAAGCTGGTTTAAGTACCGTGGCCCAGTTACTACCAAGAAGCATTCACTCTCTGTAACCAAGAAATAAAAACATGACTTAATGATCATTCATCTAGGACAAGTAAAGATGCCAGGTCACTCATTTTCTTTGTAGTCATAGTTTTTATCAGATACATTTTAGCATCTCAGGTCTTTTTTTTTTTTTTTTTTGTAGTGGTTTTTATGTAATATGGAGAGAACGCTCTATCTATGGGCGGAGAAATGCATATATTCAACCTTATCAAGAATTTTCAGATAGACTCTCCAATCCAGTTTCTACTAATAATTTTTATAAAATATTCCAAATTCATTCAACATTATTCTTTGACTTTCTGAGTCTCGTAATTAAATCTCTGGGTGCTACTAATATCTGAAAAACATGGACAGGCAAGGTTGATTTGCCTATAGGTAGAGCAGATGATATGGCATCATTTAATTTTCTTTTTATATACTTACGTCCTATCAGCAGCTTAAGATGATCCACTGATCTATAGAATCTAGGTGCCACAGATTGCCACTCTTTGATCTCCTCTTCCTTGTGTCTCAGTCTCTCAGAAAAGGAAACATATATGCGAGCTCCAAAGGGACCTGGCACTTTTCCTCACGTACCTGTACCAGCTGCTTTATCTGAGTGAATTTAGCAGTTTCAAATGATGTAGTAGTGTACTAAAATCTCAAACTAATATTTTGTTCACCATGTTTTCACATTAAAACCAACTAAACATAGTTCTGTACTTAAGGCGATCATTTAATCATTAACAGTGAAAGTATGTCTTTTCCTGTCTATGGACCCACCTCAAATTTTTTTTTTTATATTTAGTGTGTTCTTCTTTCATGAGGTAATTGTGATTTTTTTTTTAATTCAGTGGTTTAAAATCTGAGATCAAGTGTGGCTCCTGACAGGGCTCACAGGATACTCCCCTCTGAAAGAGCGATGCCCTGTCTAGTTTTACCTTTACTAGAGATGACTAATGGTAATCTTGGAGGCTCTTGGTTTCCATCTTGTGCTCAAATTCATCTGAACAGCAAGCAAATGGGCTAGATAGAGTTCCTTGGTGTTTGAACGGTTTCTGCACAGTTTCTAGAGTACAGCATAGTAAAAACACTTTAGTGGTGTTTGGCACTTTGTCTCCTTATGTATGGCATGAAATTATAGCACTCATACTTGAAAGTAGCAAAATAAGATGTCATAAGTTTATTAGCCCTATACCAGTTACTTCCATGATCCAAATATGTAACGATCAGCATATAACGGGAGCAAACTGTAGAGATGTGAGGCATTTCATGTGAGCTTCTAATTACTAGATTGAAAAACAGTAAGAATCCAAGCGATGACTTAATTTTTATTTTGAATGCACACCAATATCCAGTGCACGTAAGATGATAATCGCCAAGTGAAATGGATACATCTGGCAGCCAGCTGAATTTAAGTGATTTTAAAGCAAGTGCTTAGAGAAAGCCGGTTTGGGGTGTCTTGCTTCCTAAGACAAATCAGATCACGGATACGCTCACATGTTGACTTTCTGACAGGACTGGGAATTCCCACACTTCATGGGCGATGTTGACGTGAACCTCCCCGGGTTGCACACTCCTCACATGCAGTTCAAGATTCCCTTCTTCCAGAAGATCTTCAAGGAGGAATACCGCATTCACATAACAGGTACGGTGCATGACTTTGGGGCACCCTTGGATGTCGTCTGTGAGAAGTGAACCACCGGTGAGAGCCATGTGTTTAGTTAGCTCTTATCCGCTCAACAATGCAAGATGGCTCTAGGTGGGCTGGTGATTCAGTGCCATCCATCTAGGCTGTAGGCTCATGGTGGCGCAGACAAGTGAGATCCAATGAACACATAGGAATGAATGCAATGGAGACAATGTTTCTTACCTGCCTTAATACCTCACCTCAGTCACACTCCATTGGCAATCACTGGTAAAGCCCTGTACTTAGAGACAAGGAACACAAGGCAGTACAGTTGAGTAGCCACTGCAGTGTTAAATCAGGCCTTCCGGCCTGTGATACCAAAGGGTCGAGGACAAACTCTCCTTTCTAGAGCGCTAGTCTTGCCACACTTCATGGACCACTGCACATGGATCTTACACGTGGGGTGGCTTTTTCACAATTCTTGGTGTATATTTTCAACACCAATGCATGTTGTGCTTCTGCATTGACTATAAGGTCAAGACAGTGTGGTCTAGAATCTTCGATCAATTCTCACACCTTTAAAGAATTAGACTACTGCCTACTTGATTCCATGGAACCTACTTCTGTGTCCTAGCACAAGTTTATCTTGAGAGATTGTTTTGTGAATCTCCAGGTTGTTTTACTCTCTGATTTTTTTTTTTATGCTTCTGAAGTGAAAATAGCCTCTTAGTCATTCTCATGCCCGAATGATACCCTGAAGATAATTTTTATATCTTTTCTTCTTTTTAACAAAAAGCAGACAGTTGAATGATCATGGACATAAAGGGTAGTGTTCACTCCTAAACTGTTCGGATGCAGGGCATGGACCTGTCTGCTTTAAGGACAATGGCCTAGGATCCCACACCTGCTACAATGAAAACTGCAGAAGAAATCTGTGCTCACACTGCCGTCTGTACTGCTGGATAAAAATAGCCCAAGCGCAGAAAACATTAACATCTGAGTACTGAAAAACTCTGCTTCCCAGCCAGGAAGCTGTGCGTTGGCTCTGAGCACAAGGAGACCTTCCCGAGTTTGAGAATGAGCTCATGAATAGGGAAGATGCGTCAGGTTTGTGTTCCTATTCAAGGCAGCCAAGGCTCATCTATTAAATTCACTGGGTAAATCAATCGATTTGAGTTCAGGTCACAGAGTGTGGTTTCAGAGTCCCCACTTAATCTGTGCAGCGCGCCATCCTCTTGGACTTCTAAAATAGACATCATACACATAGCTTCACCGTGTCCCTCTGGGTGGCTTTGTCTGGGCCATCTGTTCTTGCCCACTGGCTCTTGTCTCAGGCAACCCCTGCACACACAGTCTCTATCAGAATCTGTTAAAGGTTTACTACTTAAGCAGCAAACACTGGGGTAGGGGGGATGAAGATAGAAAATAATTGGAGAACAAATCAGGTTTTAAAAATTGAACTGTTATATACAGTGTTATTTATAGGAGGGGAAGGTTCAGGGTTTACAGTACCCAGTGTTGGTGCAATTGGGGATATTTTATTTAAAAAGATGACAAATGATCATGTTTAAAAGTCATACACAATGTCTTGGAAAGGCCATGTGCCTGCAGGATCTGTGAAGCTGCAGTGTCAGGGGCTGTGAGCCAAAGCTCCTCTGTGCATTTGGGGAAACACAGATATATACAGGGCCTCCAACCTCGACTCATGAACCAGAAGCTGCAGGAAAGAATAAAGGAACGCTAATAAAGTTTTCCGGAAGGGGACAGTAAGACGACTAAGGCTTCTGGCAGTGTTTGCTGAGAGTTATACAGCTCTCGGACGGACCTGGCCGAGGTGCTGGAGGAATAAAGGAAAGCAAAGGGATGAATAGAAACGCTGAGCTTACCTAGACTGTGCCCTCCAATGGAGGAGCAGCATGAAATATTATATACAGCCGAACAAGATGAGGTTACTGTACACAGCTAAATCAAGGAGGTGGCGCCTATGGTGTCCAGCTGGATCGAGGAGAATGGCTTAGTTAGTCTCAGTAGATGGAGTCACTATAGGAGAGGAGTCTTCAGGCCTTAAATAGCCAAGGGAGAAAGCTACCCACGGCATTTTCTGCACATACTGTCAATATTCGTGTGTGGACCAGGAGGGACGGAAGGTGTTTCCATTCCCCCAAGGGTCTAAGGCTTTGAGGTCCTTGGCATGGCCATACTCATGTCAACAACATACATTGACTCAGTGCATCATTCATTTGGGGCCTTCTCCTCTCCCCGCATGGTTTGATTAATAGGTCTCTAATTAATAATTAATTAAATAATAATTAATAGAAGTCTCTAATGAGAGAGTGAGTTCCAGCCCCATCTGTTCCTGAACAGTTCTGACACAGTGGGTCTGGGGAAGAGCAGGGGGTTGGACTCAGGAAGGTCTTCTTCGGGTAATGTGATTAACTGAGTACTTCTCCATTCTGACTAAGATCTCACAGCTAAAGTCGGAAGGTCTGTGTTTTTCCCAGAATTCACCATGCAAAGGATAGCTGCCGGAGTCCACTGAAAAGCCCCCTTGAACAGTCTAGTGGTTAAATTAAGAGTGGGGGCCTTGAGGTAAAACTGTACTGTAATCAGCACAATTGTGGTAGTTCCAGTTTGTCTGTTATGTATTTGTGTCTGCTATTAGAATTCTTCAGAAAAATGGCTACAGGTTTTGAGAAAAGCCAAGCCTTCTTTTCTGTCTTCAATGTTGTTTCCATCCTTCTCTAGTTCCTGCTAATCAGATTTTTTTTTTTTTTTTAAAAATTGCTGCTCGGGAGAAGCAGCTAGTCTTTGGTGAAGTAGTTTTTACTTAATTACAGGTTGCAAGACAAGACAAGTGCTTCTAGGGAAAACCTGGATCAAATTTCCAAAATACTGAGATCCATGATGTGTATTAAGACTGTCCCCATAGCCTGACATTTCTGTCCTAAGATGCAGATGGCTAACTTGTTGAACAGTCCTGAACAGATTAAAGGAGATTTGAATTTTCATTGTATATTAATATTGCATTGCCACTGCAGTAATTAAGATACGCCCACCAGTGTATCTCAAACAGTATATCTTAGAATATTCTGGAAAGATTGTTTAGAGAAATAGATCCATTAGGCATACACCAGCATCTGTGTACTGGAGGTTTGGGGCAGAATCTGGTATCCATTTTCTCACATACACAAGTAAATCCTGGGCTAGCAGGCTGAAGTCCATGCTCAGGCAGACACTGCTGCTGAAGAACAATGCCTATGGGTAGAACTTCCGGTATCTTAGAGAAGAAGGAAGCTGCGTGCTGTGGACAGCAGCAGGGCTGGAGAGATGGGATTTCCCAGGCCCTTTGGAGCTGGAAGGATTACACTGGGAGTGACGTTGGATGTTGAGCTACAGGATTTGGACTCGCCCGGTTAGATTTTGAATTTACTTTGGTGTGGTTATTTTTTATGCCCTGTTCCTTCCTTTTGGAATAATAATGCTTTTAAAAAAAAATAAAGTAACTGGACAAGTAACAAACATTGTGTTTGTTAAAGACACCAGGGACTTTTAAAAAGTTGGACTATGTAGTGGGTTGAATTAGAAATATCCCTCTTATGCTCAGATATTTAAATACTTGGCCCCCAGTTGGGACTGTTTGGAAAGACTTAGGTGTGGCCATGCTGGAAAAAGTGTGACTCTGAGGGGTGGGCTTTAAGAGTACATAGCCTCACTCTACCTCCAGTTCACTGTCTACTGCATGCTGCTCTTAATGATGTGATCTTTCAGTTTCCTGTTGCCATGGCTGCTGTTTATTACTGTGTTTACCACAATTATGGACCCTTCCCCTTCTGAATTGTAAGCCAGAATAAACTCTTCAGTGAGATTTTTAGTCTTCATGTTTTCTCTCAGCAATGCAAAGTTCTTTCCCTGGATAGTTTTCATGTTAAGTTAGCACAAGGTAGAATTATTTGTGGGGTGGGGACCTCATTTGAAAGAATGCATCCCTAAGACTAGAATGTTGGCAAGCCTGTAGTGCACTTTATTAGTTACTGACATGGGAGGACCCACCCAGCCCACTGAGGGTTCAGTCCACTCCTGGGCTGATGGTTCTGAGTTCTATAAGAAAGCAGACTGGGCAAGCCAGTAAGTAGCAGTACTTCATGGCCTCTTCATCAGCTTTTGCCCCGGATTCCTGCCCTGTCTGAGTTCCTGCCTTGTCTTTCATTGATGATGAACAGTGATAGGGAAGAGTGAGCCAAGTGAACCCTTTTCTCTCCAAGTTGTTTTGGTCCTGGTGTTTCCTCACAGCAATGGAAACCCTAGAACTATAACTGATATGAAGGAGGGTGCTGGACAATGAGCTGTCATTGAAAGTGCCCTTTGTGTGGGACCCCACCGAGCTAAACTTCCAGATTGTGAAAGCCCTAAGGAGTTTTCTGTTCCTTGGAAGCAACTGCCAACACAGGCTGCTGCTAATAGGACTCAAAATGGTGGGATCATCCCAAGATGGCAGCCAAACTTGGTGGCGTCATTCACATGACAAAGGATTTAGAAGCATGAAGGATTTAGGAGTGAAGGGGTCATGGATTCTTCTGTGGTTTCAGAGAGCCACTGAGTTTAGGCTGCTTGTGGTTGGGGTGGGGTCTCTTCATGAAGGCTCTGAGAGATCATTACATCCATCTGTGAGAGTGAAGCCTCCTGGTTTGCAGTGAAGACCACAAGATGCTAGAAGTGCCAGGGGTCGTGAGGCATGTACCAGGGAGGATTACATACAGAAAGTGGATCCAGGGCTAGAGAGAGACATATATTTTAGGCACAAAGCCCTAAGACAAAGCCATCAAAGCCCTTGATACTAAATGTTGAGCTACAGGCTTTGGCATTTGCGCTGCTGACAAATGCTTTAGTCCAGTATTTCTCAACTAAACCCCCACTTTCCAGTATTTCTCAGCTATATCTCCAATCTTCCCTTTGATATGGTATTGTCTATTCTGTTCCATTATAAGTTGAAAGTATGCAATTTGCTTTTTGATTTTCCAATGAATTATGCTAAGAAATTACTTTGGGTCTCAATAGACTTTGGACTTTGGAACATTGTTGAGACTGTGAAAGACTAAGGGGACTTTTGAGGTCAAGCTAAACACATTTCGATTGAGAATAAATCTGAAAACCACAACCAAAAATAAACTGTCTGTCTCTAAGTCACATTCAGTCATGGTATTTTATCACAGTAGCAGAAAAGTAACCAGGAAGGATGGTATTTCATATTATGAGATAAGTATGATATCTTAGGGACAAGCGATTGGAAGGTTATAGTTTAAAAAGCGATGTGTCAGTATGTCAAGTTAGTAAGGGATGCTGTGTTATGAGCTTTGACTGTCAACTTGTCACTACCTAGAAAATGACCTGGGAAGAAAGACTTAAAGAATTATTTAGATCATGTTGCCCCATAAACATACCTACCAGGGATGTTCTTGATTAATGGCTGATATATGGAAGATATATCCCACTGTGGGCAGTACTATTCCCTAGGCCTGAGCTATAAAGGAAAGAGTAAAGTCAAGTAGCAATATAGCATAAGTATGCAGGCTGTGTGGATGTGTTTGTCTCTCTCTCTTCTTGACTTGACTGTTAAGGTAGAACAACTGCCTTAACCTCGTGTCATTGTCATTTGCCCATAATGATGGATTATAACCTGCAATGCTGAGCTGAACACACCATAAGCTGCTCTTTTGCCAGGTTATTTTATCTTCGCAACAGAAACGAAACTGTAGCACACAACTGCTAACAAAAGAAAATTAGTATAATGCAAGCTTTGGGGAAATGGCGTGTCTGGTAGAACTCTAAGGTACAAAATATAATATCAATCAATGCAGATTATGACTGGCAGGGTGACCGTGAAGGAAACTGGAGCCAGGGATAGAAAGGGACCTTGCAGATCCTCTAGTAGATTCTTTGGTTGCATTGTCTGTCTGTGTTTGCTCTATACTAGAAGAACCTCTGTGAGGATAGTTAAAGCTCTCCAAAAACAAGCAGTGCGTCTCTCCTGGGCTCTAGTGATCATATACCTATGAGCTAGATAAGACATCAAGTATGTTCTGAGGTAATGGGGGGATAAAGGTCTGATGCATAGACTAACTCTGTTGCTATGGATCTCATCTGGTTCTTTGACTTCTTGGGGGTTGGTTTCATATCTCTTGCATGGGGATGGCAATGGAACCTATCAGAAACCTTGCTGTAAGAACCAAACTAATGAGTAATGAGTGCTAGGCACTCAAGGCACTGCCTACCGCATAGCATGAGGAGCACGACCTTTACTGTTTTGTACTGGACACTTGCCATTCTGTTCATCCAGAGCCTTTGTTCCCTATTTCCCTCCAGCAGCAGGTAGCCTGGGTGGGTTTTCTCACCATTTATTAACTACTCTAAGTTTCCTGCTTTTGCCTCTAATCCCTGAGTTTCCAGCAAGATGAAAGCTGAGATTGGAAAGCCCTGCCTCCTGAGGAAACAGTCTTGTGCAAGGGGTTTTCTGACACTGATGAATTCCCATTGACATTTTAAAAGCATTTAGAAATAGAGTAATTTTTGATGCTGATTCTAAGCTCACTTTATTTATGCATGTCAAAAATAACTTGAATTATTGCATCTGTTTAGCTCATCTGGATCCCCCTTGACAGATGGTTTGCTGCAGCATGTAGGAGCTTCCATTTTAAAAGCTGGGGTACTGCTTACAAAAATAATCACCTCTCTCCGAGCATGTGCTAAAACATACTTTTCCTTGGAATTGTCAGTCAGCAACAAAGAGGACAATGGTTAGCGATGAAGTCACATTGGTACTTCCTGGCCAAGCCCACTGTTCTTAAATGAACGCTAAAGGCACTCTACGGTTCTGTCCCCTGCCCCGTTTCCCTTTACCTATAACATGTGCATAGATGGATTAAACGTGTGATGGACAGAGTCTCTGGAGGCCAGACGGGACGGCCTCTCAACTAAGTCTCCAGTCTCCTCTGAGCCCTATTAATGCCAGTCTCAGCGGAAGCTCTGCCATCTGTCATCCCAGCCACACAAAAGAAGTGTCCCGTTGGTGGCCATCATCTGAGTAAATTAGGAGGGGGTCGGGGGGAAGCCAGAAGGAAGGCTGTGTAGCGGCGAGGAGAGGATTCACACTGTTGGCACAATGATGCCCACGGGAACCCTTTGGGCAAAAATGAAAATGTGGAAGTAAACAAGCCTCCGTAGCACCCGAGTTCTGTTTCCGTTTCCCAGGCGGTGCGAGGGCACAGGTCGTTACAACGTCGAGGATGTGGAAAATAATGGGCAAAAGCCCTTTGTTCTGTTCCCAGAGTAGTGTGATTTTTAGCAAATGAATTCCTAGAAATTGGGGTTTTTTTTGAAGGGGTTCTCCTGTGTCGGTTAGATGATGGGGTATCCTGGGAGGGAGGAGGCAATGACCCATGCAGGGGGATGGTGTGTCTGACAAACTAGTGAAGGTCTCATTATAGGGAAATATGATGCACTCTGAAGAGAGCACATTTATCTGAGGTACACAAAGGCCTCTTTCTACACTCTGGGGTGAGACTTTTCCCACACCTCTGGAAGCGATTTCTAGTTCAGTGTACTTATATAGGCCTACAAGCTAACTCTGCTTCCTTCCACATAAGGAAACAATTCTATTTGTCTAAAACTCATCATTATCTATGTTTGTTTTCCCCCAGAACCTGTCCAGCGCTGAGCTGGCCTTCCCTATCTACTTGGGGTGTCTTGTCTATATTTATGTATATGATCATTTTGTGATAGGACTTCAGGCCCTTCAGCAACGGTCAAAGACATGACTTAAATCTATAATTAATTATAATCTTTAAGACATGGATGTTTTGGGGTTGGGGATTTAGCTCAGTGGTAGAGCGCTTACCTAGCAAGCGCAAGGCCCTGGGTTCAGTCCCCAGCTCCGAAAAAAAAGAAAAAAAAAAAAAAAAGACATGGATGTTTTGCTTCTCTGAACTTCCCACATTATATAACCCTAACCTAGCCTAGAATTGATTGTGTCATTAAAGTAAACATTTAACGTAAAACACCCAAAAGTCATTCTTCATATTTGGGGGGGGGGCATCACATCACAGGTTCTAAGTTGATTGAGACATTTAAAGTTATCAAAAAACCAAGCTGGGATATAGGGGACACAGAAATGTGAATGACTCTGTCCCCAGTCTCAGCAAAGTCAAAGATGAGTGGACAAGTTAATCATGAATGTGCGATCTCTTCTTTTTAGTTTTGTTATTACAGAGCGGTCTACCAACTACTACTTGTGCTTGTCTCCTTGGATTGCTTCCTAAAAAATATAATAAAAGCACTTAAGTACACACTTTATCAGCTCAAAATTACTATCCATTCATAAATTAGGAAATACATACTCAAAATTACTAAACAGGGACCTTTTGACCCAAGCACTCACATGCTTTCTGTGCATCCCCGAGTTATCTGGAAAGAGACTTGGGGTTGTGCTAATTTAATACGCCCAGCTCTACTGTTCTGTCTGCAGGAGAAGAACTTTGATGGTAAGCAAGACTACCAATATAGTAAATTGCAATTGTTATTTTATTATTAATATCATCATCATCATCATCATCATCATCATCATCATATCCAGCACTCGTCTCCCTCAAGGCCATGGCTTTCTACTGCCCTTCAGTGGATGTTAAATGGCATCCCTAAAAGGCAGTGTGAGGGTCCAGACACGTCCCCTGTGTACCTGGTCAAGTGGTAAAGCCCACCTGGTAGGAAGATGTCTACAGAATTGCTGCATGCACTCCAATGTCAACTGGCAACTCCCATGATCACATCATTAAAAATATTTTAGATGCATTTGGCAACTTCATACATGAAGTGTTCATTGTATGTTACAAATATCAGCATGCTGTAGCTTTTTTCCTCTGCTGCAAAAAACAAACAACAAAAAAGTATTTCCTCCCAATTATTGTCAGTTTGTGTCTTAAATGAGGGTGACATTTAATGGAGATTCCTTTAAAATTACATATCCAAGGATTCCATAAACTCCCACAAAGCAAAAAGATAACATTTCCATTACAGTATCTTTCTTGACGATCAATAGGATTCATTAAAATGACAAAATATGAGAAAGAGAAAACCCCACCAACATCATGTGGTGATTTCTCATTAAGGCAGACAGAGAGTTATTTCAACAAAGAGATTAAGAGAAATAATGCATGGCTCCTGTCCTACCTCCTTGCTGATTTGCATTACGCTAAGTAGTTGGAACAACAGGGGGAATGCAAACACACTCACATGATTAATGTGGAAATTCCAAACCTCCAGCTATGGCTGATCACGCATTCGCAATGGCACACTCGGGGAGTAGGATGGGGAAGCATTTTCTGTCGGGTCCTTGTCTTATACATCTTCGTGCAGGCTATGTCAGAGACTGAGGCTTATTCTTTATGCAAAGTGGTTTTCAAACTGAACAAATCCTTAAGTACCGCTTTCTTCATCAGAAAACCGTGTTTTGACTGCCCCCTCCCCCCCCCCCGTCCCCTGCTAACTGGGAAATTTCTGCCTCATCCCACAACATTGAAACTTTGGAGCTGTTCATCTCACAATGATTAACCAGGGAGACTTTTAGGGTTGGGACAAAACCTTAAGGATTTTTGCAGTTCAACTCCCCCGCCTCATCCAAGAGCATCGACACGGGAGATTGAGTTTGCACTGCCTGGTTTTTCGGTTAGAAGAGACCACACCTGACAGGGCCAAGGAATTTCTTAAGGGGGACAACAAAAGAATCACCAAGTTAACAAAATACTGGCACAGATCAAGGGGTGGATGGTTAGTGATGGATCGCCTTCCTGTGGGCAAATATGCAGATGGAACTAGGGGTCAGGTCAGGTGGCAGAACACAAGAAGAATGTGAAGGGCCATTATTTTCTACTCTTCCCCAGCATCTCAAGAGTCAGCTGAGCGGTCGGCGGAACAATACTGTTACAGTGTCTGGAAGTTGACGTCACTGTGATGATTCAGGGAGCCCGCCATACTCCAGTGTCAGTCTAGCCTAGCCATCTGCCGCTCCCATAAGGGCTCTCAACGTTGGAGAAGAGGCAAAGGCAACATACATGTTGATGGCCTCCAATTTTACTTTCATGTAGTAACTTTTCTCAGAGCTATTAATTACATGCAAGTGGACAAACTGCCCACTGGTGATTCACAAAGTATTTTTACATGGAGCTACATAGTGGGTCTCGCTGGATACCTGGTCCTGTATTATCTGTAGATACTAGCGATCCACACCTCACGATAGTTTATAACAACTGAAAGACAAAATAAAATAAAGCGGCTTTTAGCCTAGTAATACCTTTGCTACCACCCTTGCATGTCTTTCTGTCCCTTTGGGTTGAAAAAGTCAGGTTGAAAAAGAATTTGGCCAAACAGTACAATGCTACATTTTTCTGGCAAATGTTATATATTGCAGACAACCCTCAAATATAACCTCTATTTTACCCTCACATATCCCCTGAGAGAGATAAACATAGATTATTCTCCATTTTACAGACTACATAAGCAACAGCAACCCAGCAAGAGCAGGATTCCTCCCCTGGTGAATAAGTAGAAGGTTTTGTGGGAAGAAGTAAGAATAGGAAAACTCGCTCACTTTTCTCACACTGGAAATAAACAACGGTGGCTGAGAAAGGCGAAGCAGGCTACCCCAGAGGGCATCCTCTACATCTGATGTCAGGGTGAGGCTGCATCTGCCCCATCCATCCCCACTGCATTCCCCTCACAGACTGTGGAAGACGATGAGACCCGAGTTAGTCAATTTTCATCTTCTTCCTCACACTCCTTGCCGCAGGAGAAACACCGTTAAAGACCCACTACTGGTAAAAGAGTCGCCTGTAAGACTGACCCAACATGGTTGAACTGGTAGAGAAAGGACTCAAACTTATGAGGGATGTTTGGTCTATGTCCATTCACTCCCATATTTACTCTGAATTGATCATCTTTTTCTTTGCTTATTAACATATACAGTGCACGTGTCCAGCTGTTGGGAAAGCATCCTCCACTGACCCCACCAGCAACTCTTTTTCTTCTCCCCAATTCAGGGGCGGTGATAACTCTGGCTTTTCAGAAGCTATTCATCCTAGAAACAAGGGACTCTTTCTCCTGGGTTTCCCTTCTCTTGAGTTTGCTTTAAACAGAAGCAAATGGTAAGGTCCACTGAGGTAAAGCTGAGAGGCCTTTTGGCTCTGCCATTCAGTCGAGCTTTATGACATATGTAGAGTAAGTACAATGCCCACATCAGAGCCCCAGAGAGCCTCTGTAACATGCCTGCTGTATTGGCAGCAAGGGGTGAGTGTGCTTCATACTGGGTGAGACTCTCCGCTGTGCCTCTCCACCTGTCTCTCGTCCATCGCCTGCTGCTCTTTGCTCATCATATGTCCCACACTTTTTCTTTTTGCTTCTCTTGGCTCATCTTCTCTCCAGCAACTCATCCTTTGCAGCCTGCTACTCTATGTGTAGTCACACACATACACGTATTAACTGAAAGAAAACTAAAACGCTTCAGACTTCTCAGTCCCGTTTCTTCCTCGAGGACCAGGTGAATTGCTGCTTCCTCCAAAGGCCTTACTACAGAAATTTCTCCTCGGTTTTTACTCTGTGTCTGCGATGTCTGTTACATGTATAGTTTGTGTCCCTCATTAGCATCTCTCAAATGCAGTCTGTTGTTATTGTCTGTTCTATCTCTGCCCTCTTTCCCCAACAAGATGATGAATTCCCCTTGAAAGGTAGAAACTTTCATCTCCACCATCTGGTGGTGCGAGCTGCACAATGCCTAATGTCAGCTCGATAAATGTTGGACAATGCTGTGCACCTTTGAGTTTTGTTTCTGCACACTAAATCAGGAAATAGCTTAGAATGTTGGGAACCTTGTTTTATATATGGTAACCAAGTTCAAGTCAGTCCTTAGAGCTTCAAGATTAAAATATGTTCATAGTCAACCATGAAAAAAGGCAAGCTACGAAAGCACAAAGTACAAAAATGTAAACACTGTCAACTCCTTTAGCTAAACTCTCCAATACACGGCAAGTGGCAATTTCTTCTTTAGACAAAGAAGTTGTCATTAGCCATGCAGAGTGTTGATGATAACACATGACAACTGGTGTTTAAAATGACTGACTCGTTATCGACCAGCATGGCCCTTGGTGTCATGGCCCTTGGTGTCTATAAGCTCATGAAGTATTAACTTCAAGAAATACTGGTTTGTTTGTTTTTCTTCCTAGAAGGAAACGGGGCTTTAAAGCATTTAAGGCAAGTACTGAAATCAAACAGCAGGTGGATTTTGGAGCAGGGTGGCTCCCCTCAGCTTTACACACCACAGGATCTAACAATGCACACGCGTATTCCCAACAGCCTCACAGTCAGTTCTCTTTCCCAAAAGCCGCACAGTGTACAAAATGCACGATCATGTGGGCAGGAACGTCATGATGTTCAATACAATTACCTTCTAATTAGTAATCAATGTGGGCGTGGTACTTAAAATGATGACTAAAGTTCCCTAGTCTGTGCTGCCATCTTACCATTTGTTACAACAAACTCAAGAGATACTAATGTTATGACAGTATACCTGATGTTATAGAACTTGTAAGAAATGCTAATGATTATAATAGAACCTAGTTCCCTTAGGATTTTCTACATCATTTCCCTGTGCCGTGATATTTCAATAACACATCATTGAAAAGATCAAATGTATGTATATATATATATAATCTATGTATATATATAATCTATGTATATATATACACACATATATATATGTATATATATGAATTATTTAATTAAGTATATTTAATTGTGTGTGTGCACATGTTGGTGAACGATGATGCCTATGGAGTCAGAGACATCGCATCACACTTGGAACTGGTTTACATAAAGACCCGAGTGTGAGGTACCAAACTTGGGTCTTCTTTACTCTAAAGAACTGAGCTGCCCCTCTGGTTCATATGTAATATTTTAAATACTAAGAGGAAATCATGATGGCTACATTCTCTCCAGGTGACATCTTCCAGTAGTTTATTAGCTCTGGTTGTCTATTTAATGAAGTACGTTGTGTTCCATGGGCACTCAGTGTGAATTTTTTAAGTCTGGAAATGAATGCTCAGGGATTATAGATCTGAATCACGTTGGCTAATGGTTTAATCAACAGGTCTCCTATGAACAGCGATGCGGACTCAATTGGCATGCTACTGTGCTTCGCATTGCAAGATGATTTATTTCTTCCCCAGACCTAATTATAAAACAGTAAGAAATAGTCAATCATATATCGGACTTCCTTAAAATTTTCATTAGAACTGTTTTTCACCACTGATTAAACTGTTCTTGAAAAGAACCCAAGACTAACTTTGAGTCTGGCTATGGTTCATATAAAACAGAGAGGTCCAATCACATTACAGTAAACTCCTAGTTACTCGGCGACCTGTTTGTGGTTTGTCTAGTTTCACTCTGTCAACTCACTTTTGGTAGCATTGTATTTTCAAAAATTGTCACCAGCTCTCGATCCTCAACAACTGATATTGTTTATTTTAATGGAGAAAACCGTATTGCAGTTTTATCAGCATTCGATTAATTCAGTATTTCCTTTCAAATGCAGGTAAATGGTTTAACTACGGAATCATCTTCCTCGTCTTGATTTTGGACCTGAACATGTGGAAGAACCAAATATTTTACAAACCTCATGAATATGGACAGTATATTGGCCCAGGGCAGAAGATATACACAGTGAAGGACTCTGAAAGTTTAAAGGATTTAAACAGAACCAAGCTATCCTGGGAATGGCGGTCCAATCACACTAATCCTCAGACTAACAAAACCTACGTTGAAGGCGACATGTTCTTACACAGCAGGTTCACAGGGGCCAGCCTAGATGTCAAGTGTCTGGCTTTTGTTCCAAGTCTGATAGCTTTTGTGTGGTTTGGATTCTTTATTTGGTTCTTTGGACGGTTTCTAAAGAATGAGCAAGGGATGGAGAATCAAGATAAAACTTACACTCGCATGAAAAGAAAATCACCCTCGGAACACAGCAAAGACATGGGCATCACTCGAGAAAACACCCAGGTCTCCGTGGAAGACCCTCTGAACGACCCGCCCTTGGTCTGCATCAGGTCCGACTTTAACGAGATCGTCTACAAGTCCTCCCATCTGACATCGGAAAACTTGAGCCTGCATCTGAAGGAGTCTACCAGTGCGGCGGAGGCCGATCGAGACCCGGCGGCCTCTCCGAGTCTGCGGACGGACTAGAGTCTCTTCCGCAGAGATAGCACAAAGAGCAGCCTTGAGTGCAACTTCAAAGTCGTAGTCTTTCGTTTTGTAAATGTCAGGGTTTACATAGCGTTAGGTAAAAGAAACAGACAAACGCCACAACGGTGCTCAACATGCTTTTTCTAGACTCATTGTTTTCTATCTGTATTATGATCCACGTGCCTCTCGTATGTTTAATGGTCCTCTAGAGATCGCTTCTCACAACTGCACAAGCTATTACTGACTTTACAGCAAGGTAGATTAGCCGATTACCCACGTATCTGATGTTCAACCATAGTGGTGCCTTGAGACATTAACCTGTTTAACTGTACCAGACATGAAGTGAAGAATGGTTCTCCAGTCTTATTTCACGTGGGATTCTTTTTTCTTTTATACAACTATTTTGATTTACACTTGATGTCTGAGCAGGAAACAGACATGGCGGATTTGCGGATGGAGAAAGTTCTCTTGGTTCACTGTTCAGCAGCGAAGTCGGTGACTTTGACACTGGACTGCAGAGAAGCACGGTGATTGCCTTTTAAATTTTACTGGCTGGCTTCCGAATCGAAATACAGACGTAAAATCCAATGAGAGGAGGGCTGCAATGCACCATGGGTCACTGCTCACGAAATGTGACTTTCTCCAACCACTAATTGCAATTAGATGATAATACCTAATTATGTTTTCCTAATTAAAGATAAATTGCTACCTGATTAATAGTCTTGCCCTTTTCCTTTGGGAACAAAGGTTAAGAGGAACAGTTGGGTGAGCTCTCAAATTTATTGGCATTTCCACAATGTCCTAGACCACCAAGGAGTTGAAGCTGTAATCATGTGAAGGGAGGCCGCACAGCCCACTGTCTACAATATTGTACATTTTGCTATCAGTATGGTTCTGGACAATGGACAGAAAAAAACGGATGGCACTGTTGACCAAGGGAATTCTGAAATCATTCACCGAAACCTCACGTGGTAGAAAATGCCGTACAAGGGTCTCTTTAACGTCTTCTGTGTATGTGTAGTTTTTGTTTGGGTTTCATTTTTTTAAAGATGTAAACATCGCACCTTAATAAATAAGAATTATATGCCAGTAATTGTGTGATGTAGGTTTTGTTTTGTCTATTTGTCTGTTCCCCCACTCCAAAGGATTCAATCATGTCCTACCTTAACAAAAACCTATTCAAATGGATTTTTAAGAGCTTGATTCTAGGCAAGGTAACAAAGTGTATAACCCCTAAATTGCTTTTAATTTTATTTCATGAACCGTAGTTACGTGTTTCTTGAGCTGAAGGGAGATCATTTTAAAGGTAAATTATTTATTTTCCTGTCATATACTGACATTGTAGCATTTTGTCTTTTAACGCTCTCTTGTTTGGATCTGCTTTTGGACATGCAGCTTGCCAGATCTAGAGTGCAGAACGAAACTATGCATTTATCTGTCACTTGAGAACCAGCTTTAATAAACATCTTGCTATAATTGTTTACCAAGCAGTTGGAACCATACCCCCGCTGTTTCTTATGCCTTTAACAGCCATGCATGGTGCACTTAAAATCATAAATATCTCTGGCACCGAGGACAAGCTAACTATAGGAACCACTGACAGTCCTGGCCAAAGAAACATTCTTCTGACACGAGTAAAGCCTAGCCTCATTTGCACAGCCTACAGAATTGAATTCTTAGCTGTGGGGCAAGTGAATCATGCTAGCGGGAACCATATTTTTATTAATTCTGAAAATAATTTCCTCATAAAAAATTGATTTTAAAAGTAGATGTTTATTATTCCTATGGATACTTTTTGAAACTGCCACTAGAGACTTTCGATGTGTGTATTAGAAGAAACGTGTTTAATGGGGTGCTTGAATTAGCAGAAATAAGATAGACAAAAAAATAAATAAATAAACCTTAAGAATGATGCTTCTGAGGTTTCAGGAAGTGTCCAAAAAGATTGTTGATTACAAAAATATATTATTTCATGTTTAGATATATTCAGAGAGCCAAATAGGGTAATCTCCAGGGGATGCTATCTTCATAATTTAGCAAGATCTGAAGCTGATGAGCCCCTAACCACTCGGCTGCATGTCCTGGGGCTTGCCTTTCATCTACACAGAGGCCCCTCCTTCCTTCCTTCCCTACACCTTTTAGATATTATGTCTATAAAGTAAGACTGTGAAGTGAAAGGAAATCAAGGTTAAAATTCCATCTATTCACATTTAGTCCTGGATTCCGAGCCAGACAGCGGCAGGCTACGGCTCCATGGAACGCTTAGAAATCCCGAATAGATTGCTCTCAGTAGGGGTGTTAAAAAAAGAGATAGAGACGAAGCAAACACAAAATGTGAAGAGTTAAAATAAGATATTTAAAACCGTAAACTAACAGTTCTGGAAGTGAGAACGGTGATACCTTGATCGTAGCGATACTCGAGGACTGTAAACAATTGTGTTCCTACCGTTCTGTAATTATGTTCTTTTCCATGCAGTGCAGAGTCTGGACTGATTCGACATGATTTGATTTGATTTAGAGCATTTCGTTAGTAATTTAATTGGAGAATTAAATAAACACTGTGAATGGAGGCCTGATAACAAACCCTTAGAATCAACCCTCACCACCACATGGGCAGTGTGTATTTACAAAGCCAGCGCTGGCCTCTCATCTTCTCTACATGGTGGCTACTTACTTTGCTCCTTTGCCATTTAGTGTCTAGGATCACCACTGACCGACTAAGGCTATTAAGAATGATTTCTTCTCCATTCTCCCCATGGGCCAATCAATTCTCACGGTGTCTGATTTCATGTCTAATGTGCAGAAGCTCTCCAAGCACTTAGTAGGAAAGGCAGGGGTGGGGTCAACCTGCTTCATGTCACCCAGGGGGCTCATAAGCCTTCCAAGTGCACTCTGACTGCCCTCCGGGTCACCAAAGGAACCCAATATGAAATATGAAATAGACAATGGTGGTAAATAACTTTTAGCGGATACCCCTTGGTGCCGACTAGATGATTTAAGACCCCAGAACACCACCGTTGTTTATTATTTATCTGTCCTCCCTCAGAACTGGTCCCTATTTCTAAGACAACTCTTGGCCTTGCGACTTTATAGGAGATTTTTGTGGCGATGTTCTTGCTGAGTCAATAGCCAGACTCGCTGTTTTGTCTGGCCTGCTTTCCTCTAGCTTTGTCTCAAAGAACCTGCCTGAGATGTGTGAGCCAGCTCTACCTGCAAACAAGTAAGGACATCTAGGACTTGAGGATGATACACTGTCACTCCCCTGGCTGATAAAAATATACCGCACAAAGGATTGGGAGGACTGGGAATTGGTACACGCGCAATACCGAGCTCCTAAGTTTTTGGCTTGCTGCATCCGGTGCATCTTGCAATGAATTATCTTCTGAACAGTCAGAGAGCTTGTTGACAATGAGCAGAAGGAGGTAGAAATTCACAATAGAAAGAGAAGGAGAGGCGGATGGTGGAGACAAATCTTCAAAATGAAACGCTCCTTTTACTGTGCTTTAAAACTCTAAGGGATGAAGGGCTTTGAAAAGGAACTTCATTCCCATGTCGTAAGTCCAGTCCTCTTGTGGGCTAGGTAAGACATTCAGAAAAATATGTCTTGTCAAAAGGATTATGTAAGAAATTGGCTGTTTTTTTTTTTTTTCTTGAGTGGGCTAGTGTGACCCCAGACAGACCTGTGCCTGGTACCATCTGGGAGGGGAGAAAGAGAAGCTGTTACCGAAGGTGAATATTCTAAGTTGGTGAGCAGTATGAGATGAGAAAGACAAAAAGAAAAACTTAACACTTCAGAAAGGCTAAAGGAAAAATAGGCAGGTGACATCCTGGCCAGTGTGTCAGTACCAGCAGCCACTGGGATGTAGATACCTCAGAAGAACCAATGGAACATAAAAGATAATTATAGAAACAATTTTGTAGGTGACCCCAGCCTTTATAGATTTATTACAAGCTTCCCTCAATTGTCAGACTAATGACACCATTATTCTGCATATTGTCTATATGCAAATTATCTTATTTAATTCTAACATTAGCCATCACCATAGGAGGTAAACAGTTAATTATACTCTATAATGAACCTGAGGGTCAGGGATGTTTGTTCAGATGCCCAAGATCACAAAGTTAGCCAAATGCTCAGGTAGGATTTGAAACAGATGTCTCTGATTCCCACTCTAATCTTTCCATCTTAGTGATTTACACACACACACACACACACACACACACACACACACACACACACACGGAAACTATCTGATCTTTGATGGATGACTTAGGGACAGTTACAGAAACACAAGATGCTTGATTTCTGGCTATTACATCTCAAGAACCTAGGTTAAGTATTTAACAGTAATTCCTGCAGCCTGCTGGGATGCAATTTACAAGCTCAACAACATGATTGAAACAGACAAGGCTGAATTAAATGGAAGACACAGCGAGTCTATCGCCAGGTGTTTTAAGTGCAGTAATAAAACCATAACATAAATTGGTACCAGCGCAATGTCTAGCTCTGGAATTTGTTTCCTTGAAGATTTCACTCTTCTCAAGGAGGGTAGACAGAATGTTCTGAATGACATAGGAGAAATAAGTCATTTTGAATGTTTAAACACAGCAAAAAAAAAAAAATTAACTAATTACTAGTTCTAGGAAGCATAATTTGAATGTGAGCTCTGACTCTTAACAATATTTCCAAACGACCACTTGAAGTTATTAGTTTAACACTGGGCGTGAAAATGCTTCCCTGGGCACCTGGTGCTTTGTTCTCATCCCAGGATGGGGACACCTCACAAGGCTTTGAAGATCACTGCCGACTGTGATTGTGACAGCGTCCCATGAATAGCAGCAGTTCCTGCAGGATGAATGGGGTGGTGTGAACACCCTCAGGCCCCTGCAGGGCCAGCCCTCATCAGAACCACCCAACTTACCTTCCCTTCGCTGGCAGCTCCAGTTGAGATAGACAGGGAATACCAGTAGCTGTTTGCTCCCAATCTCCCCTCTCACTTCCTTGCTTTGAACTCTACAAGCTGAAATCTAAACCTTTCCCACTTTTTACAAAAGTTTAGATCCCTTAGCTTAAAGAAAGTGGCTATGTTCTCTGAAATCAATGGCTGTAATCCTTCAGAGCTGCTGGGCCAGACGGACTCTCCAGCATTTCCTAAGGCTCTGACATTCTAAATCATTCCCTTCCTTCTACGACTGCTGTTCAAGCTTCTCTTCTCAGGACCTTCTCATCTTGTCAGTAAGCCACCTTCTTTCACAAATCCTGAAGTGCATGTGCTATGTCTCTAGCATTTAAAGACATGATACAAACACCTGAGACCAGCCCTCTAGCCCTTTCTGCTGTATTTTCATGCTGCCCAGGCAACCGTTTCTGAGTCCGAATGTCATCCCAGTCTTGAATGTCTAGAAAACACCCACCCTAAGTCCCATGGAATCAGGGCAATATTTCCAGTAAGATATATGATGCTTTGTAGAATAAATAGCATTATAAGTTGGGATCATGGTTTTCCATACATCTTACAGATAAACTTGCTTCGACTCTTTTACCTATATTGTCCAAATGACCCCAAGCTAACAACAGTACAAAAGCTCTATACCTAAAAAGTTACTCTAGGATGATTTTATAGAATTTGGGAGAGAGAATAATGGTCAAATCTGGAAAAACACAACTCCACAACTATTAGATTTTTTTATAGCCATAAACTTACCTAAGAACAAATTATATTCAATTTGTAAATAAACAGTGTTTAAAATATGTCAGAAAATTGAGAAGACCTATCATTCTTTTCCCAAACAGTAGCCAGGTGAAAAGATGTTATCTGGTACTTTGATTGACTGGCCTATTCATATCATATTGGCCATTGATGCGGTCTTGCATGGAGCTCATCAGCTTTTCTAGGATAGGGACAACCGGCCTTGATTGGACTTCCAAACTCTTACCTTGTCCATTGCAAGCCATGCTCCACGGAACAATCCTTCCAAAGCATAAACACCATGGTAGCACATCACTCATTTAGTGACCAATCTTTTTAAATACTTATGTGCAGCTCCCAAAACGACAACAATTTAACAGTGTCAGAAATCATTTCTTGCCCTGTTGCGCTGAACTGAATGACATCCTCCCATTTGCCTATTCCATGTCTCAGGGAATCAACTGTGTTTCTAGAGGTCTCGAGACCTTATTGTCTTAGGAGGAAGGAGACACAGCTGCTAGGGAGGCTCCAGGAATAGACTTAAGATTAGAATATTACTTCATGCACTCTACTGGTCATGACTCAATTGTAGTGTCTGCCTACCTGCAAGGGATGCTGGGAAATTCTATTTGGCCTTGTGCCCACAGTAGACAGGGAACAAAGCCTGAGGAGCTTTCAGTCATAAATTATTATTTGTATTGTATTTTTCTTCACTTTACAATGTATGAGTAAGTACTTCATATTCTCTCTCTCCCTCCCTTCCTCCCTCCCTCCCTCTCTCTCTCTCTCTCTCTCTCTCTCTCTCTCTCTCTCTCTCTCTCTCTGTGTGTGTGTGAATGCTATTTAACTCTGAGTATCATGATATGATTCAATAAAACGTGAGCAGATACTGTACATTGAAGCTATATGTTTACAAGAGACTCAGTTGAATATTCTGATTTTTCTCCCTGGTGAATGCTAAAAGATTTTTCTAGTCAATTTTTATAGCATAAATTGGCAAGTGGAATTATTTCTTACATTTGTTATGTGTTTGAAGAGAATGGTTTTCAGAAGCTCATGTATTTCCTTGGTCACCAGTTGATGGAACTATTTGAGAAGGATTGGAAGGTGTGGCCTTGTTGGAGGAAGTGTGTCATTTGGGGTGGGATTTGAGGTTTCAAAAGACTCCCATTGTTACTTAGTGTTTTCTCTGCCTTGTGGTTGTGGATCAAGTTATAAATTCTCAGCTGAATCCATAAGGCAAATTAATCACCTTTTTTGATAAATTTCCTAGGTCCTGGTGTTTTATCACAGCAATAGAAAAGTAACTAAGATATAACAGAGATAAGATGATCATAAAAAAATTTAAAGAGAGTATCACAATTTAACCAGGAAGGTATGTTCTCTGAAGGGGATACTGAAAAACCTAACCAGAAAAAAAACCATAAATGCTATTTTTAAAACGAGTCATTAATCAGAATGGGCAGCCAAGAGTCCACAGATCTCATACCTGATGCTATACTGTTGTGCCCTAAACTGGTATTCAAATCTAAGACCGACTGCTAAAAGTGAGCTAACTGTGGTGATTGTGTAGGCAGTGACATGATGACCCTGCACCTTTTAGAACAGTGGTTTCAACCTTCTAAATGCTGAAAACCCTTTTAAATAATTCCTCATGTTATAGTGGTCCACACACACAATAAAATTTTTTGTTGCTACTTCATAGCTGTAATTTCCTACTGTCATGAATCATAGTGTAAATATATCTCTGTTTTCTGATGTTCCCAGTTGTCCTCTGGAAAAGCGTCATTTGACCCTCACCCATGAGGTCATGACCCACAGGTTGAGAACCACTGTTTTAGAAGGCAGTAAAGGTTGTATCTTCACTGTACCCACTTTTTTCAGTAGTTTGCAGTTATATGGGTGCACAAAGGACACAGTGACTCCACAGGCCAGACTGGTCAATGAGGTCAAGACCGTCGCAGGTTCTCCAGAAGCCGAAACTGAAAAACCACACACCAGTCAGAGCCATTCCAACCCAAGTGGACTGATTATCGCTGTACTCTGAAAGCTGGTAACTCAGGATTCTTTCACCAGCCTATTTACATGTTAGACACATCAATTATTCCTCCCATCTGAAATACATGGTTCTTGTAATCAATTGCTCTGAGTTAATGTTTAGAATTATTCATGAAAGACCTATATTTTAATGGCCTTTGATGAGTACTAGCAGCAGCTTCCATTAATTTGATTAGTTTTATATGGGCTGCAAGAGAAGCCTGGCACACAGCCTTAAGTGAATCAATAATGTGGGGTCTGAGTATGTGCACTCCAACCAGCCTTACCGTCCAAAGAAGAGCCAAGTGGTCAAGGACACGGCTTGTGTCCTGTAGGTCTGTCTCTCACATTTGGTCAGCCATTGCCTTACTTGCCTCAAGCTGCGACTATTAGAAACTTTCCTACTCAACTCCAGCCCTGGCCCCACACACGATGTCCCTTCCAAGGAGAGTAGGCAGAGCTGAGATGGATTTTTACTTTTAATATAAGGACTTAGATATGTCATAGTGCAAACCTCAAAACTGGTATATAAACCTGAACATTAAGGACAACAGGAGCCAAGGCCAAGGTACTGATTCTCTTGCCATGTGCATCAACTCCAGAGACTCATGCAGTGTCTGCCTGAGGGAGAAGGAACATCTCTTTACCCAAGAGACCCAGTGAAGGAGAAGATGTGGTCACTGGCACACAGGAGTCACTGATGTATTGTCATAGCTAGAGAGAGTTGTCCAGTTCTAAGCAGGAAGTATTCCCTGGGAGAGACCAAAAGAAGACCCAAGGACAACCAAGACCTTGGTGTTTGGAGACTGAGTATGTTTTGTGACATATCAGCCCTTTGACTGTCCATCAGATGGTATTGGGTCCAGGGAAGCAGTAGAAATAGAATAGCAAGAGACCCAGGTTTGACTCAAGCCTTTCTCACTAACCATACCATATAGGGCAAAGGAGCACCTGGTGCCTTTCTCACCCTGGAAAAGGCCTCACTGCTGACAGTAGGACTCTTGACGTATGACTGAACACACCATGAATAACAGGAACGAAGCCAGAAAATTCTTAAGGCAGGAAAGACTGCCTTTGCTCTTATAGCAGGCTATTTCCGAGAGGAATATAGAATGGATAGCGAATTAGTTAACTTTTTGTAACTATCAAACACTGACAATGAGGTTCAGTGGTTGGAGATTTCAACCCAACCTCTGAGCAAACCCTCTGAGCTCCTGAAAGCATTACAGGATGATAAACAGCAGCATAAGATATTTGGTACAGCCAAACCGCTCTCTCATCTTGAGGCCAGAAAGCAAAGGTGGGAAGGAGGAGGGGTTCGGGTTCCGTAAGTGCCTTCAGAAGCTTGCCCTCCTCCAGGCCAGTGGTTCTCAACCTGTGGGCTGGATGACCCGTTCATGGGGTTCATAGATCAGCTATTCTTCACATTACAGTTATAATGTAGCAATGAAACAATTTTATGGTTGGAGTCACCACAACATGAAGAACCGTATTAAAGGGTTGTATTAAAGCATCAGGAAGGTTGAGAACCACAGGTCTAGATCCTATCCCTTAGGGGAGGCTTCATCTCCCAAGAGTGCCACAATGGGCAACAGACTTTTAACATCAGAACCTTTGAAGATATTCTATATCCAGGCCATTGTGGGTCTCACTGTGGGTTGTAGACTTTCTTAGATATACGATTCAGTGATGGTGGTGGACGTGATTATATATACTTCTTGTGAGACTCCCTACTCTATGTCTGGTGCCTATCTTGAAGTGTTAAGCTGGGGTGTGGGTGTGGGTGTGGGTGTGGGTGTGGGTGGGGTTCGGCTGGCATCAGAAGGTATACAATCCGCATGAAGATGATGATTTTGCATTTCTTAGGATAATGGGAAATCACTAAGAAATTTTAAGTAGGAAAAGAGTTCAGTCTATGTATCAGATTTTAAAAGACAGACTACCAGTGTATTACCATTAAAATTCAAATCAGTATAGTAAAATAATTAATACAATTTAGTCTTTAATGTTTTAGGCTCCTCACGCAGAGCTGAACACAATTACCATATGCGTGCATGAGGACAGTAAACCACAGTGGCTCTATTGTAAGTGGCTCCATTGTAAGTGGCTCTATTTTAAGTGGCATTCTGGTTCACTGTGCTTGCTACAGGCATCTGGGCAATGGGCAGGCAGTAGAACTGTGCAGTTAAAGAATCCCGAAGGAGGCTGGTGTAGCTTAGATCTTTGTAAGGACTGCCACTTAATTTCAAAGACTTCAACTCATATGACAAAATGCAATATTACTCAGAATTTTTTTCTAATCTTGGAAGTGAAATAAAGCAGACCTCTGTAGGCTTCTGTACAGAACGCGCAGAAGTAGCAATCTACCCATACTGTTTATGGACTTGCTGTGTCTACAAATAGTTCCTGTAAAATAACAACAACATTCACATGAAACCTCTTCAGAGCTGCTGGTAGACCTGGACATCTCTGCCCAGATCCCTCATACAAAGCATGCACCCATCTGCAGGGGATAGAGTGGCTTCAAGGTCTGCTGGAGAGAGACAAATGTCCAGGAGCACAGTTCCTGGAACAGTGCATGCCTTGTAACTGAGCTTTGAGACAAGGTCAGAAGAGCCACTGGATAACAGTTCCACAACCATGCCCAGAGGATAGCCATTTGCCAAGGATGGAGACAGGAGGGTAACAGTATCACTGAAAAGTAGAAAGTTCACAGCCAACCTGACACTAGCTCTAATCTCAACTGTGTGGCTGCCGTAGTAATTTTGCTACAATCACAGTTCTCTGAAGGCTAACACCCACGATACAAAAGGATGCAGAAGAAGGCCTGACCTAGAGCAGTGGGATGTCACAACTACCCAGCCATCTGTGCTCCGTGATGCTGCTTAAACAACAGAGACCAGAAAGTCTCGATGGTGACTCCTCTCCTGGCAAAGACAGCGTGGCTCCAAGAAGGCTCAAACACTTTGAAAAGTAGATGAGACACAGATTTAGAAGCAAAATCAGTAAGAAGCTACTAGTTCTAGTTAAACTAGAGGACAGAGCCAGAGAACTCAGTTTCAAAGCTGTCGTCCTCACCAATCATAAGCCTCCACTGGGATGCTTTGAGAACTCGAACCATTCTGACGTGTTGAGCCTACTGACAAGAGAGAAAACTGGACTCCCGGAGGGAACTCTCTGGAAACTGGCAAGGTACATACAGTAACATTTCTGCTAATATTACTCCCTAACAAGTCAGTGGTCATTTGTCCAGGTAGAATGCAATGAAAAAAGGTGAGTTCTGGGACACTAGAAAGACTATTGATTCGGTAGCATCTTCAGGTACCTTAAGTCTTCTTGATGGAATAGAGAATACTCAAGGGCTAAGTTATCAATTGAGTCCTATTTGAAGTCTGACATAGTAAGTCCATTGGCCCAAGGACCACCCGTGTGCTCCTTTATCTGAGTGTACAGTTGGGATTGATAGATTCGACAAGTGTCTTACTTTGGGTTTTATTGCTGTGAAGAAACACTATGACTAAGCCAACTCTTATAAAGGACGACGTTTAATTGGGCCTGGCTCACAAGCTCTGAAGTTCAGTCCATTATCATCAGGGCAGGAAGCATGGCAGCATCCAGGCAGAAATGTCCTAGAGGAGCTGAGGGTTCTACATCTTGTTCCTAAGGCAAGCAGATGGCTGGCTTCTGCAAAGCCCACCACCACAGTGACACAAACTTCCCTCAACAAGGCCACACCCACTCCAACCAGACCACACCTCTTAATAGTGCCAACTCCCTGGACCAAGCTTATTCAAACCACCACAACAGGTAAAGTAACTGTCGCATTGTTTCTTCAACGGTTGGAGTAAAAACCAAGTGGAAACCTGGGAAACTGACCATGTATACCCAAGCAAGAGAATAAAGAAAAATGTATGTAGAATAAATGTCATTCTTAAATATATATATAAATATATATATATATACATATATACATATATACCCTAGTGGGCAAGGGCACAGATAAGCTGGCCCCAAGGGCATGAGTGTGGGTAAACTTGGGAGAGCTGGCCTTGCCCTTCACAGGCTATAGAGTGAGCCCTGCACCTAACCTGAGCAGTGCAGTAGAGCCGGCTCTGGTGGCATGGGTCAGCCAGACAGAGAGCATGAGAACAGGAGAGATGGCCTCACCCCTTGCCTTTTGGGACAGCGCTGGGGAGCCGGCTCTGATAGTATGGGCTCAGCAGAATGGGTGGCCTGACCACCTCAGCTACCACCCAGGCTCAGATCCAGAACTTCCAGTTGGCCCACGACAACATTCACTCCATCTATGAACTGCTGGAGTTGGTTCTCAGAACCAAAGCTACAGCCTCTCCACAGCACAGGGCAACAATGGGGTATCCTAGAGGAGTCCCAGTAAAGATCCAGTATTGAAGGTGTAGCAGAAGGTAGAGGTCTTGAGCCAGATCAATGACTCACTGCAGTGAACATTTGCAAGTAAGGCTGTTTGAACAAAAGGTTGTACTGTGTGACACACTGACACAGCAAAGTCTCCACAGGGAGATGGGTTTTTTTATTTGTTTTCTTGTTTTATATTGGGTTTTGTTTGTTTTCTTTTGGTGGAGAGGTTGCAAGTGTGGAGGGTGGCTATGGAGGGATGGGGAGATGAGTGGATTGGGGTGCCTAATGTAAAATCCACAAAGAAGCAATACAAGTTAAAAACAATAACAACTACATGCAGGAGTTGTCATCCTTTTGTACCTGTTCGATTCAGTAGTCTACAGAGACTGACCCGATACTCCAGAGGGTAGGCTGTCACGATCTCCATTGCTACAGCAGTGGCTGCCACCACGGCAGTGAAAAGCAGTCTCTCTGTTCCTATGTCTTTGCCTTTCATGTGTGAAGCTCTCACCGTGCCAAATGCCTTCTTTTCTTAATCATGAAAAAGTACGAGAAACAATGAGCGTTTGGATGGGGTTCAAAATAAATGCTGACAGTGTTAACCCAAGAGTAACCTTCCTGGCCTTAGCCATAGGGTAGTCTAAAGAAATCATCTCAGGCCCCTGGATAGCCTTCCTGTCTCTAAGGGCGATGGGGGAAGTCATCTGGAGGTGGTGGTCACGTGGAAGATAGCGGTAGTAGAAACTGATAGGGTTGGATGGGAAACTAAACACCAATAACCCTTTAAAGGGTCCAATGGTCAGGGACAGGCTGGAATTTCCTTCAAGTTAGGGTGGGTACCTTGTGCTGCCTACCACACACCATGCTCATAAGTATGCCTGAATGCATTCACACACATACACGCATAGAACAGGAAATACACACAGAGCAGAACACACACACACACACACACACACACACACAGAGACAGAAAGAGAGACAGAGACAGAGTCAGAGACAGCAAGACAGAGAGAGAGGAGGGGGAGGGAGAGGAAGGAAGGGGGAAGGAAAGGGGAGGGGGAGGGAGAGAGAGAGAGGAGAAAGGGAGAACAAGAGAGCGAGAGAGCGAGAGTGCGAGAGCGCGCACACACAGGATGATTAATGAGCTCCATTTCACACATAGAAATACTGTTCTAATCAATATCCCAGTCAGCAAGAAAGGTTGCCATGTTTAAGTAGAGGTAAGCCTACAGTAGAAGCAGATTTAAACCAGGTCCAGATTTTAGGGAAGGAAACTTTGCCTCCAATTAGGCCATAAGATCAGTAGACCTAAAGATGCTGGGCATCTTAGTGGTGCTGAAAGTGGTCGTTTGGAATATCGTGCCCTAGTGGGTATTTACAGCATAGATGCTTAGGCACGGGGCCATGCTGTCTGCAAGGCAGCTCTTTTGCACTTTAAAGCACTGCTGCCATCATATTAATTTACGGTTGGGCTGGGCACCTTATCCGATGTGATCACACGATTCAGTTTTCTCATTGTGGCCTGAGTTCTATCAAATCCCACTGCACATTGAACAGGCCCAACAACAGTTCGTTGTGAGTTGAAAGTGGGGGCATCTGATATGAAGAGGAAGTGAGACCACCAAGCACACACGGCTACCTGAGCCAGGAGGGCAGAGCCTCACTGGCATATGCCTAGCCTGCTTAAGGCAGCTGCAGTCTCTAGCACAGCAGGAGGACAGGCAGACAGAGACAGAGACAGACACAGACACAGACACAGCAGAGAGAGAGAGAGAGAGAGAGAGAGAGAGAGAGAGAGAGAGAGAGAGAGAGAGAGAGAGAGAGAAACAAGATTCTGATGTTCAATGCTTTCCTTAATTGACTTGCACATTTACTTTGGGTGAAAGGAAACATAACAAAAAAAAATCAGAATATACATATACGTTACAGGTATGATAAAATGCCTTAATAGCTCATAGAGTTCTGAAGGGCCATTAACATTACCAAATGTTAATATCTTTTTATTCATGTTCATTCCCATGTGTACACACACACACCACTTGCCATGGAGGACATGTTAACCAGTACACAGAATGACCAAGCAGTGGAAGCCAGCCTCTGTTGAGATCACCTTTGTTTTCTGAGCTCTTGCGCTTGTATTTTAAAGGAAATGCTCTGGCTGTGTCATTATGGCAAAAGACAAACAACAACAACAACAAATAAGCATAATAACTAGTAATAAACTGGAATAGACAGGCTGGACCGTAGCATTTACAAAGAACAAGTGTGGCCCCACAAGTGTGGCTTGCTGTCAATGATGTCTTCCTTGTCAGAACCTGGAGTGCTTTTTGTTTCTTCAGAAAAAAAATGGGTTAATTTGTGCTTATTAAGACAGCAAAAACAATCTGTCAACCAGACCCCCTCTTCTGCCGTCCTAGGAGCCTGGGGGCTGGCTGACCATAAGCTGTGGGAGACTGGACTGCCTGGCAGCTGATTAGACTACC
The DNA here is from genome assembly GCF_011064425.1 of Rattus rattus. Taxonomy (NCBI): domain Eukaryota; kingdom Metazoa; phylum Chordata; class Mammalia; order Rodentia; family Muridae; genus Rattus; species Rattus rattus. The sequence continues at coordinate 267,961,603 of NC_046154.1, forward strand.
CCAGCGAGATGCCCCTGTGAATCAGAATGCTTAAATAAGTGCTGTGAGCTCCTTCCGCCTTCTGCCAAGGTGTTCGAGCGGTTTTTTCTGAGGACACCAGCTGCTTTGACGTGATCACCTTAGTTGAGGGATGGGGGATCAGACGTCCTTTTGCATCCAAGGAACATGCTGATTCCTGCATCTTTAGAGCCAAAGGCAAAATATAAGATTAGAAAAGGGAAAGACAGTGGATCCACAGTCACAGTCAGCCTTGGCCTCTGTGCATTGGTAATGACTCTTGTTGAGCATGCACAGGCATAGCCGATAATAATTCATGGCAGCAGGGGACTCATTTATCCCAGAATCATGAGTGGCAGCGGTATTCCTCCCTCCATAGTAAAGACAGCTACCATGGTCAGCACCTCTTCCAGTGTGGTCAGTTTCCATGTTGTCATGGGAAGAAAGGACAATTGCTTTCGAGGGTGCCAATGACCTTGAATCACCTTTATTAGCTGGTGAAGAACCAATCAGGGCATCCTTTCTTTGGTTGTCTTCTCCAAACAGCACACTCTGGAGCTTTTGTTTTGGTTTGTGTTGCCAAACAAATGTCTATTTTAACTAGCACTTCCTACATGAAAGCTACGTTGTGACAGGTACATGTGCTATTTTATTCCCAGGCTCTGTAAACACAAATGCCTGGACATGCACAGAGTAAACCACTTCAGAGCCCGTGTCAGCAAAGACCAAGCTTTGTAGCCATCTCTAAACAGCACCTTTAGTAAGTGCCCATGTAGAGAGGGCAGACAAAAAGGATTAAATGAGTGATGGATGAATGGATGGATGGATGGATGTGAATGCATAGGTGGATGAATATGTAGATTAATTAATAATCAATCTGACAGCTTTGCATAACATACAGCAAGCATTACAACTTGTTGTGATTTTAGTTTCCAATGCTCCTCACAGGCTCCTAGTGTGAACTCTTTGGTGAACTCTTCCTCCTCAGCTGGTAGGATGTTTGGGAGGCTATGGAACCTTGGGAAGAAGGACGCACCTAACTGTCAGGGTTCGATGGGGATGAACTTCTGAAGACTGTACCCTGCCCAGACTCACTTATGGCTTCTGAATCTAATGATGTGAACAATCTCTACCAGGCGTCCTTGCTGCCACCAGTCCAGCTGCCCTGCAACACCCCACTGAAATCCTGAGCCCAAGTAAATATTTTTTTTTAAAGTTGCTTCTTTTGGATATTTTGTTTCGGAGTCTTAGAAAGAACACCACGTTTGTTTTCTAGCTGCTACTTTGAAACTGTCTAGTTCAGATTATGCAGAATCCAGTGACATGTGCATGAAACAGCTGCATCTCACCATTCAGACGTCTTCCCTTCTCACACTGCCGTGTTGCCTGCTTTAAGGTAAATGGCAAGGGTGCTTATCATACATTCGACTGCCACTCTGCACGGTGTCTAGTAGAAACGGACCCTCTTTAAGTGTGTGGGTTGATTTCCTTGAAACTATACCTGTTGGTGTGGACCTGGTTTAGCTCTTTTCCACCAACCCCCCTCAGCCCTCCCTTCTTGCTCATATCCATTCTGTTCTGTCAGCCCCTGCTGCCCAGAAACACCCTCCACCAAGGACTTCACGGCCCCCACAGCAACTAGCATAACAACAACCAAATAATGGGAAACCCAACCAACGAAGACAAGACCAAGTGCCGACACCAAGAAATACCACAAATATGACTCCAGTTAGCCAGATCTCAGCACAAAAATCCAAAAGTAAACATCCAAGACAATGTGTCTCCCCAGAAGCCAGTGACCCTCTTAGAGTAGACTCTGAGAAGTACCATAGAGTTGAAGCAAAAGACAAGGAGTTAAAAATAGCAATTACGAATATGTTCAAGGCCCTTAAAGAGGATATGAATAAATTCCTTAATGACGTCCGTTAATCATGGGGGTTGCTTCACGGCACTGAACTGACAGCTCTTCATGAATTTAATAAAGAATTGGAAAGTGCCCTATGCCTGAATTTCTAAGCTGCAGTCCTGTGCTTTGTTCTCATACGGCAGGACCTCTTCATAAGACTCATCCAGGCCAGAATTCTACGTCCTCAGTCCCTTGGTCTTGTTTTGATGATGAGCTGAATGCATTTCTGCTCCTGGACCCCTACCCAGGCCCTCTGAAGCACATTTCTTCTTATAGAGACTAATATCAACCCATCAGATCCACTCCTAGATTTTCTGATACTATGGAACCTCTCTAGATGTGATAGAAGTCCCTTTCTCCCAGGAAGATTCTTAATACCATATACCAATTCAGACAGCAAAGTCCTTACCTAGGTGTTAACTGCTACCATTGTACTGCAAGACTGGGTAAGCCAGAACCCAAAATTGTTTTTGCAAAAGAGCTAGGTTTATTGGGCAGATTAGTTTACCTCGCACCAGGGCTTTGCTTTCAGGCAAGCCCGTGGGTAATACCTGTTTGTTATATAAAGGAGAGGCTAGTGGAGGAAAGGGAGGAATATTTGACAGCCTAACACAGGAAGTCCCCTCTCTATACTCTTCAAAGAATCCTTCACTTGTGCCAGCTCGTATGAGCCCCATATGGTGTCTATGAGGAACAGAATTCTTGTCTCCTTTTTTGAGATTCAGAAACTGATACCAGCTTCTAAACAGGGGCCATGTTGAAGACCCAACAAGAAACAATGTCAAATTAAATCCACGAGGATATGCTGTGTGGCCCAGCCCTGCATGGTGTTAGGCACTTAACCTGTATGCATGCCTGGGCGGATAGCCAAAAGCATAGAAGACGAGGTCAGTTCATTCTGTCCCTGTGCCATCATGGTCTTTGGCTGTGGCTCTACAAACAAAATCTATTTTTCATGCTCCCTTGGCAGCAACTTACAGAATTTAAAACAGGGAAGGCTGCATCTCACCAAATGATATTTGACTTCAGACAGAGTGCATACTCCTGTTCTCAGGAAGCATTTTGTGAGAATTAACACGCCAAGAATGTACACATGTTTATGCCTTTGGCCGGTCTCTCTCCATTAGGCTCTCTCCTTTCGATCTTTTGGAAAAACCTGTTTTGTTTTGTTTTTGTTTTTGTTTTTCCTCAAATGTAGTCCCAAGAGGGAAAATTCTGTTTGGAACCTGCTGTTAGTTTTGCTTCATGATTCTGTTAGCAGAGGATTTCACATGGCACCAGAGATAATCCAAGACCGTGCGGGTCTGAGGGGGTGTTGTTTGTAATAGTCGGACATCCTCCTATGTTTTTGTAGAATGTCAGGATTTACATAAGCAAAGTATTCTTTCCTCAAACCCATTCGTATCCCAGATTTCGACGTCGCCACAGTGAAATTTACTTTTAACTACTTTACCATCGACAGGGCAATGCAAGTGTATGTGTTGTACTTAAAGGACATCCTGAGCCAGTCAATGGTCCTAACAGGAACTCTGGTTTTTCAGATGGTCAGCTAACCTGCTATTATTTACATCAGAAAGGTCACACCCCAAAGAACCTTCAATAGTATCCCAGCTGTTAGTGTCTGATCCAATCTAGTTATTACTGCATAGCGAAGGGAACGTCAGAAACAAATTCAGTATTTGAGGCTGGTTCAATGATGCTTTGCCCAAAGTCAAAATAGCAATTCTAGCAAATTCCATGGCATCTTCTTTCAGAGAAGCCATTTCAAATTTGATCTCCCAAGGACGCTTCAGGCCCTGGCCCTGGATTAGGGGGTTCTAGTTTTCCGATGCTTACTTACAGATCCTTTCTAAATACTGTCCAGCTCACCTCTAGGAAACCATTCACACCAGCCAGCCTCCAAAAATAACAGAGAGATGTGTGGAGCAATCTGTGACAGCCAATTTTCCTAACAAGAACTCTCCTATCTAGGGTGGTCAGCTAGCCTGCCTTCATTTGCACTAGGAAAGCCTACAAGGCAAACTATGAGCAGTTTTATACCCCAGTAGAATGCATTTGCTGAAGGTTCAAGTAGGGGGTAGAACATGATCTGAGACGACCTCTATAATGTCCAGGCTAAATAAAGGAGCACAGTTAGTCCACGCCACTTCAACAACTTGGAAACACCACATGGGAAATACGTTATAGGTAGGGAAGGGTTCAGAATTTCGGTGTTCTATTGAAAGTCGGTAGGTTGACTAGAAAGCTTCGAGTAAGACTTTTGACTAATGACAAACAAACGGTACATATTTGAAGAGAGAGATGTCTTTATCTGGGTTTAAGCACCATCCATTTTATCAGTGAATCATTGAAACAATATACTGTTATGTTTCAGCTAAAAAAGTAAATTGAAACAACCCCTGGCTGGAGTTGGAAGCCCATGGCAATGGAGGAACTCATATCTGGGACTGTAGGTCTGGCTAACAACCCAAGATTTGGGAGGTCTTAGGCCCAGGGCAGAACACATTGCTGAAGCTCTGATATAGCAGCAACCTGCTTTCCACATATCTATGCTTATATCTGCAGACTAAAGCTACTCTTGGCCTTGAAACCTTTCCTTATCACCATGATTGTGAATGCAGAGCTTCCGAGCCACCCCGAATGCAGAGAATAAGCAATGGTTGTGAGGTCATCCCCAAAGAAGATATTAATGCCATGTGCATTAAGATTCAGGAGACACAGCAGGAGAGGGAGACAAAAGGAGGAGGAGGGAGGGAGAGAGAGGGAGGGAGGGAGAGGGAGGGAAGGAGGGAGAGAGAGGAAAGTCCCTGGAGGCAGGGCTGTGAAAAGCCAGTCTGGAGACTACACAACCATTCTGACTACAGCTGTATTTCCTTGCACTGGACTCTGCCATGAATCAATCACCAAAGGAAGTGCAACTCAGTGGGTCTTACCCCTTATGATGAACTCTATTGGCTATTGGTAGATTCTGGGAAAAGTAGAATCACTGTCTTTAGTTGTGTATCCACTTCTGCTGAATAGTTTTATGTTAACTTGACACAGCTGAGGTCACCTGAGAGGAGAGAACCTCAATAGGGAAAATGCCTTCATAAGATTGGACTGTAATCAAGCCTGCGAGGCCTTGTCTATCCTTCAAAGCTTCATGTCCTATCATCTTCTTAAGGAACCTTTCCTGTTCCCCTAAAACTTAAATAATCCTCCCCACTTTTATTACTCCATGTGACTGTTTAATGACTACCATAATGGGCATTTATCCTGCCAATGACTATTCATAATTGTGCATTTATGTCGCCAATTCTAGAAGATATGAACCATGCTCAATTTATGTTCCCTGCAGCACAAAAGTTGTTTATACTCAGTTGGTACCTTTGAACTACACACTATACACTTGGGCTTAATTTTATTTAGTGGATTCTTGACTGTCTATTTAAGATAAGTGGCATTTTGGGGCTCGGGATATAGTGCAATTCATAGAGTGCTTGCTTGAGGCATCCTGCAACACTGGGTTTGGTCCTTGGAATGGTTTATACTAGATATGGAGGCACATGCCTGTAACTCATGTAATAGGGGAGGTAGAGCCAGGGGTCATAAGTTCAAGGTGACTCTGATACATAGAGAATCAGAGGCCAGCCTAGGATATAGGAGATGCTGTTAGGAAAAGAATGGGGGTAGATGGTAGAACAAAAGAAAAGAAGTATCTTTCAAATTTAAATGAATGTAAGTATCATGGTGGTACCAAATATGAATATTGTGGTAGTGTAATGTGTAACTTTTCCTGGAAAGATGCAGAAAAATATCTACTCAACCCCCTAGTGCAACAAAGATAGGCCAAAGTGATGTCTTTACCAAAGTCTACCTTGGAAAACCAATGAGTTTAGGGAAATACTTCATAGGAATATGGGTAGGGGATTACTTACAGGATCATAGTTAATTTAAGGCAGCTTTCTCACTTAAAAGTCCACCCCAGCCTGGTTGGCAACCCACAAATCTGAATCCTTGAAGATCCCTAAAGTATTTGTAGTCAGCTTGACAGATCAGAAAGGGTCTTTTCCTCAACAATTATTACTTGTATAACATCAGAGAGGCTTGTAAATCTTGTTAGTTTCAGGAACTTCCTGAAATGTATATGTTTACTTCCTAGAACTTAAGAAGACTTCAGGATAAAATGTTCAAGTTTGGAGAAAATCTCTACATAACACTCTACCTCTTCCTCTGAGTCTTACACTCTATCACTCTTTAATGTTCCCTGATTCCTAGAGGGGATAATATAGATGTTTTGTTGTTGAAATTGGTGTAATATGAGTGTTTGGGGCACAACATCTGGGAAAAGCAAGTTTCCCTTTATGATCAATCATGATGGACAGCAATACTGATCTATGAACATAAACATAGAAGTTTAGAAATCCATTGTAACCATGGCACCTCATTCATTTACCTTCCCAAGACATTGGCTTTTACCCCAGTTTACAACAGCAGATATGAATTCTATCACATGGTACAGCCCTTAAATTCAATTGGAAATAAGTTTATTATATCCATAATAGTTATAGGACGATTCCATCAATAAGGACATCTTTCTGGCAAATGGGTGTTATAGTAGGCATGATTGATATTATAGAAAGACTGGAACAGTTCTCCTCCTGTAGCCTGCATGGCACCTTCTGGCTGTAAGCAAGCCTGCTAGCAAGGAGAAAGCTTCTGAGCTTGACTTGACCATATCCTGCAGCCAAAGTACATGCCACCTTCTGCAATAGGACTTAAATGTCTAGTTCTGGCATGTAACCAACAGCAGTGACAACCTTCATGGTTTCTGGGATCCCAGGGACCTTCCTGGCTAAAACCGTATAGGCAAGTATCCTATATACTACACCAGAACTTTTACTTAACAATCTTAAGGTTTCTGGGAGTACATTTGTCCTTTCCTGCTTACACAAGGTGCCTTCATTGAGATTAGTTAATGCTGCCTTTACTGATCTTCCAGATATTTATACGAATCTGAAAGACGCGGCAAGATTAGAACTAATAATGAAACATTTCTACAAAGAGTGGGCAGGGTCTCTGCCAGCCTGCCTCATTCCATTCCAAGTAAGTGTTGGCTGCTTTTGAACAGACAAGGGGACACTAAATGAATATCAGCAAGATCCAGTGCGGTTTGAAGAGATTTCATTATTTCTGTCAGGAACTTAGTCCACAGCAGCATGAAGGGAAGAGGACATCTAGCCCTCCATAAACCACAGATATTTCCCATGAGCCATGCAGCCTCCTTTATCCTGAGGGGACTGGAACTGCTGCAGGGCCACTGTGGATCCTCCCGGTCTTGAGGCTGGTTTCAGTAGGGCTGGTCCTGCTCAGCCTGGTTCAGGAGTACCAGATGCAATACTAGCCCAACATGCCCGCTTCAATGTTCCTTTCCATTGGCTCCATCCACCTGGCTGCTAAAAGGATCCCTGGATCCGTGAATAATTTCTACTGTCAGTATACCTTCTCCTCCTTTCTCCCCCTTTCTTCCCCTTTCTCTCCTTCCTTCCTTTCCTTCTTTTTTCATTAACTTTTTGCTTGGGGAAAGTATACCCTGAATATACCTTAGTTAAGATTTATCTTCTTGAGTGGGTGGATGGGTGGGGGAACACCCTTATAAAAGAAGGGGGTGGGGGGATGATGTAGGGGGCTTATGGATGGGAAACTGGGCAAGGGGATAACATTTGAAATGTAAATAAATAAAAAATTCAATAAAAATAAAGACTCATCTTCTTGAAACTGTTACTAATGTTTTAAAACTGTCCAAGAGCTAGCTAGCCACATCGCATGTGGTTTTCTGTTAGATTTTCCTCTACGAACCCCAGCTGGTTACACATCTTCCCCGTTTGCTTGCTGGGGCAGGGGTGGGATGTGCGTGGCTGCTTTTTGTGTTTAGTTTTGTTCTCACTACGCCTCCTCTTGCATTTTAAGAGCCCCGCATACATACATAGTCACAGCCACTCAGATGCCAGACACACCAACACTTCTTTACCTCCTAAAGGCCACAGTCCACCACAGACCTCAACAAAACCACCAAAGTCTCCTGTCAGGACCAGGCAGACTCCTGTGCGATCAGCTTCTTTCTTTACTGACCTGGGAACATATTGCTTTTTGGCCCAGTGACCTGGGTATAAACCATGGCCTCTGATATCCTAATTCCCTGAAAAACACTTGTCCTTCTGTTATCTTCCAGTCTTCTGTTCCTATGGGGACCTCAGAGGGCAACACACAAGCCCCACGTGAGCCAGTCCATCCGAGACCGATGTCCTTTGTATTGCTTAGGGCTATGCAGTCTTTGTCTGAAGGATGGATGGATGGCTACACTACTCAGCTTCCTGCCTTCATGGAAATCATATTGGTCCACCCCTTGTCCCAGTCTCATGAGATGTGTCTGTCGCGGGATTTTCATTGCTTGCTTAAAAATTGTCCCGTCTGCCCCACCCCATTTCAAGAAGTCCAGTTGCTGACCAGGCCCTGATTAGTATAATTTATTTTAACTTTGCCATCGTTAGGTTCTATGTAGGCATACATTTTTTGAAACCTACTTTTAATAAGGGTTCAACCTCTCCTCTAGTCCACCACCCAGCAGAGGTAGTGGAAGAAAAATGTTATTAGGATTATGGGGGAAGTGTACCTGTTCTTTAGGGATGAGCTCAATCTTCTTTCTCAGCAGTTCAGTCCCGTAGCAAACACCAAATACGACTCAGCAGCTGCAGACCAGTCCTTCAGGCAGGCAGACACAAACCCACAGTCCAGTCCTTTTTGCAGGCAGGCGCCAGGCACAAACCAGCAGCAGAAGTTCAATCCTGAAGGAACGCAAGGCTCACTAAGCAGCCTGAGGCAAGGCTGCAGAAGCGGCAAGCTTTCTAGAGAACTTCACGAGCAGTTCTTTGGTGTCACCACTAGTGGAGCTCAGCAGTGTTATGTAAGGCGAACCAATACATGTGCGTTGTTAGCAAAGAATAGCGAGGCGGAGCAAGCCAAACCAGAGCTCAGCACTGTCTCCCACCGTCTGTGGGGTCATATTTATACTCCTTTCACATGTTTGCTATATCAAAATATCCTTTCACCTGTGTCTGCTTCAGGAAAACAGTCTTTCAGGTGTCGGCTTTAACGAGACATCCTTTCACCTGTGTGCCCCAGCAAACCATCATTTGATGTAACTAACCTTCCAAAGAAACTAGATGTTTCCACTTTACTTTCCGCTTGCATATTGGAGTTGTGGACTCTCCCTTTCTGTGTACTAGGGGTCAGACCCGAGGGACATATCATGCAGGGAGCTTCAGGGAAGTGCATTTCATGAGTTTTCACCAGGCTAAAGTAGACTTCTCAGTGATGAAGGTGCCTTTGTGTTATGCATGTGCCCATAAGCAACCTTTTCCCCACATTCTTGTAAGTGACCCCAGCACATGCACTGCCTCACCATGTTGGACTCTGGCAGCATTGTTATCAAATATTGGCCTGCCATTATCATGTTTGGGTGAGTATATGTTTGTTCATATCTCTCCACAGAAAGCCAAAAAACACAATTGTCACGTGATCAGAGATCAACAGAGCCAAAGATGAGTTGGGTAGAAGTGGTTGTATGACTCCGGGAATGGGTCTGAGCTAAGCAAATGAGGCTAATCCATGTGATGTGGGAACATGTATAGGAGAGCCTGCTATCCTGCCTTTCTGCATGTGGTGTGTGATGGCGTCTCCTTGTTGTAGTTGTGTTTGTTCACTTCCTCACATGTGGCAGGGCATGCAACTACACCCAAGATACATGAGTAGAGAATCTTGGAGTTCGTAGCATGGCCATCTTCTGCTAGTTGGCATTGGGAACATGCCTCCTTGGTGAACAGGCTCTGCCTCTTGAGTATGAGGAAAACCCACAAAGAGCTGCTGGAGTCATGAATACATTGCAACCTTTAAAGGTAACATGTATGGGTCAGGATCATAAGCAGACGATTGTATTGTTTGCATGGCCTTTGTTGTAGATAAAGAAGACATAAAACTGGGCTTAAATGTCTTTGTAGAAAGAACTTGCTTCAGTAAGGAAGTAATCACAATGGGAAAAAGACATGTGACCCCTGTAATAACCTTTGATTTATATAGAAAAAGGGGGCGGGGGGATAGTGAGATAGTGTTGCTGGCTGGCTGTTTCCCAGAACCGGCAGGGTATGAAGGAAAGAAGAAAGAGAAGCAGCACTCACTGGTTATGTAACTATGGGACTGGGCTCCATAAATCTTCTCAACTTTAGAAACTTCCTGAGATTTATGAGTTGTTCACTTCCTGAGACATAATGTATCCCCCTTCATGATGAAGTTTATCAATTGAGAGAAAATTATTGCACAACACAGTGGCAGAATAACAGAAGGAGTTATATTCACAGATTTTATAACCATGCTAAAAACTAGGACGTGATTAGAACACATAGCTTAGGGAACCATGAAGAAAAAAAAATCGAACACCACATGTAATCTACAAATTGGTAGCAAAGTGGGAACAAGAAAACATTAATATGAACAATGGGAGAAGGACTTTCAGACCTTGAAAAGGCAAGCCTGCAGAGCTGGTAGGCAGAGCTTTGTGGGTTTTTTCTTTGGAGTCTAGATCCAATGATCATAATTCACCAAAATTAACATCTTGGAGTTTCATCAACTCGAAACCTGGTGTACGTTTATTTGTTTGAATTACTCATAGAGAGTATCTGTGGGGTTTCCTCAGAGTATTGATTGTTCCTGATTTACACATAAAATGCTAGAAGCTGTGTAGCAGAATTTAATATGTGGCTTGGAGTCTACAGGTTGGGAGCTATTGGATCGGCAGAAAGGAAGCTTAATAAACTCTAGTCTCTGCAGGTCGCATTAATGCCACCAACTGAGGTAGATTATCTACGGTCAGTAATTCAAGAGGTTAAACGCAGCTGTGTTACAAAGAACAAATGACCGTCGATCACCTAAACGTGGTTGAATGTACAAATGAAGGGCTTGGAAGTAGTCACTTTTATTTTTAAAATAAGGCTAAGCTGACACATTAAGAATTTGTAACTGTTCTCACAGTCATCAGAAAATTGAGATCCCAGGGCAGACTCCCACCCTGAAATCTGGATAGACAGATGGACACAGAGTTAGGGATAAGTACAGAAGATCCCAGAGGAAGCAGGCTAACACTGGTCATCAAGATGGGTAAGGTCCTTTTCCATGAAGCCCGATGACCACAGTTCAATTCCTGGGACTCAGGAGATGGAATATAGAACTGACTCCTGTAAGTTGTCCTTTAAATTCCACTGGTGCACATGTGGCATGGCCACACATACTCACTACAAGTGCAACCAACAATAAAAATAAACAATTTTTAAATCATTTAAAAATAAATAAATGAAAATGTCTTTGTTGGACGTAGACAAAGAAAACAAACATCAATAAACTGGAAGGTGGGTTAAAAAACTGAAACACTAAGAGAAAAGAGTGAGCATGAAGTAAAATAAATAAATAAATCATTCAAAAACAACAGCGGTAATTTCAAAAGTTGAAGCACTTATGTATTCGTCTATAAAAAGACAAAAGAACAGAAAAATAAAGAACATTGAAATTAATAATTTCGAGGGTTTTCAAAATTGATTAAACACACTGTACCCATCCTGGCAGGGGAGAAGTTATTCTAAAGAGATACATCTCACCCTGACTTTGGCTGTGAGACAATGGGCTGAAAGAAAAATGGAATTATCCCAGGAACTTCACTCAGGTAGATGGGAAGGGTTGAAATCCTAGGGCCAGAAAGAAGCAAAACATGTGTTTTCTGTATGGAGTAATCTCTTGTATAATATGTGGACGCACCATCTGTCAACAAAATGTCTATGGCCTGTAGGAAAGGGCAGAATTAGAAGGTGAGACATCTGGGAGAGGGGAGAGAGGGGAGAGAGGGGAGAGAAGGGAGAGAGGGGAGAGGGAGAGAGGGGAGAGAGGGGGAGGGGAGAGAGAGGGAAATCTGGGAAAGAATCAGAACATGGAGATTCACCCCAAAACTCTGAGAAAGTCAGATGCATAAAACTGCTGAGAGGTAACTAACCATGTAGGAGGCATAGACAAGAATAAACGGGTTGTGTAAGTTACAAGCCACTCAGAGAATGTGCCAAACCTTATGACCTAGGCACTTATTCATGAATAATTAAGTCTCAATACTTGTTATTCTGGGAACAAAGAGTCTGGGTAGAAAAGCTTGCAGTTACACTTCTGGAAAGAGGTTTCACATTGACAATGACTTGGAGGGAAGCTCTGGATGGAGCTAGGAGCCCAGACAATGGTGTGCCAGTCATGGGTGGGACAATACATAGACGGCTTGGCAGAGATCAGGCGGGCAGAAAGAAACTAGAACAAGACGTTTAAAGTACTTCAGCGCAACTCAATAGCCTGGAGTTTTATATCCAGCAATTTTTCTTTCTAAATGAAAAGAAAATAAAGACTCTTGAACAGAATATGATGGCATTCATTGACTGTACAGCATCCCTAGGAAAAAAAATGTTAGAAGTTTTTCAAAGAAAAATTGTATTGGTCAGGATTCTGATCTCTCGTAAGAAAGGACTAGTGTCAGTGAACGAATAGAGGAAGGAAAATCTTTTCAAAAGCTCAAAGATAAGTATAGTTAATAGAAAGAGAACCATTCTATTAAATTAGGCCAACACACACACACACACACACACACACACACACACACACACACACACGAGTAAAATCTTTTAAAGGACAAATAGGAAATGGTAACAAAATGGAGTAAAGGGTAGCATCCTTCTAGTCTGCACAGCCACCATCAAAATGACAAAGAGAACCCAGCTTAAGCATCTGCAATTAGCCTTCTCATAATTCTGAGGGTTTTTAAGTCCAAGATCAAGATTCCAACAGGCTCAGTTTCTAGTGGGGGCTCTTCCAGGTTTATCGACAGATGCCTTCTGTGCACTGGGTCTGCAGACAGAGCTTCCTCAGTCTACGCTGAGCCGCTGTGCAATCAGGCATAGTGTGGAGGAATGACAAGTGGGCGGAGGAGACAGACGTGGTGATGAGTTAGTAGACAAGCACACACACACACACACACACAGGTACATATGTGTATATGGACATATATATTCACGTATGTGAAGAAGAATCAAGATGCGGAATTGTTAGTTCCTCTTCTCATTTCTGTGGCCAAATACCAAGCGAGAAGCATTTTCTGGTAAGGTTTGGTGGTGAAGGTTTCATGGGGAGGCAGAGCAGCTCATGGATGTGCAGTAGGAACATGAAGTTGTTTCTCACATGCTAGAGACGTGAAACAGAGAGGAGTGCAGGCTCGGAGATAGCTTTCCTCTTGCCCTTTGTATTCAGCTCAGGGCTCTAGGCGATGGGATACAGTTGCCCACACTCAGAGAGTGCTTTCCCCTCCACTAGTCCTCTCTGGGAAAGCCCTCAGAGATGCAGCCAAATGTGTGCCTTCTTAATTTCCCGGGTGTTTCTTAAAGCAATCATGTTGACAATTAAATTCAATAATCACACAGCGCAAACAAACTCATGCTGCTCCAGAGAGCTGCTTTTCAGCAGATGAACCAATAATGTCACGGAGCAAAGACAGCCTCCTTAACAAATGGAGCTGGGGACACTGGATACCCCCAAATGGAGGAAAGGAACCCAACCACCCTACAGGGAAAGCAGAGTAGAGTGAAGACCTTAGTTAAGGCAAGACAGGAAAACCAGAAACTACCAGAGGAAAATGGGAAAAACCAATGAAAGACATAGGAATAAACAGTGGTTCTGGTTATAGGAAGAACCAATGGGATTAAAATTAACTAAAAAGTGTCTGTACAGGGAAAAAAGCTAATAGAAGCAACACTTTATTTAATTAATAAATTACCAATCAATGTATACATTTTAAAAAATTAAATAACAATTAAATATGCATCGAAGGAAAATAAATATCTAGAGAATACAAAGACTTAAAAAAAATCTCAAAAAGCAGGCAGTCCAGTCAATGAGTATGAAAATCAATTAAATACACATGTTCCACGAATATATACAAATGACCCATAAATCAGTTTTAAAAAGCTGTCTCTCTTAGAAACCTTAGGCCATCGAAATAGAAACCTAGTGTTGTGAATGAGTTGCCTTGGGCTGCTGCTCTTGGTTACTGTCCAGAACTCGATGCTAAGACCCTACACTGTTGAAGGCGCTGTTGGGGGATGTTTTTGCGCACTCTGTATTCAGATGCTGATTTCCATGTCCAGACATCTGGTTGCAGTCTGGATGTTGGCATGGTCAAGCATATCCCATCTCAGTGTTAGGTAAGAATTGTCCTCCATCACCTCTGATTGGTTAATGAAGAGCTGATTCAGCCAAAAACTGGGGAGACGGGAGAGGGAAGGCAGGACTTCTAATCCCAGTCATGGGGGTTCCAAAGAGATCAGAGATGGGGAGAGGGAGAGAGAGAGAAGGATAAGAGAAGCTGGACCATGTGTATGGACTATGTGGATGGACCAGGAGGAGTTGTCATGAGGATACACTTGGAGCAGTGCAAGCCAGGGCAAGGCTCAGATTACAGGTAAAGTACTATACAGCTGGGAAATGGGCAGCCTTAGAAGGTTAGAGCTGTTCAGAACCTGCCTATCTTAGTGCTTGCAGACTATTAATAAATATGAGGTCTAGAACTGATATAGAAACACCCTATAGTTATTTAAGAGCAAAGGAGTGAAGAAAACCCCCAAATTACGTTTCCAAGGCACCACATACCTGAGTGGAGACCATGGCAAAGCCAAGCTGGTACTAACCTGGGAGCTTCAGCTCCCTGGATAGCTGTCTTAGTGCTAGATAGGTCAATGCATGCTACTGGGGGATAAAGTAATGATCAGTTTTACCACTGGGACAGACATTTCCAGCTTAGCAAAGGGAGAATAGAGGGCACACAGTGCCGTACTGGATTGGGATTGGAGACTGCACATAAATTCAGTGCAGCTTGGCATGATGACCCACAGCTATGCATACATACAATCATGGACACATGCAACCATACAAGTGAGGATGCACATAACATTTCTTTTTGATCTCTCAACCGAAAAGCCCAAAAGAGGGCAGCAATTCCTAGTTGCAATGAACACATTTAACACAGCTTCTTTTCTTTTTAAACACAATTCTTCAATCTAGTCTCCTTAGAGAAATGATTAATTCTATGACTGGAGCAGAGTCTACAAAGGATTAACACAGAGCATCTTGTAGTGTTACAAAATTATGGAGTGAAATTTTTTAAAAGAAAAGGATACGTCAAAAGGACACAGGAGTGTTGTGACCCACATGACTTGGGTCCTGGAACTCTGGCAAGGGGTGGCGAGGAAATGGAGAAAGCATAGACAGACAGATAGACAGACATGCAGGAAAGCTTGGGTCTACTCCCACCACAACTGGGACTCTCAGCATGTTCATTTAATAAAGCTCAGAGGGAGGGGAGAGTTAGTCTCCTTAGGAGTTCTCTGAATGTTCAGTCTCGGGCTCTTAACCCCCTAGAGGAGGGAGTCACAGTTGCTTGTACACACTGACAATCATGATTGTCATGAAACACTCAGATTCAGCCTCTGGCAGAGAGCTTTGCTCTTGAGCTTGGCCCATATGAGGAGATGGCATTGCCTAAAACCCATGGAAGGGAAGTCCTTGCGTTCTCAACATGGCTATGCCCATGTCTACAGTATACATCCTCTCAAGACTTCACTCACTCAAGACTTCTTTGGCTCCCTACGTAGGAGCCTACTGCACGAACTATCAATGGCAAAGAGCAGAACAATTTGGGCCACAACATAATCGTCTATTGAATTATGATGTAAAATACCCCAGAGTCCATATGAATGTAAATAACAAAGAGGGTGGGGCAAATCACCTATGCAGAACAATATTTATTTGCAGAAGTTGCATACTAAAGTAAGAAGCACAATGTCCACTTTTTTTTTTTTTTTTTTTTTTTTTTTTTTTTTTCCGGAGCTGGGGACCGAACCTAGGGCCTTGCGGTTGCTAGGTAAGCGCTCTACCACTGAGCCAAACCCCAACCCCAATGTCCACTTTTTAAAGTAGAATACATACTCACTTCCTAAAGAAGACAATATGGAAAGGAGAAAAAAGTCATAAGTCTATCTTAGAAGAATGGAATAGGCCCTACTCAGTCAGGTAATGAAGACTAACCAGGATCCCTGTGCCACGTTCAGAGTATGTACCAATGATACTTTACCATTGTAATCCACCTTCAACCTACAATGTTCATATAATCAGAAGAAAATCATTAGTCAAATTATATTAGAGAGACACTCTATTTAAATAAAAACTTCTCAAAACTAATTAGAAGTGACAAAGAAGGTTTTATTTTGGCTAAGGGAACTATCTACTAGAAGGACATTTCGATTTAAACATCTTCATACCAAACCTGGATACATACTATTATATAAAACAAATGCTAGTAGACATAAAGCCATAGATCAGCCCTAACACACTAATATTAGGTGTCTTCCACATACCACGTTCACCAATGGACAGGTCATACTGACAAAAATAGTCAGGTTAACCAGAGTTAAATAACATCACAGATCAATTGGACATAACGAATTAGCTACAGAACATTCACCCAAACACTGTATACTTTCTTCTCAGTATCTTATAGATGTTTCTCTAAAATAGCTAATTTATCGGGACCAAAAATCTCAACAATTATAAGAAAATTGAAACAATTCCTTGTATTATATCTGACAATGATGAAGTGAATCTTGAAATAAATAGGAAAAAAACTATCTCATAAATTATAGAAACTCACAGAGATGTAATAGTGCACCATTGGATGATTAGCACGACATTGAAGACATCGATAAAAGGAAAATATTCCTAAAATTTAATGACCCTGAAAACACAGTATTTCAAAACATCTTTCCCCATGACCAACTTGGCGTTATTCCATAGATGCAGGGGTAGTTCAAACGACACAAATTGACAAATGTAATAAATCATGTAAATGGACTTAAAGCCATGTGTTATTAAATAGAAATCCTAGTGACATGTGTGAGAATGCTTCCTTATGAGTTGCTAATCATAAAGTCTACAGAAACCCCTGAAACATTAGATGTTCTTCCCATTCCTCTTGGTGCCCAATAGAACTAGACCCTATAGCTGAACACAACACATATTTTCATTGCACGATACAGAGAAATCAAGGTAGAACAGTGCTGGAAACTTCTTCATGCTGAGTAGCTTTCATAATTCCAGGAAGTACAACATCAGCATCAGGAACAGGGAGAGAAAAGTCATCAGTGGTCTGATCCAGCTGTGAACCCTGGGCACCAAAATACCAAATCATCAGGCAAGATCAGACACTGGTGTAACAATGGCATGGCTGCCATGGGGTAAGCAATGTCTTTGGATTTTAGGCCAACTCCACTGAAGAAAGGCACCTGTTACTTAAGTGTGGTCAATGTTCATGGCTGGGAAGTCATAGATCCTAGATGGGGACTTGCTACTATTGTTTTGCTAAATGGACGTAGTGTCGAGTTGCCCTTTAAATATGTTTATACCCTACGTGTGTGCTGCCATCACTCTTGGTTGTACAGACTTCTGAGTGAAGTGACCAGTTAATATAGAGAGTGAGTCATTGTGCTGAAAACAAGCAATTGTGAAGAATAGGAAGGAGCGTGGTAAAATGCTGCCTTTGGTCACGTCATGACTGTTGCATCCATCCATGAACTTACAGCAGCAATTGGTACCCACATTAGACCTACCTGAGGCTGAGCCCATCAATATTCCATCAGGGATGGGGAGGGGCTCATAAGGCCCCGCCTCTGAGAGGAACGTATAGAAGTCAATGATTGCATATGGAAGGTTGAGCTACAAGTACATGTCTCCCACTCAGTCAAGAGGCCGTAAGTAAACACAGTGAGGGGATAAAGTACGAGGAGAAAGATTTGGAAAGAAGGAACTCGGTGGTGGCAGGGGGTGCTAATTAGGAGAGAACACAGGAAACATTCTGAGAACATTGCCAGCTCACAGAAATCTAAAGAGGCAAGATTTCTAAATGTAATGTGGTGCCCTAGATGACATCCTGGGACGAGGAAAGGACACAAGATAGAAACTACAGATACGAATGCGTTATACACTTACTAGTAAGTAACCTCTCAGAATTGGTTCATCGACTGTAACAGGCATTCCAGACCTTAAGGTGGTGTAGGAGCTGAGGAACCACAGAAGTGTCTATGGGAAAAGTGAACTTCCTGCTCCGCCTTTCTGTAGGTAAATGCTTAAGGAAATGAGGACTGTTGCCCAAAGAAGTAAACATTCTTGGCTTGCTCTGCACACAAACTCAGAGCTATTTGTACACAGTGACCCCCAGTGTGTCTATTTCCCGAGGCTCCTAGACATTAAAAACACAAGCAGATCAAGTTAGGTCTACAGAAAATGAAATGCTTAGGCCAACTATATTTCTTATACTCTTTAAATGCTTCAAATGGAAAAATGGCCGTATGCAGCATAGTATAATAGCTGGCCTGGTCTATATAAAATTGCTTGGTCTATTTATGGGTCTACTGGTATATATGGGTCTATAAAAAGACCTATAACATGTATTAATTCATAGCATATTATAAGCCAGTGAGTCCCAACTACATGTTTAATAATGATATCTTAATTTCAGGGGGTTTCAATTTCGCTTTCTGCCTGTAGTAACAACAACAACAACAACAACAGTAGTAGTAGTAGTAGTAGTAGTAGTAGTAGTAGTAGTAGTAGCAGGTATAGCAGTAATAGTAGTGGTAGTAGTAGTAGTAGTAGTAGTAGTAGTAGTAGTAGTAGTAATAGTAATTACTATTTCTAGCAGCTGCCACTGAGTATCGTCTGAGCCCTTCCAAGGGATAATTAGCATTTTCTCAAGAGCCATGAGGTAAATATCGCCACAATTCTCATTTTACAGGTGAGGAAATAAAGACCAGATGAGGTGACACAATGCACCCATGGTGCCAGCTGGCAAAAAGGGACTTTGTATGCAGACTAGACAGTCTGGTGTCACCAAAAATTCCAGCCTGCTTCTATCCCAATGCATATAAAAAAATAGCAAGAAGCTTTGTTGGTGTGGCTTGATATTCATCATCATCATCGTCATTGTCATTGTCATCGTCATCATCATCATCACCACCATCACCATCACCATCATCATCATCGTGATGTCAATGTATTTAGAGCCTAGTCACCCACCACACACTCCTCCAAGTCCTCCCAGAGACTATTCCCACCAACACATCCAAGGGCTGTAAAGTCCTCCGTTGAGGCTCTTTGCGTGGACACACACCCACACACCAGTGCTCAAGGCTCCCGGAGGGCCTTCTGTTCTCTGTCACCTCTTTAAGGAGGACTTGCTCCGGGCAGCAGTCCATTCTGGTTTCCAGAGAAACACCACGTGTACTGTTCTCCGCAGGCAGAGGGAATAATTCAGTGTTCCTCTGCCAGTGTGAGCAATTCCTCTCCACCTAGAGCCTCCGGAGATCCCCAAATCCAGTTCAGGACCTTGAGTGGCAGAGAAAAGACACACGCCTCTCCAGAGAGATGCAGGTCAAGGAAATTCCACTCTGCTGCATGGGCAGAGCTCTGCAAACACTGTTCCTCCCAGGGCCTTGGGACAAAGAAGGAACCCACAGGCCCCACACTGAGGTTATAGGGAGCCCTCCTGTCACCTGCACGCAGGATCTCAGCCTCCTCTGAAATATATTTATGACAAATGCACCATATTTTGTGAGTCAGTTTGAAAGAACATAGAGGAATTTGGATGAAAAATAAGACACCTCAAACCTAAACATTTAAAATAGCCTCTCTCTCTCTCTCTCTCTCTCTCTCTCTCTCTCTCTCTCTCTCTCTCTCTCTCTCTCTCTCCCCTTCTCTCTGCATGCTGCGAAATTATCTGCATTAAAATTTCCCCCAAACTGATTTTCCAAATACATTGTTTAATTAAGAAGTTACATTAAAATTTTAAGACAGAGTTGGGCATAATAAGAGTAATAGAAGACTACTCCAGCAGCTTTTCTTCAGAGAGAAAAACCCAGTTTTCTACTTCCAAACGGAAGCGGCGAGGGAGAATGGCTGCATTTCACTCACCTGTTAAAAGCAGCTCCCACCAGGATCCTTCCCAGCATTTTACTGAGGGTAGAGGCACCGTGTTGATTTCCTGTGATCCCGGATCAGTCAATTAACCTATCTGTGCCTTGGCTGTTTCCATCTATGAAAGTAGAATTACAATGGTCTCCAGCACGCCGGGAATCCTGCCTGACTCTCCTTCTAGCCAAGCAACCATGGTCTTGTGATGTTCAGCTACCCTGGCCCCTGGAGCAAGATAGTTTTCTGTGTGAAGTTTTCTAGACCTTCATGAAGGAGTGGAGAAGGTCACTTGACTATCCAGCTTTCCCTACCACCTGTTATGTACACTTGTGCCTGACTTGCACATGGCCAATACGAGGGGTTCAAGTGTACAGGTCAAGGAAGGTTAGAGGAAGCATGGGCTTGAGGGAGGCTCTGTTGATTCTGTTTAGGGAAAAACCCTCATCCCTGCTGGATAAAGACTTTACAGGTGTTGTCTGTCGGGGGAATTGAACCCACATCCCTCAGCCTTCCCCAAACCTCATTAGTTCCCCATAGTGAAGTTAGGTAAGGTCATGCAACCTTAGCAGAGGAGTAGGCCACATTTGTTTTTAGCTACATTGGGCTGTGGAGGGGATTAAATAGCATAGACCATCAGTGTGACCAGAGTTATTAGTCTCAAGAAGAAATGCAGCAGGCTGAGGGTTCCTGGCTATGTGCGAGCATTTTCTTTGTTCTCCTTTTTAATGCTTTTTTGTGCTGAAGGTCATTGGGAGGATAGCATGACGGTCCTTGTACCCACAGACCTCCAGAGGACCCAGGAATGTTGAGCGCATCTTTCAGTGGGAAAGGTGAGGATCCTGTTCTTCCATCTAGGACACTGAGAACTGAAATTGATCAATAGTCTGGAGATCTGTGTTATCTGTTGGGTTAGGCCACGTCAAGCTCCTACAACCAAGACTGCAGATAACTAGTAATCTATGTGACTCTTATAACCAGACACACACCCCCAAGCTCCCACAACAAGGACCAGAAGTGGTCAATAGCCCATGTGACCTCTATGCTATCTGTACGATGGAGACCAGGCCAGAACTTTAAGCCATTAAGATAGTAAAGGTAGCCTATCTCTAGAGCCCATCTTCTTGGAAAAAATGACATGGATCCTGACTTGAGTTTCAATGCGATCATGCTTCCTTGTGCACCAGGAAACTGTCTTTACCCTCAAATTATACAGCACTTAAATACATTGGGAATAAACCTCCAGGCGTTAGACTCCTTGAAGTTTGATCCAGCTGGATGAAGTCAATCTGTACCAGGTTCTCATTATCTCTTCATGAGGTTTGGTTCCCTGTATGGCACCTGCAGGGACTCCCACAGAAGATGACTGATTTCAGAGCTCCAAACCCTGCCTCTTGAGATTTAGAATATACAGTAAGGCTATGGACTTGGACACCCACACAGATCTTTCTATTATACTGTCACTTTAACTAAAGAATTCTTTCTTATTGACAATATAGGGCACAATATCCGTTGAATGTGAGCTGTTACCCATAGGCTCATGTGTTGAATGCTTTATTTAGGCTTTATTTAGGAGTATTAGAAATGTTAATAGCTGGGCTTATCTGGAGCAAGTAGGAGGCATCCAATGGGGGCCATATCTTGTCTTAGGACCTTTCTGTTTCTATTGTTACTACCTTCCTGGTAGCTCTGAATGTTCTTCCATTCAGGCCCTCCATTCCAAGGCCCTCTCCATGTTCTTCCTACTCTGATTTGTCTCACCTAGAATCAACAAGACTCTGAACTGTGGGCAGTGAGCCCCAAAGCCATGAGCCAAGATAAATTCTTCCTTTAAGCCATTCGCTCATGTGTTTTGTGACTTCGATGCAAGAGTAACGAATTCAAGTGTGTTTACACTTTAAATGGTTGCATGGTTGATTTTAATTTGTATCTAGAAAGGAAGCCAGGAGAGTTAGTTGTTTGAAACGCCCTATGAGAAACCAATGCTTCAAGAATGCATGTAAACATATTAATGGTTTTTATCAATAAAAAAAAATCTAAGATCCTCACAAGTTGTGGTTATCTTAAAGAACGTTGAGACTTTTTCTTTCCTTGCAATTGCTAAAGGAATAAATGTGTTCAGGGAAGGGGCAGGAATGCTATGTGGGCTTAACTGTCCTTGAACAAACATGGAATGAGAATTTAGCAAGCTGGTCAGGCCTCCAAGCGGAGGTCTCTGGTCCTTATGGCTGATTGAGCATTCCACCAATGCCCAGAGCACAGGTCACCCACCTCAGCAAGGACGGCTGCTCCTCCCCAGACTTGGAAGACCTTTCTTTGACCCTTCCAGAGAGTAACCAGATGCCTTCTGCAGAGTGTGACCTGGCTCTCACATCTTCTTACATTCTGGGCATTGGGTAGAGTTTGACCGATGTCTTGTGTTCAAGGGGGACAGCCTCTTAGGAAGCATGGTTGTAGGGAGAAAGCATTGACTGACCCTTCTACTCCCTGCAGAATCTCACTGATTGAAGATGGTATTGTACATGAATACATGCACTGTGTGTGTGTGTGTGTGTGTGTGTGTGTGTGTGTGTGTGTGTAGGAGAGACTGTAGGAATGCCCACGCCACTCCTCACATGTAGAAGCTCTCTCTTCCCTAGTTCTGAGGCAGAATATTTATTGTTCCCTACAACACAGTCCAAGCCAACGGGCACCAAGCTAGCTGACCTGTGAGCTTTGGGGGATTCTCTTGTCTGTGTCTCCCTTGTCCACACAGAAATGCTGAGAATGAAGCCTCAAGCTAATACATCCATTCCCAAGCACCCAACCCGAACTTACTGAGTCGTCCCACGAACAGTGTAATCTGGTACTAGAACCATTGTTTTCCACACACATGGGAACCGAAGCACAGAAAGATTAAATAAGTGCTTAGTACCACAATGCTCATAGTTAGGAGCCAGGACGCACGTTCCAGGAGTGATCTTCTGATAATTACTCTGAGTAGTCTTTATAGCCTTTGAGATAGTCAGCACGGCAGGCATGGGCTGTGGTGACTGCACCCATTCTTCTACAGTATGTTCTGCCCCTTGCTGCACTGTGACCCTGCGCTGTCCTACAGTGCACTGCTCTGTGTTGCACTGCCCTGTGCTGTGCTGTCCTATGCTACACTCCTCTGTGCTGTGCTGCCCTGTGTTGTACTTCCCCATGCTGCACTGTACAGAGCTGTGCTGTTTGGTGCTTCACTGCCCCACTCTGCACTGTCCTGAGCTGCACGGTGATGCTGAGCTGCCCCGTTCTGTGCTGCCCCTTGTTGCACTGGGATGCTGCCTTTGTCCATGCTTCTGTCCACGCGGGTCACAGTGTGCTGCTCCTGTCCCCGAGCTCCATGTTCAGATTAGCCATAGGCCATTCACTTGCCTTGCTCTTTCCTGAATGCCATCCCCCAAATGTCCACATGGTTAGCTTTCTTATTTTTTTCTAAGTCCTTGTTCAAAGGCCATCTTCTTGGGGAGGCCACATTTTTATATTCCATTTCCAATAACAGCATGACCCTCCTCTTCCCGTGTTCCTGGAGCAGCTCACACTGTTCATCATCTCCAGAACCCAGTCATAATCCCACATACTACGTGCATTGTCTCTACCCCACCCCTGCCCCTCAGTGGACTACAAGCTCCATGAGGTTGGATTTTTTTTTCTTTGTCGCCTCAGAGAATTCGTCCAACTGCCAAAAATCATGTCTTGTACACGAGTGCTCAGTGTCCGCTGGGCAAATGCCAGCTCCCTTTGTTCTCTCCTCTATTTTGCCCCCCTTCCCCCAAAGCCTTGGCTTATGCTCCACTCGGTCAAGGAGACCTTCTGTAACTCCGGCTCCGCTCCCAGGCTGTGGTTCTTTTGTGCGTTTCTGTCACCGTTGCCGAGCATAGTTTGTCAGAGTCCATGTCTGCAAGCCACTGATTACAGCGACTCTACAGCAGGGATAATGGCCACAAGACAAGAGCTGTTCAGGTCTCTGTCCCATCCCCAGGCCAAGCATGCTGTTATGTGACAAGCCTTAAATATAAAGAAACAAGAAGCTGCTGAATACAGTAATGAATTCCCACTTGCCCCCGGCCTGCGTCAAATGACAAAGGGCTATGGGAATCCTACTGGTGGTTGCTCATAGTTTCTGGTTTAATTTTCTTAGCAGGTTTGTTGCTGTGCTTGTTAATTTTGTGCCTGTTTATTAAGCCAAACATTTAGTCAACAATTATTTTAAGTGTTTCTCTGTAGGTGTTTTTGGCAGGATTGATTAACATTTACGTCAACAGTCTGAATAAGGCAGATCGCCCATCCCAACGTGGGTGGGCATCTCATGCAATCTGTTGAAAGTCCAAATGGAATCCAAAGGCTGATCGCTATGGGTAAAACAGAAGAAACTCTGCCGGCTCCTCCTGTCTGTCTTTGAGACGTACCTCAGACTAGACTTGCACTACCAGCTCCTTAAGTCTCTGGACTGCTCAGCGGAGATCATGAGCTTGCCCATTAGCTTATCATCTGAGCCAATTTTCCTGAATTAGTTGACATTAAAAAAATCAGTTTTAAAAATGCAGTCCATTGACTTCTCATCTACAACATCTGGTAATTCTGATTATTAACACAGGGCATTAATGAGGAACACCTCTGGATTTGTTTGAGATGGTCTCTCCAGGAAGGTTAACTAAGCATGGAAGAACCAGCCTGAACGTAGGTAGTAGCATCCCACGGCCTGAGAGAAAGGAGGAAGCCAGCTGGGCACCAAGCATAGCTGTCGCTACATTGTGGCTATGGAAACAATGTAACCAACCACCGCTCTAGACTATGCCTTACCTGCCCTGTAAGCTACCTTAGGTTATGGTGGACTCTACACCCTGACCTATAACCCAGAATACTCTTCTCTCCTTAAGTAACTTCTTTTCCTGCACATCATCACCATTACAAGGACAACAACGAATACAGCCACCAACAAGAGCCACACCTCCCATTTTAATTAAGCCTTATCATGCAAGAAGCCAGTTCTTCAGCCTCTGTGTCCTTTTCTGTGTGGGGAAAATGTCGATTTCCTGCTCTAATTATCATATAGTTTTTCACTCTTTACACGCCTTTCTTTCTACTAGACTGGGGGTTTTGTTTTGTTTAAGTATGTGTCCTTATAGCATAAACCTTGATCAAAATGTCTTCCTTATTTAATTGTTCTCTAGCCCCACCCTCACCCCCTTCCCCCAAACACACACAATTCCCCTTGGAGAGGAATTTCAAAGACACAGAAGAGCAGGAAACATCCATTAGGCGGAACATTTTCTGACATTTAAGTGACACCACTTTAACCAAAAACAAGTAGACATCCGTCACTTGTCCTGGTTCCCTGATGATCCTGAGGTGAAAGGGTCACAGCTCCTCAGACCTTGGATTAATGAAAGGGGGAAACTGCTTACCAAGGCACAACTGCCCAAACGCTAAAATCTCCCATCTAATGTCGTGCAGGAAGACAAGGTTCCTGATGAGTTTCTGCCACCCAAGCCACACACAGAGGAGTAAAGAGCGGCTGGTGTAGTCAGCAAGCAGCTGCAGGATTTACGCCCAGACATGAACAGGTTTGCCGGGGAAGAGGAACGTTCGCTAAGGCCAACGCTACGTTTGCGAAGGCCAACGCTTTCTGAAGAATTGTAAAGCTGACGATGTCGCGCCAACGGGGTGACCTTGAGCTCCCTGCCAAACATAAGCCAACTATAAACACTGAGTGGACACAAACTAGCAACTCCGATGGTCCTTCTCAGAACCTCCCCCCTCTCCCAACAGCCGCTTCGTGCGCTTTTGAGGTCAGTGGCGACGCTCATCCACCCCTAGATGATGTATGTGGTTTTATGCACTTTATGATCTGGCTTGAAATGGATCAGCAACGGTTCATCAGTCAGAGCAAGTTGTATTGACTGCTTCTTACCCGACAGCGTGCAGCGGTAGCTATGGCGGGCGATGGTTTGTTGTTGCTGATTTGATTTGATTTGATTTCAGAACGTTGGCGAAAGCCCACAGGAAAAGCACTAAAGGCCAGTTCTGGGATTTGCGACTTTCGTGGGACTTATAATGTAGGATGGGATGGAGCAGTAAGACGAGAACAGAAGACATAGTAAACGTCCGCCACTCACCTTCCACTACTTAACCTCTCAGTGAACCGTGTTATGGTCTCAGAAAAGATACACAGGACGCCAAACAAGCACATCTGTCAACAGACCCTCTCACTCGATCTCAGTCACATTCTCTCAATAATAATAATAATAATAATAATAATAATAATAATAATAATAATAATAATAATAATAGTAACTTAGGGTTACAGAAGTGTCATAAATATAAAATATACAATGAAATAATGTAAGTGAAGCTGACCTGTGTAGTGCCTGGAACAAAGTGTCCAAGGATATATTATTTGGTGATTGTGAGACACTAGGAAATATGCATCTATGCCTTAAACTGGACAGTGCTCATGTTCCCTTTCCTTATGATGAGGCTTCTCTTTGGTGATTGTAGGAGATAAGACAGGAGATGTATCCTCTACTTCAGACGGGATACATTCTATGCCCTTCACTTACTTTTGGTATGCACAATTATTGCTTTTCATTCCAACACTTCACATATGCTCATAAACACAGGTATTTTATCTATGCCCGTTAATATAGTAATGTAGCTAAATCATCCCAAAATTTGTCTACAAACAGTAAGGTTGAATAAAGATGCTACTTCTTTCTAAAATATCCTCAAGATGAGGATGCTCAGAGGAACCAATGGGCACTGCCCAAGGAAGCATTGTGCCAGCATCCTCCCGCCTTCTAGCCTCAGATTCTCCTTAGTCCCTGCGTGTCTTCTTAGACTGCCTTTTCTGATTCTCTTCAATCTTCTGTGCTACCCAATATATGCCTGGAAATCCATTTACTACTTCAAAGAGATCTGGTTTCCCTTGCTTATAATCTGTAGCGATAATAAATCTGTGCTTCTCTGGTGCTTGGAGGGAAGAGTTATCACTAAAAATCAGTTAATAAGGATATCACAGGAGATGAAATCCTATTTTGATGGGCTCACATGGCTCGAGCTAACAATCTGTGTACCCCATCTTCAATTGAGCAACTGTGACGACAGGTAACTGCATTCAGCCTGTTCTTCTCCAGCTCTCAGGGCCTAGACATCTCTGCTGATAGCCAGTCCTTAATCCAGAGATAAACCTCCACACTGGAGAATTCAAAGATTTCTTAAAAAGAACTAATGTGGAGAGATTCCTTTAAAACTCTCTTTTTTAACATGTAGTTTTAAGAAAAAAATGATGTATATCTAAAAATGAATATAAAGTATATCTAACGTCTCATAGAGGATTTGTATCCAGGTATGTGAAAAGAATATATGAAGGTGTGATTAGCAAACAAAACATTATATAAGTCCATTGTTCAAAGTGGGAGGCAAGGCTAAGCTGGTATATTTACAGATAGTAATGGTATAAAATGACTCAGGCCAAGGACTGAGAGGAGAGGATGATATCACCACATAAGCATAGATGAGAGGATCTGCAATGAGCCACAGCGAGCTTATGACTTAGGACACGGCATGGAATCAGTAAAAGACATGGGCACAGAGTAGAATCAGTAAAGAAGACAGGGCCAGTTAGTGTGAAAATCACAACTGCATTTATTTCAGTAGCCAAATCGTGACACCTTTCCAAGGAAGGCTTGAGCAGATGTCAAAACTCTAAGTAAATTGACGATTAGCAAGTTCATTGGATGTGGCAGGTAGAAAGTGTGGCTGGACCTTGAGCAGTGTTGCTGTGCTAAGGTGTGAGTCTAGAATCCTCGAAAGAACACAGTAGCCGGGAGCAGGGGGTACAGAGTGGGTCCCAGCTCTTGAGTGAAGCTTTCATTTGAGAGGAAAGGAAAACTGATATCGATTAAGGATAATAAGGATATGGGAAGAACTTTTAGGGTAGGAATCGTTTCTATATTGTAGCAGGCCCCCAGACTTTAGTAGACCCTGAGACCTTAGTAGAGACAATGCCATATTAGATGTCATTCTGATCGTAGAACCCAGCACATAGACCCCAATACCTCCCCAAATGGGAACAAAGACCTAATCCATCAAAGATCTAGGTCATAGCTCCAGGACCTAGGAAAGACCCTAAATGTACTAACTAACCTTGACTTTGGGCTTCTGTGATTCTGCTTTTTGCTAACCAAAATGCATTAACTAGGGTGTGGTTTTGTACAGAAAAGGCTCAGAGCTACACAGTTTGAGCATGTTCCCTGTGTAGCCATGGGGCAGTGAATAAAGAGCTTTCTATTGGCTTTAATAATCTGTGTGTCCCCTGAATGAGCAGGACGGTATGCATTGTTCAGAATAACACAGGGGTCCTTACAGAGGTCTGAGAAGTGGATTAGGTGGAAAAATTGGCCTCGGTGCTCCAGGAACCGTGGTGGGAGGAGCCAGTTTAGATTTGTTAAGGGTAGGTAGACTTGGTATGAACCTATGGAGGCTCTCCTTGGTTCATTTTTTGTTTATTCAGTGAAGGACAAAGAAAGATGGCAAGGTGAGCTATGATGGTGAAAAATATGTCAGAGGTAGGGAAAGATGAGTTGCAACATCCAGAAGAGGGGAGAAGAAAGGCTGTGCCAGGGAAACGTCAGATTCACAGGCATCATAAAGATTTGTTTTGGATTTAGCTGGAGAGAGCTCATTAGGTTTTAATCTTCTTTCTTTTTTTTTTTTTTTTTTTTTATCGTCTTGAGTTTCATTTGTTCTAGGCATCTAGGGTAATTCAGGCATTTGGGCTAATAGCCACTTATCAATGAGTGCATACCATGTATGTCTTTCTGTGATTGGGTTAGCTCACTCAGGATGATATTTTCCAGTTCAACCATTTGCCTCTTAATTTCATAAAGTCGTTGTTTTTTTTTTATTATTTTTTTATTAACTTGAGTATTTCTTTATACATTTGAATGTTATTCCCTTTCGGTTTCGGGCAAACATCCCCCTCCCCCCCCTTCCTTATGGGGGTTCCCCCCCCAACCCTCCCCCCCTTGCTGCCCTCTCCCCAACAGTCTAGTTCACTAGGGGTTCAGTCTTGCAGGACCCAGGGCTTCCCCTTCCACTGGTGCTCTTACTAGGATATTCATTGCAACCCTCGAGGTCAGAGTCCAGGGTCAGTCCATGTATAGTCTTTGGGTAGTGGCTTAGTCCTGGAAGCCCTGGTTGGTTGGCATTGCTGTACATATGGGGTCTCGAGCTCCTTCAAGCTCTTCCAGTTCTTTCTCTGATTCCTTCAACAGGGGTCCCGTTCTCAGTTCAGTGGTTTCCTGCTGGCATACGCCTCTGTATTTGCTGTATTCTGGCTGTGTCTCTCATGAGCGATCTGCACTCACATTTTGATCATCCGTCTTGAGTTTCATTTGTTCTAGGCATCTAGGGTAACTCAAGCATTTGGGCTAATAGCCACCTATCAATGAGTACATACCATGTATGTCTTTCTGTGATTGGGTTAGCTCACTCAGGATGATATTTTCCAGTTCCAACCATTTGCCTACGAATTTCTTAAAGTCATTGTTTTTTGATAGCTGAGTAATATTCCATTGTGTAGATGTACCACATTTTCTGTATCCATTCCTCTGTTGAAGGGCATCTGGGTTCTTTCCAGCTTCTGGCTATTATAAATAAGGCTGCGATGAACATAGTGGAGCACGTGTCTTTTTTATATGTTGGGGCATCTTTTGGGTATATGCCCAGGAGAGGTATAGCTGGATCCTCAGGCAGTTCAATGTCCAATTTTCTGAGGAACCTCCAGACTGATTTCCAGAATGGTTGTAGCAGTCTGCAACCCCACCAACAATGGAGGAGTGTTCCCCTTTCTCCACATCCTGCCAGCATTTGCTGTCACCTGAGTTTTTGATCTTAGCCATTCTCACTGGTGTGAGGTGAAATCTCAGGGTTGTTTTGATTTGCATTTCCTGATGACTAAAGATGTTGAACATTTCTTTAGGTGTTTTCTCAGCCATTCGGCATTCCTCAGCTGTGAATTCTCTGTTTAGCTCTGAACCCCATTTTTTTAATAGGGTTATTTGTCTCCTTGCTGTCTAACTTCTTCAGTTCTTTGTATATTTTGGATATAAGCCCTCTATCTGTTGTAGGATTGGTAAAGATCTTTTCCCAATCTGTTGGTTTTGCCGTTTGTCCTAACCACAGTGTCCTTTGCCTTACAGAAGCTTTGTAGTTTTTATGAGATCCCATTTGTCGATTCTTGATCTTAGAGCATAAGCCATTGGTGTTTTGTTCAGGAAATTTTTTTCCAGTGCCCATGTGTTCCAGATGCTTCCCTAGTTTTTCTTCTATTAGTTTGAGTGTGTCTGGTTTGATGTGGAGGTCCTTGATCCACTTGGACTTAAGCTTTGTACAGGGTGATAAGCATGGATCGATCTGCATTCTTCTACATGTTGACCTCCAGTTGAACCAGCACCATTTGCTGAAAATGCTATCTTTTTTCCATTGGATGGATTTGGCTCCTTTGTCAAAAATCAAGTGACCATAGGTGTGTGGGTTCATTTCTGGGTCTTCAATTCTGTTCCATTGGTCTATCTGTCTGTCTCTGTACCAATACCATGCAGTTTTTATCACTATTGCTCTGTAATACTGCTTGAGTTCAGGGATAGTGATTCCCCCTGAAGTCCTTTTATTGTTGAGGATAGTTTTAGCTATCCTGGGTTTTTTATTATTCAGATGAATTTGCAAATTGTTCTGTCTAACTCTTTGAAGAATTGGATTGGTATTTTGATGGGGATTGCATTGAATCTGTAGATCGCTTTTTGGTAAAATGGCCATTTTACTATATTAATCCTGCCAATCCATGAGCATGGGAGATCTTTCCACCTTCTGAGGTCTTCTTCAATTTCTTTCTTCAGTGTCTTGAAGTTCTTATTGTACAGATCTTTTACTTGCTTGGTTAAAGTCACACACGAGGTATTTTATATTATTTGGGTCTATTATGAAGGTGTCGTTTCCCTAATTTCTTTCTCGGCTTGTTTCTCTTTTGTGTAGAGGAAGGCTACTGATTTATTTGAGTTAATTTTATACCCAGCCACTTTGCTGAAGTTGTTTATCAGCTTTAGTAGTTCTCTGGTGGAACTTTTGGCATCACATAAATATACTATCATATCATCTGCAAATAGTGATATTTTGACTTCTTCTTTTCCGATCTGTATCCCCTTGATCTCCTTTTGTTGTCTGATTGCTCTGGCTAGAACTTCAAGAACTATATTGAATAAGTAGGGAGAGAGTGGGCAGCCTTGTCTAGTCCCTGATTTTAGTGGGATTGCTTCAAGTTTCTCTCCATTTAGTTTAATGTTAGCAACTGGTTTGCTGTATATGGCTTTTACTATGTTTAGGTATGGGCCTTGTATTCCTATTCTTTCCAGGACTTTTATCATGAAGGGGTGTTGAATTTTGTCAAATGCTTTCTCAGCATCTAATGAAATGATCATGTGGTTTTGTTCTTTCAGTTTGTTTATATAATGGATCACGTTGATGGTTTTCTGTATATTAAACCATCCCTGCATGCCTGGGATGAAGCCTACTTGATCATGGTGGATGATTGTTTTGATGTGCTCTTGGATTGGTTTGCCAGAATTTTGTTGAGTATTTTTTGCGTCAATGTTCATAAGGAAATTGGTCTGAAGTTCTCTTTCTTTGTTGGGTCTTTGTGTGGTTTAGGTATAAAAGTAATTGTGGCTTCATAGAAGGAATTGGTAGTGCTCCATCTGTTTCAATTTTGTGGAATAGTTTGGATAATATTGGTATGGGTCTTCTATGAAGGTCTGATAGAATTCTGCACTAAACCCGTCTGGACCTGGGCTCTTTCTGGTTGGGAGACCTTTAATGACTGCTTCTATTTCCTTAGGAGTTATGGGGTTGTTTAACTGGTTTATCTGTTCCTGATTTAACTTCGGTACCTGGTATCTGTCTAGGAAATTGTCCATTTCCTGTAGATTTTCGAGTTTTGTTGAATATAGGCTTTTATAGTAAGATCTAATGATTTTTTGAATTTCCTCTGAATCTGTAGTTATGTCTCCCTTTTCATTTCTGATTTTGTTAATTTGGACACACTCTCTGTGTCCTCTCGTTAGTCTGGCTAGGGGTTTATCTATCTTGTTGATTTTCTCAAAGAACCAACTTTTGGTTCTGTTGATTCTTTCTATGGTCCTTTTTGTTTTCTACTTGGTTGATTTCAGCTCTGAGTTTGATTATTTCCTGCCTTCTACTCCTCCTGGGTGTATTTGCTTCTTTTTTTGTTCTAGAGCTTTTTAGGTGTGCTGTCAAGCTGCTGACATATGCTCTTTCCTGTTTCTTTCTGCAGGCACTCAGCGCTATGAGTTTTCCTCTTGCACAGCTTTCATTGTGTCCCATAAGTTTGGGTATGTTGTACCTTCATTTTCATTAAATTCTAAAAAGTTTTAATTTCTTTCTTTATTTCTTCCTTGACCAGGTTATCATTGGTAGAGCATTGTTCAGTTTCCACGTGTATGTGGGCATTCTTCCCTTATTGTTATTGAAGACCAGCTTTGGGCCGTGGTGGTCTGATATACTTATGGGATTATTTCTATCTTTCTGTATCTGTTGAGGCCTGTTTTTGACCAATTATATGGTCAATTTTGGAGAAAGTACCATGAGGAGCTGAGAAGAAGGTATATCCTTTTGCTTTAGGGTAGAGCGTTCTATAAATATCCGTTAAGTCCATTTGGCTCATGACTTCTCTTAGTCTGTCTCGTCTCTGTTTAATTTCTGTTTCCATGATCTGTCCATTGATGAGAGTGGGGTGTTGAAATCTCCTACTATTATTGTGTGAGGTGCAATGTGTGTTTTGAGCTTTAGTAAAAGGTTTCTTTTTACATTATGTAGGTGCCCTTGTATTTGGGGCATAGATATTTAGGATTGAGAGTTCATCTTGGTGGATTTTCCTTTGATGAATATAAAGTGTCCTTCCTTATCTTTTTGATGACTTTTAGTTTGGAAATTGATTTTATTTGATATTAGAATGGCTACTCCAGCTTGCTTCTTCAGACCATTTGCCTGGAAAGTTGTTTCCCAGCCTTTCACTCTGAGGTAGTGTCTGTCTTTGTCTCTGAGGTGTGTTTCCTGTAGGCAGCAGAATGCAGGGTCCTCGTTCGTATCCAGTTTGTTAATCTATGTCTTTTTATTGGGGAGTTGAGGCCATTGATGTTGAGAGATATTAAAGGAATAGTGATTATTGCTTCCTGTTATATTCATATTTGGATGTGAGGTTGTGTTTGTGTGCTTTTCTTCTCTTTGTTTTGTTGCCAAGACGATTAGTTTCTTGCCTCTTCTT
This sequence comes from Rattus rattus, assembly GCF_011064425.1. Classification (NCBI taxonomy): domain Eukaryota; kingdom Metazoa; phylum Chordata; class Mammalia; order Rodentia; family Muridae; genus Rattus; species Rattus rattus. The sequence continues at coordinate 267,994,992 of NC_046154.1, forward strand.
GGGTATAGCTTGCCTCCTTATGTTGGGCTTTACCATTTATTATCCTTTGTAGTGCTGGATTTGTAGAAAGATATTGTGTAAATTTGGTTTTGTCATGGAATATCTTGGTTTCTCCATCTATGTTAATTGAGAGTTTTGCAGGATACAGTAGCCTGGGCTGGCATTTGTGTTCTCTTAGGGTCTGTATGACATCAGTCCAGGATCTTCTGGCCTTCATAGTTTCTGGCGAGAAGTCTGGTGTGATTCTGATAGGTCTGCCTTTATATGTTACTTGACCTTTTTCCTTACTGCTTTTAATATTCTTTCTTTATTTTGAGCGTTTTAGTGTTTTGACTATTATGTGTGGGGAGGTGTTTCTTTTCTGGTCCAATCTATTTGGAGTTCTGTAGGCTTCTTGTATGCCTATGGGTATCTCTTTTTTAGGTTAGGGAAGTTTTCTTCTATGATTTTGTTGAAGATATTTACTGGTCCTTTGAGCTGGGGTCTTCACTCTCTTCTATACCTATTATCCTTAGGTTTGATCTTCTCATTGAGTCCTGGATTTCCTGTATGTTTTGGACCAGTAGCTTTTCCGCTTTACATTATCTTTGACAGTTGAGTCAATGATTTCTATGGAATCTTCTGCTCCTGAGATTCTCTCTTCCATCTCTTGTATTCTGTTGGTGAAGCTTGTATCTACAGCTCCTTGTCTCTTCTTTTGGTTTTCTATATCAGGGTTATTTCCATGTGTTCTTTCTTGATTGCTTCTATTTCCATTTTTAATTCCTTCAACTGTTTGTTTGTGTTTTCCTGGAATTCTTTCAGGGATTTTTCGATTCCTCTCTGTAGGCTTCTACTTGGCTTCTCCTTGTTCTCTAAAGGGAGTTCTTCCGTCTTTCTTGAAGTCCTCAGCATCATGATCAAATCTGATTTTGAAACTAGATCTTGCTTTTCTGGTGTGTTTGGATATTCCATGTTTGTTTTGGTGGGAGAATTGGGCTCCGATGATGCCATGTAGTCTTGGTTTCTGTTGCTTGTGTTCCTGCGCTTGCCTCTCGCCATCAGATTATCTCTAGTGTTACTTTGTTCTGCTAATTCTGACAGTGGCTAGACTGTCCTATAAGCCTGTGTGTCAGGAGTGCTGTAGACCTGTTTTACTGTTTTCTTTCAGCCAGTTATGGGGACAGAGTGTTCTGCTTTTGTGTGTGTAGTTTTGTCCCTCTACAGGTCTTCAGCTGTTCCTGTGGGCCTGTGTCTTGAGTTCACCAGGCAGGTCACTTGCAGCAGAAAAGTTGGTCTTACCTGTGGTCCCGAGGCTCAAGTTCGTTCGCGGGGTGCTGCCCACGGGCTCTCTGAGGTGGCAGCAACCGGGAAGATCTGCGCTGCCTCTTCCGGGAGCCTCCGTGCACCAGGGTTCCAGATGGCCTCCGGTGTTTTCCTCTGGAATCAGCAATGTGTGCAGAGAGCAGTCTCTTCTGGTTTCCCAGGTGTGTCTGCCTCTCTGAAGGTTTAGCTCTCCCTCCCACAGGATTTGGGTGCAGGGAGCTGTTGACCAGGTTCCTTCAGAAACTGTGGTGTCTGGACTGCAGGGGACCTGCCACAGGGGTGTGCCTCTCATGCTGTTCCCAGAGGCCCTATACAGTTCCTCTTGGGCCAGGGATGTGGGCAGGGGTGGGCAGTGTTGGTGGTCTCTTCTTCTGCAGCCTCAGGAGTGCCCACCTGACCAGGCGGTATCTCCACGGGTTCTGGGAGCAGACCAGGCGGGATCGGGTGTGGGACTTCGGTAAACACTCTGGTCCCTGGGATTCTGCCTCTGTTGTCCCGATTCCACCTGGCAAGTCACTTGCAGCAGATAAGTTAGTTTTACCTTTGGTCCCGAGGCTCGAGTTCGCTCGCCGGGTTCTGCCCACGGGCTCTCCGCGGTGGCAGCCTTTAATCTTCTTTCTAAACCTAAAGTAAACTGATTTTTTTTTTTTTAGGCAGAGGATTGGAGACAAGGATTTCCTTGGTGAAATGTGATACAAAGAGACCAGGAGTCAGAGGATGAGCGTGGGGAGAAAGGACTGAAAACAGTGTGGTGTGGAATCTCATTTCAGAGCAGGAAAGGTGAGGCACAGACAGAGAGCACAAGGACTACCACTTGGTTATCTGCCCCTGCATACAGCATTAGAGAAGGTTTATCGTTAACCAAGCGACTTAGTCAGAGATGCAGGATTTTACTTCATGTGAGAGCTAATGACACATATACACTCTTCTGCCTTATATTGCTTAGTTGAGCTCCATTTGTTGGGACCCCACAGAAAGAACATCATAAAACGTCTGGTGGTGTTCTGGGAGCTTCTTACCACTTCTGAGGACTTGGGACAGTTGGCAGAGTGATGTCAGCTGAGAGACACTCACGTTGAAATTTACTAACTCAGACCACATGATGAAGCAAGACACATGGTGAGATAAGACACTTGATATTTGGAGGAAGTATAAATAAAACTCAATGGACAGTAACAAAAGCTGAGCTTGGCTTGCTGGTAGACCTGGCTGTGCGATGCTTGTTGGTCTCTCGTCTTTGATGATCTTCACTTAGTTGACAGAGGCACTGCTGAGAACTTCCACTGTTCCTAGTGATCCGAATTCCTCCTGTTGACTCTTGCTGATTCTTCTGAGGCCTGGACGTTCCTACTAGGTCATGCCACTGCTTTACTATCCAACCACTACTGAACTGGACTTCTGGTATATCCATGAAGTGTTTGTGAGTTGATTAAGCTGCTGTTGCTGACCTGTGAACTGAACTTCTGATTTCCTGACAACACAGAAGGTATTTGTTCCAAAGAAGCATTGCTAAACAGGTTCACTTTCCCCATACTCTTTCTTTTCCACTATCTCTGGTGGGTGATGGGCTAGAAAAGAGGTTAAAGCATTTAAAAACCATCATTAAAATTAAGGTTAAAAAATTAAACTTACAATAAGAGAAAGCTGTTTTGATAAGATACAGATTACCAGAATTAAACCCTCAAAACAGTATTAGAAATGTGAATAACCAATTTTTATGGGGTAGTAGGAAAAATACAAAGAATGTGTCTCTAAAACAGCTCAGTATGAGTAAGTATGATATGCTCATGAATGCAAAGAACTTCAATTTTAAAAAAAAGAAAAGAAAAGAAATCCAGTATTATCAGTTACCCAAGATGATTTGATTACCGAAATTTGTTCTTAAATTTGTTTGAACTGAATTTCCTGGCAGCAGAGTGAAGAAAAAAATGCATGAGGGTTATGACTCACTGAATGTCTGGCATAAGAAAGCTATTAATGCTTGCCAGTAGAGAGACTTTTTCGTAAATTAAATTAAAGCATAAATTTACTACATGAGTTGTTAAGTAAGAAACTTTCGAAAGACACAGATAAAACACCAGAGTGGTCAGCTGTTGAGTGGACACGTTATAAAGCTGATGACATAATGGGGGTCAGTTTTGTGCAACATGGGAAAACACGCACAGGAATCCAAGGACCTAGGTTTGAGTCCTGGTTCTTCAGCTTTGGGAGGACTTTGCAGATGCTATTGAGTTCCTGGGGTAAAGATTTTCCTTTAGACACCTGCATCTGCTCATAGGTGGTCCCTTTGATGTGCAATAGTACACATAAAGGTACCTTTGCTTAGGCTAGATGATAGCTAAATGTTTCTTGCATTGCATTTTCATTTGAGAAAAGACAGGAAAATATGTTTGTTTATTTATTAGTTACAAACATTTCTATATAGCCTATATATACATATAATATAAATACATATAACACAATATAATATATATGTATATGTATATATATGTGTATATATATACATATATATATATATTATTGTACCCAAATCTTATTCACATTTTACAGAAAAATAATGATCTCAGATATCGCTTCAGATGAAGTCCTCAGGAGATGTTTATTGTTGCCATGAGCACTGTCATCTCAAGAACCCCAATGTCTCAGGCCTATGGGGATAGAAAGTTCTTCTACTCAGGCTCGCAAAGGGCAAAGCCTCCTCTTGCCTGTATCGATGCAGCAGCATCCTTCAAGATGACTGAGATGACTGCCACCTGCCATGATCTGCTACTGAGATTCCCAGATTCCTCCTTGTTTCCTGATTCTGTAGATACTAAATAAGCTGTTTTCCCGAGCTGCAGAGTGAGCAGCCCACCAAACCCCAGTTTTTTCTGTATGTGTGTCTGTTGTTTCTGAATTCCTAGCTATACCACCCAGGTCAATCCCAAAGCCATGCAAGTTGAGGCACCACAGACTCCCCCAAAGCAAAGAATGGAACAAGGCAGTAGCCACCATTCCACCTCTGAGTACCCTCAACATCCTTGCTTGTGGTGGCATTCAGAGAGAGTTCCATAGCGGCCTCAGCATTCTCTATCTTAAAGTAGAGAGACCATTAAAATGTCTAACATGATAGACAAACAAGAGTGTATCCGGGATTCCCAATAAAGAACTTTGATGACTTTCCAACTTAGCCCATAGGAACAATAGAAACTCATCCCTGCCAATATACGGAGGGTTTGAATGAGAATGGCACTTGTAGGCTTAGACATTTGAATGCTTGGTTTTCAGATGATGAACTATTTGAGAAGCATTAGGAGGCATGGCCTTAAAATAGGTATGACCTAGCTGGAGGAGATGTGTCTACTGGGAGTGAGCTTTGAGTTTCAAAAGCCTATGCCAGGTCTAGTCTCTCTATGCCTACCGCCTGCAGATCAGGATATAAAGCTCTCAGCTACTTCTTCAACACCAAGCCTGCCTGCCTGCCTGCCTGAGAGATCTCCCAGGTCTAAAAGCTAATGGAAAGAGGATGCAAATACAAGTCAAGGAAGAGGCCAGGGTGCAGCTTCAGGAACAGAGGAACTTGGCAGTTTGGGCCACATGGTTCTGGCTTTATCGAGAGTATATAGTAAAGGGATTATGGAATCTTCCTCTATAGTTAAGGAAATCCCTTGAGACCAGGCATGTGGCAGCGGAATCCCCACATAGAGGCCAGAAAGGCCACTGTGTAAAACTGTAGAGGTGAAGCCAAGATTGCTTTGAAGACTTCAAGATGTTAGAGATGCAAGACTCAAGTCCTGCCAAGGAGGACTGCTAACAGGAAGTGGAACCAGCTCTACAGAGAGAAGTGTTATGCAGTTAACCAAGCTGAGAGGAGTTGGAGTTCTAAAGAGTAATTTGATATCAGGCATGGAGATGCAGAGTTTGGAGTTTGCCCAACTGGTTTTTGTTCTTGCTCTGGCCCAGTATTTCCTCATTATGCTCCCTTTCCTTTCCTTTGGAATAGTAATGTAGATGCTGTGCATACTGTTAAGAATGTGTGATATGTTTTCTGATTTTGATTTTACAGAGGCTTATGGTTAAGAGATTGCCCTGAGTCTCCAAGGAGACTTTAAACTTTTAAGCAGTGTTAAGACTGAAATAGACTACGGGGTCTTTTGAAGTTGGACTAAATGCATTTTGCATTATGATATGGCCACAAAGATGTGGGAGCCAAGGAGTATGTGGGGTTTTGAATGAAAATGACCCCCATAGGCTCATTTCTTCGAATGACTATTCTCCTGGTGATGAAGTATTTGGGAAAGATCAGGAGGTGTGGCATTGTTGGAGAAGGTGTATGACTAGGCTTTTGAGGTTTCAAAATATCCGTCGTATCAGATATTTCCAGTACAATTTATAACAGTAACAAAATTGCAGTTATAAAGTAGCAACAAAATATTTTTTTTTTGGTTGGGGATCACCACATCATGAGGAACTCTATTCAAGAGTCATAACATTAGGAAGGATTATCCTAAGGGAAACCAAAGGTCTTTTGGAATATTACATTTATAAGTCCGCAAAGACCTGACTTTTCATTTTAAATTATTAAGTAGTCACTAGGGAGATATAAAATCTAAGTCTAAAAGACTAAATGAAAGAAAAATTCAAAATATAGCACAAAATCCATCAGAAAATATAAAAAGACTTGGAGTGTATATCTAGTGAAATTAACTACAAAATAATTGACATTCCAAAGAAAAATATATGGAAAAGAATCCATATTTATAAAGATAGGAAAGGGATTAAAAGATATATCCAAGTTAAAGAATGACTAGAAGAACTTGCATGCTGCCACTCAATGTAATGATTGAAAATAGAAGAAAGTATAAAGGAAATGACAACTGTATAGGCTCACCCTATACAGGACTCCAAGAATCAGAGAAACATTTTCCAATTGCCAATAAGAATGAAAATGCCAGGCAAAATGATTCTGTGGGTAAAACATTTGCAAGCTAAGGATGACCTGATATCTGGGTTTGATCCCTTGAGCACACTTAAAGATGGAAGGATAATGTAGATTCTGCAAAGCTGTCCTCAGACTATAACAAGGCCATCTGAAAATACGAGTGTTTAGAAATGAAAAACACTGTCATGTTGTCTTAGACATAATCCTTGAAGAAAATTATGGTATTTCTATAAATATCATGCCGAAGGCAAGAATTAGGAGAGCATGCTATACTATTGATGTTAAAGACCTCAGAAGAGGACTCGATGCCCTGAACCAGTTAGAGAAGAAAGTAAAGAATGTGCTCGAGTTTATAGACATGGGAATGGGCCTTCTAGGATGCTAATAGTGCAGACATTAAGACCAATAGTATATAATGGGACCTCATGAAAAAGCTAACCCAATTAAAGAACTAAAGGAATGGTTAAAGGATCACAGCTTCAAGCCTACTCATCGGTTAGAACATCAACTGTTCTTGAAGAGGACCAAAGTTTCAGCACCTGCATGGTAGCTCTCAATTGTCTGTAACTCCAGTTTCAGTCAAACCAATGACCTCTTCTGGCCTCTTCAGGCATTGTATGAACATGTTGCACAGGCATACGTGCAAGCAAAATACTTACACACATAAAAAAATCAGGTTTTAAGAGAATTTTTAAAAGAAAAGTTTCTAGGAAGAACTTTGAAAATCCACTTTTATTTTTGAGAATTTCATACATAAGTACTATATTTACCTTTCTACTGACTGTCTTTCTCCCTCTGACTCGTTCCACATTTCATACTCTTTCAAAATTCATGGTCTCTTCTTCCTCTTTGGTTGTTAATGTTTTACACATATACAGATACATGTAGTGCAACATATGTCTGTAGTTTGCTGGGTCCATTTATTTTTATGTGTTTAAGGCTGACTGCTTGGGGTTTAACCCTGGAGAATACTCTTTTAACTTCTCTCAGCAGCCTTCACTTGCCTTTAGTGTTTTTTCATGGGGTGGGATTTTTGTCTGATTTTTTTCCCATCCACTTTGTTATATCAGCTGGTGTTATTATTGTGCTGGTCTCCTGCTCAGGACATTTTCTTCTTGAGAATACCAACCAATAATTTTAAATATGTAACATGATAATAAGTAAAAACAAGGTGTAATATTATCATTTGCAGTGGGTATTAAAGGCACCTGATCCAGGAAGTTGGAGAACCCCTGGGGTTTCCAGGAACCAAGACAGCTTGACTGCTCTCTTTAAGCAGTTTTAAGGGCTTAGAGGAAGTCGTTTAAGGGGCAGATAAAAGGCAACTGAGAGGAAGGTAAGTGGTATACAAACAAGAAAGGTACAGCCCAGATAGTCGTAATGTCCAGGAAAAGCCCTCTGTAGCTCTGGAGGCTGAGCGGAGAATCACCATGGTTACATACTCTACCTTCCTGGATGTACATAGCTTGTTTTCTAGCAGGAGTCCATCAAGATGTGTCTAAGCTCTTCCATAGCATCCCCAGCAAATGTGTAGTCCTACACACCTTACAGTGTTCCTTGTACTGCCCTTTCCTTCCTTTCTGCTAAAGTTTTCTGCGTTTTGTGTCTACCTTTAGGATTCTCTGAAGGTGAAGATGCACAGCACATTGACATACAAGTCCGATTTTGTGTGACCTTTGTACAGTTCCCCCAGGGATTCTCTTGTCATGTTCCAGTGGGCTTCAAGGAGGCCTCAAGTCTCAGGGTTCTACAGGTCTGGCCATTTCTAACTGAGGAATAAAATGTTTATTTGTGTGAATGACCCTTATAACCTCAAAGAAAGCTCTATCATGCCCCACCCCTTCCTTGGAGTTGAGAGCAAGGGTAGTCCCCAGAAAGGAAGGAGAAGCTTTATCCCCAAGGTCTGCAAGTCGCTCTTCAATGATCATCGTACACAGGGTGGCATGCTTACTGAAGCTCTGGCCGCAGTCTACTTCTTCGTTCTCACAGTGTTGTCACCAGGTATACCTCAGCTCCTCTTATTATGGGTAATTGCTCTGAAGCAATGATCTCCCTGATCTCCAGGGCCCAAGCTGTATGGCTCCCTCCCTGAAATCAGACTCTGAGATCTGTGTGCAGTAAGTATGTTGGAGAACAAAATTCAGAATTATGCCAATGGAAAATGAAAGAAGATGGAAAACCTCAATGGAGTTGCAGCCAAATGGTCCAGTTGGAAGCCATGGAGATGAGAGGACCATTCAGAACTTCCCAGGCCAAGTGAAAGAGCAGAACTGTGAAGGACTTCACTATAACCTTAGGGGATGTGATGAAGGGACATAATCAAGTCATCAAATTATCCCATAAAGAACTTCCATGCTATTCTAGACTTTTATTCTCAACTTGCTTTCCTCAATGGCAATTTTCCATGTCATTCTATCTAGTATTTCATAAAATAAGAAGTGCAAACCTACATGATTTGAACCTTGATGACTGAAATCAAAAGTTCTGAAGACTCACATCACAAATACAACCTTTAGTCAAAGATTCTGCTCTCCATATCTATGGAACCTCATTCAACCTAGCATTTGTCACAAAGCCAAGTGCATTCCCCAAACCCATCACAGAGGCTTTGAATTTATTGCCTCTGGTTTCTCTAATTAGACCTTTGGAGACCTAAACAAATAACACAGTCAATTTTAACTTAGAGTAGAAACTGTCCCTCAAAGGGTACTATTGTGTTTCCTGTCAAAGATTTGCTCATTACTCTCTGGAAAAAGATCTACATTCTGTTTGCAATGTCTACACTGGCACAAACACCACAGCAATGCACTGAAACCTAAGTATTTGTTTCTATAACACTTCTACAAATGTGATTTACTGATATGATTTCGAGCATCAATGCTTTACAATTAAACTGCAAAGTTGTTTCAGATCAAGGCTTACTGTTTGACTTTGGGCACCGCAACCCTCCGCCCCCCTTGTGTAGGAATCTCTATCTATAGGCACTGGAGAAGAAGTATCTGGAAAATGGAAACCTGTTTTGTATGAGAAAAGAGTTAGTTCTGAGGATGAAATGCATTCAACAATATAAAAGCCACTCAGAATTCTGGTGGATAGCAAATTGAATCCTACACCCTACTCAAGGATAACTTAGAATGATACCAGTGTTCTCAATTTGAGAACTCATTGTGATTCCAAATGTTGTTTAAGTTGAGGTTTCTGGGCATCCTTATAAAATATTTTGCTTTAATTTTTCTGCAGTGAAGCCCATGGGTAGGATGTCTGTGACAAATTTCCAAGCAATTGAACTGGAAGTGGCTCAGACATGCGTGTGTCCAGTGACTGAGAAAACATGATTGTACACACCGTGTTCCCTCCCCTCTTCCTGTTGCTGCTCACTGTCTTAAGATGGTGGGTTGTGATACTCAGTGGTCATAAGCCTCTATTTAGTAACTTGTGCATCTCAAGTAAAAACAGATTCCTTTTTAAGGTTGTGTTAAGAACACAAGGGCATGAGAGACAAAGCAGGGACGGTGGGACTGGGACAGATAGAGGCAACAGCTTCTGAAACATCCCTTTGGGATCTTGGACAGTGGTGTCCCCTGTGGGGAGGTGGGCACAGTGTGAAAACCATTTCTTGTGATGCTCTCCGGTGAAACCCAGAACCCCTCTTTGCTGAAAGCTTTGACCAAGGCTGCTTTCAGCTATTGACATCATCCTGAGAAAAGAAGGACTTCAGAAATCAGGGAGGTATTAGGAAGTTTTTGATCCAGTGGATCTTTTGAAGAACAAGAAACAAAGGTCTGTGGTGAACATCAATCTACACTGTGGTTTAAGGCTGGAATTTTCTAGCAGTAGTGATTTGTGCCTTGTCGCCATAGATCCATTTTCCAGTCCACAACTCTACCTTGATTCCAGGAACCCTGCTGGCAGCAGAGACAAGTAGGTATAACCCCACCTCATGCCCAATCCTCTGCCTGCCAAATCCCCTTAAGGCAAACCCAACAACAGTAAACTTCACCCTGTCCAAGCACTCCCTGAGGCCTTCCAGCATGAGGGACAACCAGATGCTAAAGGCCAGTCACCAAGAGCCAGAATTCTACTGCCATGAGCCCTGGATATTTTAACATATCTGAACACACACACACACACACACACACACACACACACACACACACACACACCTCCTCTTAAATCCAGTGTTGTGAAGATGATAGAGGCCTTTAAAGAGGAAACGAATAAATCCTTTAAAGAAATACAGGAAAATACACCTAACAAATAAAGGAAATGAATACAACTATTCAAGACCTGCAAATGGAAATAGAATCAATAAAACAAAATTAAAAAAACCCAGCAAAATGGGGGAATCCTGGAGGTGGAAAACCTAGGTAAGAAAACAGAAACTACAGACACAAGCATCAGCCACAGAATGCAAGAGATGGAAGGGAGAATCTCAGGAGTAGAGGATGTAGTAGAAGAAACTGATATATCAGTCTAAGAAAATATTAAATCTCAAAAAATTCTGATACAGAAAAATGAGAAAATTTGAGTCACTATGAAAAGATCAAACCTAAGAATAATAGGCATAGAAGAAGGAGATTTTCAGCTTAAAGTCTCAGAAAATATTTTCAATAAAATCACAGAACGAAAGTCTTCTAACTGAAAGGGGTGCCTATGAATATAAAAACTCTTGCAGAACACTAAATAGATTGAACCAGAAAAGAAAATTCTCCTGCCATATAATAATCAAAACACTAAATGTACAAAATAAAGTATATTAAGAGTCACAGAGAAAAAGGCCAATAACATATAAAGGCAGAATTATTCGATTTACATGCAAATTCTCAACAGAGACCTTAAAAGCCTGAAGTGCTTGAGCAGATGTCTTGCAATCTCTAAAAGACCTCAAATGCCAGCCCAGACTACTCTACTAAAACTTTGAATTACTATAGGTGGAAAAAACAAGATATTCCATTAAAAAACAAATTTAAATAATATCTATACACAGATCCATCTCTATAGAAGATAATAGAAGGAAAATGCCAACTCAAGGATTTAAATAACACCCAAGAAAACACAAGTAATTTCACATCAGCAAAAACAAAACAAGGAAAATACACACACCACAGTCACTGCTACTACTGTTACCACCTCTGCCTCCACCACTGCCACTGCTGCCACCATCACCAACATCAAAATGACAGAATTAAAAATTATTGGTCTTTAATATCTCTGAATATCAATGGACTCAATTCGCCAATGAGAAAACAAGACTATCAGAATGGATGTGAAAACAGGATCCATCATTCTGCTGCATACAAGAAACACACCTCAACATCAAAGATATATACTACCTCATATTAAAAGGTTGGAAAAATATTTTTCAAATCCACCAAGATGATGTCTCAATTCTAGTTATCTATCCCCCAAATGCAAGGACACCAGCATCCATAAAAGAAACCTTACTAAAGCTTAAATCATACATTGAACCCCACACATTAATAGTGGTAGACTTCAATACACAACTCTCATCCAGACAGAAAGTAAACAGAGAAATAATGGAATTACAGACATTATGGCTCAATTGGAAATAACAGATATCTACAGAACATTTTATTCAATCACAAGACAATATGTCTTATTCTCAGCACCTCATGGAACCTTCTCCAAAACTGACCACAAAGTAAGTCACAAAGTCTCAATAGATACAAGAAAATTGAAATAATCCTTTATATCTTATCAGACCATGATGGATTAAAGCTGGACTTCAACAACAGAAACAGCAGAAAGCCTACAAATTCATGGAAACAGAACACCTCTCTACTCAATGACCACTGAGTAAAGGAAGAAGTAAAGGAACTGAAGACTTTCTAGAATTTGATTAAAATGAATGTGCAACATACCTACGCTTATGGGAGACAATGAAAGCAGTGCTAAGAGAAAAGTTCACAGCATTAAATGACTACATAAAGAAATTAATGAGATTTCATGCCAGTGGCATAACAGCTCACCTGAATGCTCCTGAACAAAAGGAAGCAAAACACATCCAAGAGGAGTAGATGGCAGGAAATAATCAAACTCAGGGCTAAAACAAATGAAATAAAAAGAAAGAGAATAATACAAATAATCAATGAAACAAACAGTTGGTTCTTTGAGAAAATCAACAAGATAGACAAATTCTTAGCCAAACTAAAAGGTAGAAAGAGAATATCCAAATTAATAAAATCAGAAATGGAAAGGGGAATATAACAACAGATACTGAGGAAATGCAAAGAATCATTAGGTCTTACTTCAGAGGCCTGTATTCCACATAATTATAAAATGTAAATTAAATGGACGATTTTCTAGATAGATACAACTTATCAAAGTTAAGTCCAGATCAGGCAAACTACATAAAGAGTCCTATAACCCTTAAGGAAATAGAAACAGTCATTAAAATCTCCAAACAAAGCAAAACAAAACAAACAAACAAAAAAGCAAAACAAAAAAACAAATGTCAGATGGCTTTAGTGCAGAATTCTACCAGACATTCAAAGAACAGCTAATACCAGTACTCCTCAAATGGGGCCACAACCACCCAGATACCTAAACTACACAAAGACTCAACAAAGAAAGAATTTCAAGCCATTTTCCCTTATGAACATCAATGAAAAAGTACTCAATAAAATGCTTTCGAACTGAATTCAAGAACACATCAAAAACATCATCCACCATAATCAAGTAGGTTTCCCTGGAGAGGCAGGGATGGTTCAACATACAAAAATCCAACAATGTCATATGCCCTATGAACAATCTATAAGAAAGAAAATCTCATGATCATCTCATTAGATGCTGAAAAACCTTTTGAAAAGATATAGTACCCCTTCATGTTAAAAGTCTTGGAGAGATTAGGAATAAAAGCACAAACCTGAACACAATAAAAGCAATATACAGCAAGTTGATAGCAAACATCAAATTAAATGGAGAGAAACTTAAAGCAATTTCTCTAAAATCAGAGACAAGACAAGGTTCTCCCCTCTCTCTGCATCTATTCATATAGTACTTGAAGTTTTAGTGAGAGCAATAAGAAAAATAAAGGAGATTAAGGGGATAAAAATTAGAAAGAAAGAAGTCAAAAGTATCACTAGTTAGAGGTGAAATGATAGTATATATAAATGACCCCAAAAATTCCACCAGAGAACTCTTACAGCTGATAAACACTTTCAGCACAGTAGCTGGATTAAACAACAACAACAACAACAACAACAAAAACAAAACAAAACAAAACAAAAAAAACAGTAGCCTTCCTATATCCAAATGATAAACAGGCTGAGAAAGAAATAAAGGAAACAACCCTTCACAATAACCAGAAATAATATAAAATATCTTGGTATAACTCTAACCAAGAAAATGAAACACCTGTATGACAAAAACTTCAAATCTTTCAAGGAAGTCGAAGAAGATATCAGAAGATTGCTCATGCTCACGGATCTGTAGGATTAACATTGTAAAAATGGCCATCCTACCAAAAGCAATCTACAGATTCAATGCAATTTCCATCAAAATTCCAACACAATTCTTTACAGACTTTGAAAGAACAATACTCGACTTCGTACGGAAAATAAAAAGCCAGGATAGCTAAAACAATCCAGGAAATCCAAGAACTTATGGAGGTATCACCAACCCTGATTTCAACCTGTACTATAGAGCAATAATAATAAAAGAAAACACACATGATACTGGCATAAAAACAGAAACCAAATCTGACTGAGGAACCAAAGCAAATCAACACACCTGTGAACACTTGATTTTTAATAAAGAAGGCAAAGCCTTCAATAGAAAGCCTACAATAGAAAAAAGAAAACATCTTCAACCCACAGTACTGGTCTAACTAGATGTCTGCATATAGAAGAATGCAAAGAGATTCGTATTTATTACCCTGAACAAAAACTCAAGTCCAAGTAGATGAAAGACCTCAACATATACCAAATCTTATAGGAGAGAAAGTTAGGAATATCCTGGAATGCATTGGTACAGAAGTCAACTTCCTGAACAGAACACCAACAGTTCAGGCACTAAGAACAATAATTAATAACTGGGATCTCATAAAACTGCAAAGCTTCTGTATGGCAAAGGACACTATCAAAAGGACAAAAGGACAGCCTACAGATTGGAAAAAGATCTTCACCAAGTCCACATCTGAAAGAAGGTTGATATCCAAAATATATAAAGAACTCAAGAAACTATACATCAACAAACTAAATAACCCAGTTATAAATGGGGTGCAAGTCTAAGCAGAAAATTCTTGACGGAGGGTTCCCAAATGGCTGAGAAGCACTTAAAGAAGTGTTCAATATCCTCAGCCAGCAGGGAATTGCAGATCAAAACAACTCTGAGATTCCTTCTTACATCCATTAGAACAACTAAAAATCAAAAACTCAAGTGACAGCTCATGCTGGTGAGGATGTGAAGCCAGGAGAACTCCCCTCCCATTGCTGGTCCTGGGAGTGAAAGTTTTAAATCAATTTTGTGGCTTCTCAGAAAATTGGGAATGGGTCTACCTATAATTCAGCTACACCACTCCTGTGCACACACCCAAAGGATGCTCCACCAGACCACAAGGACACTTGCTCAACTATGTTCATAGCAGTTTTACAGCTAGAAACTAGGTGGCCTTCAACCAAAGAATGGATAAAGAAAGCGTGGTACATCTACACAACAGAATACCATTCAGCTATTAAAGACATGGACATCATGAAATTTGCAGGCAAATGGATGGAACTGGAAAATATCATCCAGAGTGGGGTAACCCAGACCCAGAAAGACAAACTTGGTATGTACTCACTTATAAGTAGATATTAGCCATAAGGTACAGGATAACCATGTTACAATCCACAAACCCAAAGAAGCCAAGTAACAAGGAGGGCCCAAGGGGTCATGCTCGCATCTCACAGAGAAGGGGAAATAGATTAGGCATTGGGGATAGGTAGGAGGGGACAGAATGGGGGATATAGTAGGGATGTGAACAGGAGTGATGAGGTGGGAGGAGTACAGAGACAGAGTACTAGGAGAGACAACTGAGGTAGAAGGGGGCATCTCTGGGACAAGCTAGAAACCTAGGACAGTGTAAACTCCCAGGAATCCAGGAGGGTGACTTGTAAATGGATTTTAATAAACTCTATTAGCTTTTAATGTGACCTAGACAGCCCCTAGTAATCAAAGCAGAGTCCTGGGAGTATTTCAAATTATCTCTAGCACAATTGCTGGGGGAATGGTCCCTGATCTGTTTTTTCTAACACTTTACTGTTAATTCCCCCAGCTGTGTTCCCCATGCTATTTGAGTCTCATTGGGTTATTCCTGTTCCCTCAGCCTATCCTTACTCAGGCACATGCTCCTGGTCCATCCTGGACCACCTCTGGTCCTCCTATCTTCTTCCTCTTCTCCTGGTCCCTACATGAGACCCCCCAGCCCAGTAACTGAAACTCTGCCTACCTCTATTTTCCCCCCAATAATTGGGTGTAGCCACTTTTATTCAAACAATAGCTTTAAACTGGGAAGCAAGGTTTATACAAGAAAGGCTTATGTAGGTTACACTGGGGCAACCAGATCCTAGGGGCTAATATTTAGCATTTGAATACATAGCAGTACCGGACCAACCACCAATAGCAATCCTAGTTAAGATTCCTAGCAATGGGGATGTGTAGACTGAAACAGCCCTCGCTTGTAACCAAGCAAGACTTTTAATAGAGGGCCTGGGGCATCAACTGAGCCACAAAATAAAATCTTAAATTCACAATTTGTCCTGCTGACAGGATGCGCAGGGGTGGGGGGTGGAGCAGAACGTGAGGAAAGGGCTAACCAATGACGGGCCCAGATTGAGACCCACGCCATCCACCCCTTACGCTACTGACGATCTGCTATGCTTGCAGACAGGGACCCAGTGTACATGTGTCAGAGTCGTTTTACTCAGCAAGTGTTGGAAGCTGAGTCAGAGATCCACACCCAGGCATTGAGTGGAGCTTGGGGCACTCATGTGGGATTCCTAAAAATGGAATCAGGGGCTATCTCTGACTACATTGCCTGCATATGGATCCCTTTCCACCAGCTGGACTGCCGTGTCTAGCCTCAGTGGATGAGGACGCACCGAGTGTTACCGAGGCTTGATATCCTAGAGCTGGTTGCTGTCCATGGAGACCTCCCCTTTTCTGGGGAGAAGGGGAGGAGGGATGAATTATGGGTGGGGGAACTGAGAGAGGGGGACTGGGAGGAGAGAAGAAAGGGGGCTCGTGATCAGGATAGAAAATGAATAAATAGCTTAGTCAATTAAAAAAAAAAAGATGCACGAATGAGTTTCTTTGTAAGATACAAAATGACGTTTAAGCAGTGGCTAATAGAAGGGTTTTCCTTCACATGCAAGGTTACTGGGAATACAGAGAACACAGTGCAACTGGATCGGCTGTGAACACTTCAACTGAGAAAAGGACCACCCAAACACCCAAATGACATTGTCTTAGAAAGGAGAAGGTAGGAAGTGAAGAAGGAATGGGTGGGTGGTTTTCCTTTCCATATTTTCTTGTTCCCAGAACTGTTTACTGCAATGGTGTTTTAGCACATGACCACTTTGATTATTTATCTTAAGAAGTTATGGTTTTAAATAAAAACACATAATGCTAACTTATGTATTATAAATATATATGGTTTTATTTCCAGGTGATTACCCACTAGTATGTTCAAAACAAAAACAAACAAACAAAAACTACCTCTACCAACAACAAAAAATACAGCAGGAGCCACATAATCTCCAGAATTAATTATGCTTGGGTGGACAAAACTGTCTTTCACCTCAGATTAAATAAACCTCACACCACCCCTTTCTTTAACCATCACCCAAATGACGGAGGTTACAGTTACATTGTCCCCTTGACAGGCATTTAAAGTGAAAAACACCATCACACTAACCTTACACCTTTCCCTTACAGGAAGCCTGCCAGTGTCTCACAGGTCAATCACCACCATCTGGCTTAGGAGGTGATTAACAGCTATCTTCCAGTCACCCAGCCAGCCTTAGCATCTACTGAATACAGTCAAGGGCAGAGCTCTCGTACGGAATTGAACTTGGCAGGAAAGGGTGTCTATAGATTTACTCATAACATACTCAGTAAGAAACAACGGACCATTGGGATAGTTCTAACCTCAGGAAGTTCTGCAAAGCTGTCAGTTGCTGCCTGCAAACTCCATGGCTTGGAACAGAAAAAAACAAACAGACGATAAAATACATATATATATACAAACAAACCTCACGCATTTCCCTTTCAGGGGGCTGCAGAGCTGAGCTGAAACCTCTAGGCTTCTCCCTCTCGCGGATATTAAAAATGAGCTATTGATTTTCCTCACACTGAACTATCTGCTGAGGAAAACTAACAAATATGCACTCCCGATGTGAAGTAGGCCAAGGTTATTATGGTATAAAAATGAAATGTCGGGAAAGTTTCGACAACATGTTGATCTAATTAGGAAGTACCGAGGACCACTAAGCAAGCTCCCATTCTGTGAAATATTTAAGGGTTTCTGTCCCCAAACTCAGACCATTCTTTCCATCATATCTTTCAAAGCATAGTCTGACAGAAAAAAAAAAAAAGAAGAATCACTAAAGACGGCTGGGTTGTTGTAGAGACAGAAATAGAGCGCTCATCAGGAAGAAGCAGTATGGTGATGCTGAGGAGTGAATGGGAAGAAACTTTGTGTCTAAACGTTTGTGTCTCAGTAAAAGTCTACTTATTGTCCTTCTCGGTATCCAGAGCCAGAAACCAAGTCTCCTGTTCATTAAGAATCAGTTGAAACTGAAATTTCTCAGTGCCTCCAGCATCCGTAGCTGGAGGGAAATAAAAAGATTGGTAGGCACCAAAGGCATCAGAACTGCTCGCTCTTGATTTCTCCGATCACGATGTTTATAACAGCACATCTGTGGTCAGTTTGTCCAAACAGGAGCGCATTATTATCTGGTGTGGGCCTAAGAGATCAGCCTGAAGTCGATCAAAGAACTTCTACTTCAAGTTCCAGGAGACAGATCACAATACAGACGAGTTTCTTTCCTCGAAAGCTCATGGGATCTGTCTTCAAAGATCCTTATTGTGTTATAAAGACCTAAAGATGTTCAGACACTGTGATTTAGCTGGATATGTGTAGTACACACAAGTGTATTGACGCATGCTTTGTGCAGAGATCCTTAGTCGCACTAGCAAACTTGTTCCACCCATTAACATTGCCTTAACCTCCTCGTTCTAAGTGGTCATAAATGAGGACATGACAGTAAAGTAGGCAAAGGGTCAATTCCAGTTTCAGAATTCTGTTTTCCTTTAATTCTGCCTTTAGTTTCTGTCATCTTTTCATTGCTAAGATCAAATACCTGAGAACATTATCTTAATGTGGGGAAAAATATTTCGGCTCATAGTTGCAGACGTTTGACCTGCCTATTTGACCCCATTCTTTCTCGGTGTATCAGGTACTTGTCTGCAGTGACAAAATGTCCTGCAATGTATCTTATGCAAGAAGGGTTTATATTCATTCAAAGCACGGATATGCTGCCCATCAAGAGGGGGCAGGCGTGGCAGATAGAACATGAGACTGCATTGTATCTACAGTTGGGAAGTAAAGATGAATTTATCACTTTTTTCTTTTTCAGTCCAGTCGTTACCCACCTCCCAGTCTGCCCTCTACAGTTCCTCATCCCATTCCTCCTCATCCCTGTCTCCAAGAGGATGTCTCCACCCTCACCAGACCTCCCCACTTTCTAGGACTTCAAGTCTCTCGAGGGTTAGGTGAGTCTTCTCCCACTGAGACGAGACCAGGCAGTACTCAGCCATAAATGTGTTGGGGGCCTCGCACCAGCTTGTGTATGCTGCCTGGTTGGTGGCAGCGTGTCTGAGAGATCTTCAGAGTCTGGGTTAGATGAGAGTGCTGGTTAGAAGAGAGTTTTGCACCATGCTTGCTCTTTATTCTGTCCAAGACATGGCGCTGCCTGTGTTTAGAGTGGATGCACCCTTTGCAGTTAAATGTCTTTGGTGATACCCTCAGAGACATGCCCAGAGTTCGTCTCCTAGGTCGTTAAAAATCCTATCAAGTTGACAGCCAAAATTAACTATCACACTATGCTATGGTGGAATAGAACATAATGTCAATGTGGCAGACAGGAGAAGGAGGAGAAGGGGGAGAAGGGAGAGAAGGGAAGGTTTTATTTAAAGGTGTCCTTCTATGGCCTGCACATCTCCCTCCTTGACTCTCTATAATTATGATGTCATTAGTAGACACATCCATCGATGAGGCCTATGCCCCCGTGGTCCAGTTTTGAATTCTCACTTCTGAGCACTGCTTGCTACATTGCAGTCAGATCACACAATTAATACATGAATCTTTGGGAGAGATGCCAACCATAGCATCTTAGTAGTTGTGATATCTAATTAATATTTTATCCATCTGTGCCTCAGTTGTACCATCTGTAAAGTAAACTTAATAGTAGCACTCATATGAGGAATATACTTTAATTAACTTAGTACATATGAATACCTTAGGGAATAAAATTAAGTATCTACTATGCTACCCATAGTTACTCTAATTATTACTGGTTGGCTTGCCTGTTTGCGTGTTTATTTCTTTGAGAGTCTTTATGCAGCCCACAGTGGCACCAAACTCCCTATGTGCCCAAGGATGACCCTCAACTCTTCATCTTCCTGCTTCTATCTCCTGAACGTTAGGATCCCAAGTTTGTAAAGCTGTGCCCAGTTTATTCCATGGTGGGGATCAAAGTTTGATCCCCTTTATGCAAACCAAGCACTCTGTCAAGGAAGTCACATCTCTAGTACCTTCTAGATAATTTTGACCAAGAAGGTAATTCATTTTTATAAGCAAAAATCATCCTAGAGGACAGATAGAAGACAACCCCAAAATGCAGTCTGTTAACTTCTCATCTGTTGGCTGACTCCACCCAGTTTTTAGTTTCCATGTAGTCAGCCTTGATGTCTCTGCACCCTCTTTAGAAGAGGAATTTATATGTATTTATGGTAGTCTGTGTATGTTACAATGATCACCTACAGCATCCTTTGTGAGTCATTTGTATAACTCATCACCAGTTTTCTGACTCTGTAGAGAATTTCCTAAGTTTACAGTTCTCTCTTGAATAAGACAGCCAATTACCCAGGGGTCACCTCGACTTCTCATCTTCCCCATCTGACTTTACAGAGCCTTCATCTTTGTCCAAGTGACGGACGTGTGTGTGTGTGTGTGTGTGTGTGTGTGTGTGTGTGTGTGTGTGCGCGCGCGCGCACGTGTTTGAGATGATTTCTATCTGAACTTATTAGGGGTTCAATGCTACATGCTAAGGGAAATCTTTTCTACTAGTCTAAATCCTTTGACCTCTCCTCTACCTTTTGAGGACAGTGTCCTATTCATTTCTCCTATGTGCTAAATTGTGTCCCTTCTAAAGTGCATGACAATGTATCAACCTTCCATATAATAGTATGGAGATCATGATGGAGCGACCTTCCTAATAGACCTAGTATCCTAGCAAGAGCAAACCAGAGGCCTGTTCCCCTCCTTTGCTGTGCATGGAGATGGAGAGGAGGGGAGCCCTTTACAAACCAGGGAACCAAAATCAGAAACCGAACTCTGCTGAAAACTTGACCTTGGTTTCTATCCTTCATAAACCATTCTTGCCATTTAAAGCATCAGTACATGGTGCTGGTTTGTGATAAACAAAAAGCTGATACAGTTTCCTGTACAATATGTCTCACAATCTGGATTTATCTTGTTTATGTGTATAATCCCATAAAGGCTGGGGACTCTGACATCTGTCACCAGGGACAGTGACCAGCAAACAAAGTAGATTATGGGGACTTTTTTAAAAAAAAATTGAGACAAGGTACACACACACACACACACACACACACACACACACACAGAGAGAGATTAATGTATACATTGGAGGCTAGGATACAAAATATGAGGGAGAACTTGCTGGGTTTTTATTTCTGAGTTTGGGTGATTTCCTTAAATGTTATACTTAAAATTATCCCAAGGTGAAAAATCTTTATGTGACTGACAGTGTTCTGCAGCCACTTGAAGCTGAGCAACATTTGGCTTTTTAATACCATCCTAGTATTTGTCCTCGACTAAATTATTCTAGAAGACAAATAAGAATAGCCAATCCATCTGTTTATTTGCTTTTGGGACTGAGAATGCAGACCTGGTGGGGAAAATGAGATCAAGAAATTTGCATCATAATCTTGGAGTGGTGAATGAATGAACACACACACACACACACACACACACACACACACACACACACACCCTCATATACACACTCACAGACAAACAATCACACACATTCACACATACTCACACATACATACACACATACTTACACACACATACACACACACACGCTCACACCACTTCAAGGCAACTTGAAGAGTTATTTTGCTAAGGTTTGTGGAGATAATTGGGGCAAAAGGTATCCGCTCTATACGGCCTATAGGAAGAGTACAAACTACAGCGCCAAAGATGGATTCCCATATCTAATTTCTGATGAGTACACAGACCCAGCAACAAGATAAAATGGCAAACACCGAAGAGAAGGGCATTCTGCTCTGCAACTTTGACTTCTGTGATAGTAATCGTCAGGCCAGCATAGCTCCAATACCTGTTTCTTCCAAAGACTCCAGGGATGGTGCGGACTCAATGTGATTTATAAAGAATAGTAAATGAACGTGTGATTAATCTAGGCTGGTGTACTGGGCCGGTAGACAACACATTCCCAGCACATAGCTCTCATCTTTGCTATGATTCTCACCCTTAGTATGAGAAGTAAGTTCTTTTTAATGAACCAACAGGCAATTCTTTCATGAACACAATGATTAACAATGTTCACATAGTACTTTATAGTGCATTGCAATTTCTATCAGCAAGTCAACAATGAGAGAAAAACCAGAGCTCAGTAGATTCAGTACAAGAAGCCATGCACTTGGACCCCAGTCCTAACCTCAGCTTTTCGAAGCCTGGCTTCTCAGAGTGCTCAGCATATGCAACCGATTTTACTCTTACTAACCCCACCACTCCAGGGTTCTAGAACAGCCTCTAGGAAGGAGAGAAAGGAGAGCAAAGTGAATTGTGACACTAGCAATGGTAATATGCCTTTCTTCCGTAGCTTCACTTGGGCTAATGTTCAAGCTTACTCTAAGCAAAGTGGAACAATCCATCCTGACCAGCAGAGAGAACATTATACCCAGATTAGGAGAGCTGTGTCAACAGGATCTTCTCTTCAGATTGTCTTATCCTAATTGGTATAAGTGACATAATCTTACAGTATCAAAGCAAACTCACCAAAGCCCTGAAGTAGATTACTTACAGTCCCACAAGCACTCCTACCAGGCACCCCACAACCACCATACATTCCTAAGATCCAGAAAGGACATCAGAAACCTTGGAATATCCCCACAAAAAAAAGACAAAACCAAGGGTCAACAGCAAGAATCAAAATCATCCCAAACACAGACACCAGACCAGATATGCAATCGTTAACATTCAAGGCCATGCGTCTCACCAAGAACCCAGAAATCCTAATACAGCAGACTCTGAGAAATGTAATACAACTGAAACACAGGCAAGAATGTCAAAATAACTATTATGAATATGCTCAAGGACCTCAAAGAGGATATGACTAAACCTATTAATGAAGTCTGTGGAAAACAGTGTAATAAATGATATGAAAGTAGAAATAGAATCACTACAGAAAACGCAAACTGAGGTAAAAACTGGAAATAAAACTTTAGAAAGTCAAACAAAAACCTCAGAAGTAAACCTCACCGACAGAATAAAGGGCATGAAAGAATCTTGGGTACTGAATATAAAACAGAAGAAATGGATACCCCAGTCACAGAAAATGTGAAATCTAAAAACATCGAGGCACAAAACATGCAGGGAATCTGGAATACTATGAAAAAAACCAAAACTACAAATAATAAGAATAGAAGGAGGAGAAGAAACCCAGTTCAAAGGTACGAAAAGTGTTTTTTTTTTCAATAAAATCATAGAAGAAAAGGAGGAGATGCAAATAACAAGGCAAATAACACCCAATAGGCCAGACCAGAAACGAAGCTCCCCATGACACATAATAATCAAAATACTAAACATACAGGAAAAAAATGAAGAACACTAAAAGCTTCAGGGGAAAAATGCTAAGTAAAGGCAAGTCCGTTAGAATAACACCTGACTTTTCAATGGAGACTCTATAATCCAGAATGACCTGGATACTCTACAAACTCTAAAGACCACAAACGCCAGTCCAAACTACTATACCTAGCAAGACTTTCAATCACAATCGAAACATTCAATTTGACTATCTAGGACCAACTAAAACTGAAGTGGCTGGCCGCACGTATTTGGGATTTTTTGATTGGCTTATTTGAGGTGGGAAGACCTACCCTAAATCTGGGCCACACCCTCTGGTGGCAGGCAACATAAAAGGTTATGGAAGAAGGAAGCGTTTGCTTTTAGCCTGCTTGCCCTCACTCTCATAGGAAAGCTCATCTCTCCTGCTACTGAGGATTCTTCAGGATTCCAACATAGTTTGAAGACCGGCAGCCTCTAGAAACATCTCTTAGGACTCCAGTGACTGATTGGGGCTGTCCAGGTATCCAGTCCTCTGACCTGAACAACTACTGGATTTTTGTTCTTTCTATCAGGATACAGCCATTGTTGGACTACTCAGACCACAGACTAATAAATTCTGTGTTTGTGTGGGTGTGTATGTGTATTTATGTGCATGGTATGTGTGTGTGTGTGTGTGTGTGTGTGTGTGTGTGTATGAGAGAGAGAGAGAGAGAGAGAGAGAGAGAGAGAGAGAGAGAAAGAGAGCATGTGCATGTGTGTGTGTGTGTGTGTGTGTGTGTGCATTCTATGAATTGTATTATTTAGAGAACCTCAGAAAATACATTTGTTGAAGGAGAAGCAAGGTACCCTTAGAGTGTTTCCAGTATGTACAAGTTCTATGTGTGTATAAAATATAGGCACATGGACATATGTGCAAAACCATATATTTTAGCTTGCAAAGGCATGTCCAAGTATACTTTGGATGCATGTGTATCAGAATGAATGTGTTGGTTCATAGGCCTTGTTTTTAGAGTTGCCTTCTTGGTAATAACTGCATCTGACTTTGCAAAATATTTGTACTGAAGAATAACATTGGGTTGGGACCTTGGCTTGCTTTTGTCTTGTTTTGGTTTTGATAGATGGTTTATTTTTGTCCTGAGTCAATGGGAACCTGTCCTGTGAATCATTTTTTTTTAAAGTCTACAAGTCTGTCTAGTTAGGACTTTTAGAATTCTCAGGAAGGTTATAGAAGAGATGGAGGTCAGATGCTTGTAAAAGAAAATTGCCTTAGTCATTTAAAGGACAACATAAAGCTTGGTTCTGGGCATTTA